>NC_139631.1:40201524-40445719 GCF_964638095.1 Poromitra crassiceps
ATCATGGTTGTCATTGTACTCTAATGTGCCTGTGTACATTAGTCAAAAGTCTTCACTTGTTACTGGTAAGGGGAAAAGCCACGCGCTGGTGTTTTTTATGGGGTGGGATCACTTTTTGCCCTCAATACAATGGATTTAAATGGAAGAACTAGAGATCATTTGTTTGTGAACATCAATCAAAGAAATTCACTACAGTAAATGGTTTGTGGCTGGTGGTTCTGGTGATGCTAGAATGCTCTGAAGAAACTCACAATAACGACAGTGTTGATGTGTCTGCTTCTAACATGCAGTTAGGTTTTGTCTTGCTTGACATCGCTGTCCATGGAGTCACCCTGACCTTTGACCCTTACAGGATCGGGCCAAAGGAGAAGTATTTCCATTGTGAAAAGTGCAATCTGTGTTTAGCCAGTGATCTGCGGGGAAACCACAAGGTGACTGTCAATCTGTATCTGTTGTGACATGTTAGGACAAATCATAATGTAGCATTCTTGATAGCAAAAGATTACCCTCCCTCACTCCTTTTTACTAATTATGTACCATCACTGTATTTGTTTCAGTGTGTTGAAAATGTCTCAAGGCAGAACTGTCCAGTGTGTATGGAGGTACTGTAAGATATTACGCATGGGATGGCGAGAGACATTTTGAATTTAATGTGTTCCTGCCTGTTATTTTGTTTTCATGTGGGGTTAATATTTACATTTGTGTGATTTTCTTTACATTTCAGGATATCCACACTTCCAGAATAGGAGCTCATGTCCTTCCATGCGGCCACCTTCTACATAAGTATGCCTCATGATTCTCTGTATAGTGTATCTGTATACTATCAGTGTGAAGCTACTAGGCAATATGGCAAAACATATATACTATGTTGCAGGATGTGTTCTTTCTCTCAACACTAAGTGATGTCTTAGACTCATTTCAATCATGAAGACTACCTCTGCAGCCAACGCCCAGTTCAGGTTATCACCCCATACATTGCTATGCACCCCCCCTTTCATTCAGGCCTCTCTCCCCGTCCATTCACCAATCTTTCCCTCGCTTTTTCCGCTAAGCCAATCACCTAAGCAGCTCAAGCCATTCCTCTTCCGCTAAGCCAATCAAGTAAGCAGCTCAAGCCATTCCTTTCCCTCGCTTTACCGCTGAGCCAATCACCTAAGCGGTGGAGTGTATTAGAAGTCCTTGTTTTTTTACCATGTCGTTACTGTCATTTTACCATGATCACTCACGTGATCATCGCTGAAGCAGTTGTTTCGCCCCACCTCCTCCCCTGACCACCACTAACGTCATGACTCCTGAAGAATTCCCTATGGGGGGGATTATCTATCTCATACATCACTGACACCCTCCTCTCACATCTCAGGAGGGAGCGTCATCATATCATGGAGTCATACGCCAAACTCTGCCTAGTCTCTCATGATTGAATTACACTTGAGGAAATATACATGGGACATTGACCTAGTTTCACAAACGTTTCGCCTCCATTCAGACTGTTTATTCTTTATATTGTTCTTAAAAATAATTACAGGGCTTGACAATAGCCAAATGGCGGGTATGATTCGACAGTCACTCTTACTAGCCACTTTGGTGGGTGGCAAATATCCCTCATGCCTATGTGTATTGGGAGCCAAATTCGACGTCACTTCCTGCTTCAGCATGCGTACCAAGGGATTTTCATCCGCCATTTATTTTCCCATACACATTTTGTAAAATGCTTATAAAAATAGTTTTACTTGGTCCAACCAAGCGATTCAGCTATATTTAGAAACAGGAGAGACCATAGAACATTTCACTCAGACCAAAATGTAAAACGAAAAAATATAATTTTTAAATCTGCTATTTTTTGTTTACATTTTGGTCTGAGTGAAATGTTCAGTGTACTCTACTGTTATACTACTACTGTTAAATATAGCAGAATTGTTTGGCTTGACCAAGTAAAACGATTTTTATAAGCATTTTACGTGTAATAAACGATATTAGATAAGATGCCAATTAACATGTTTACATGTTTTCCTCTGCAGGACATGCTTTGATGCAATGGTCAGAACTGGGTAGGTCTCATAAGTCTGTTTCTTAATGACTATTTAGTTGAGTAAAATAAGCGTTCACAAAATATATATGTAAAAGAATTGAAATAAACTTTTAAGCATTACTGAAAAAAGTCTAGTCTTTAACAGACTCTTAGTGAAATCCTTATTGTTCCTCTGTTGTGCCAGTGCGTATCGCTGCCCTCTGTGTATGCACTCTGGCTGGGACATGGAGGACCACTGGGATCAGATAGACAAAGAGATCGCCCAGTCACCGATGCCCACCGAGTACCAGGATGCTACTGTCAAGGTAGGAGCGGGCCCTCGCTTCGGACAGACTTTTCACCGCTTGACGGATAAATTCACCATCAAATGAAAATTCACTCATCGTCTACTCATCCCCATGTTGGTGGAAGGAGTCCACAAAACATTCATGGAGTTTCACAGCAAAACATTGTTACGGCATTCTCCGAAACAATTGAAGTGAATGGGGACCAACTTCAAATGTAATATATATATATATATATATATATATTAGGGCTGGGACGGATCACGGATAATCCGTGACCCGTACGGATCAGCCCCCACGGTTCGGAACGCGGTTCGGAATGTCAATTGTCCGCGGACCCCCCGCCCCCCCCCCCCCGCCCCCGCCCCCCTTCGTTTAATTTAACGTTTAACGTTAGTGTATGAGAACGCCTGCAGCGCAGCCAGACACAGACAGGCATAATCATGGCAAGCACAAGTGAGCTTCCTCATCCCTTGTCGCTGCTGTAAAGTCTCTCTGAAGGCTGTGGCTAGTGGCTACTAAAGACAGCGTCACACAAACTTATTTCAACACCTCTGAAAAAGCACAGGAATGCGATCAGCGTGTTGCGGGCTGCACAATATAACGAGAGCCACAACACACACACACGCGCACACGTTTCACAAACACATTATCACCGGACGGTGAAATGTTGCCTTAGGACACCTAACAACAAAACAACACGTGGGGCCACTGAGTAGCTTAACGTAGCATCGACGTTATATTTCCAGACTGACCTGGTCTGGTCTGTAGGTCTGTACCCGTGTCATGTGACTGGTGCAAGCAACAGCCACGAAGTTAGGCATAGCAGTGCCACCTAAAACAGGAAGTTGGGTTGTTGTGCCTTCAGAGTAAAAGCATACATTGTGTCACTTATGAGAAAAAAATATTTTTTGAGCTGTGCAGGGCAACAAATGGTTAGAGAATTATAATAGTATTAAAAAAATCTAATCGAAAATCTAATTTTGAGAGAAAAAATCTGATATATATATTTTTTTGCTGATCCGAAAAATCCGTGATCCGTGGCTCAAAATCCGTCACGCGATCCGATCCGTGGGTTTTCTGATCCGTGCCAGCCCTAATATATATATATATATATATATATATATATATATATATATATATATATATATATATATATATATATATATATATACAAATATTTATGCAAATGAAAAGCAACAGAAAAAAGAGTGTTTAGGAGGTAGTCCCTGACAATACTGACCTGCAGGGTCCCTGACAATACTGACCTGCAGGGTCTCTGACAATACTGACCTGCAGGGTCCCTGACAATTCTGACCTGCAGGGTCCCTGACAATTCTGACCTGCAGCTGCAGGGTCCCTGACAATTCTGACCTGCAGCTGCAGGGTCCCTGACAATTCTGACCTGCAGGGTCCCTGACAATACTGACCTGCAGGGTCCCTGACAATACTGACCTGCAGCTGCAGGGTCCCTGACAATTCTGACCTGCAGGGTCCCTGACAATACTGACCTGCAGCTGCAGGGTCCCTGACAATTCTGACCTGCAGGGTCCCTGACAATATTGACCTGCAGGGTCTCTGACAATACT
Organism: Poromitra crassiceps; assembly: GCF_964638095.1. Lineage (NCBI taxonomy): Eukaryota > Metazoa > Chordata > Actinopteri > Beryciformes > Melamphaidae > Poromitra > Poromitra crassiceps. The sequence goes on from NC_139631.1 coordinate 40,205,427, forward strand.
GACCTGCAGGGTCTCTGACAATACTGACCTGCAGGGTCCCTGACAATTCTGACCTGCAGGGTCCCTGACAATACTGACCTGCAGGGTCCCTGACAATACTGACCTGCAGGGTCTCTGACAATTCTGTCCTGCAGGGTCCCTGACAATTCTGACCTGCAGGGTCCCTGACAATACTGACCTGCAGGGTCTCTGACAATACTGACCTGCAGGGTCCCTGACAATTCTGACCTGCAGGGTCCCTGACAATTCTGACCTGCAGGGTCCCTGACAATACTGACCTGCAGGGTCCCTGACAATACTGACCTGCAGCTGCAGCGTCCCTGACAATTCTGACCTGCAGGGTCCCTGACAATTCTGACCCGCAGGGTCCCTGACAATACTGACCCGCAGGGTTCCTGACAATACTGACCTGCAGCTGCAGGGTCCCTGACAATACTGACCCGCAGGGTTCCTGACAATACTGACCTGCAGCTGCAGGGTCCCTGACAATACTGACCCGCAGGGTTCCTGACAATACTGACCTGCAGCTGCAGGGTCCCTGACAATACTGACCCGCAGGGTTCCTGACAATACTGACCTGCAGCTGCAGGGTCCCTGACAATACTGACCTGCAGGGTCCCTGACAATACCGACCCGCAGGGTCCCTGACAATACTGACCTGCAGGGTCCCTGACAATACCGACCCGCAGGGTCCCTGACAATACCGACCCGCAGGGTCCCTGACAATACTGACCTGCAGGGTCCCTGACAATACTGACCCGCAGCGTCCCTGACAATACCGACCCGCAGCGTCCCTGACAATACCGACCCGCAGGGTCTCTGACAATATTGGAGGCACGGGACAAGTCTAGAGCTATAGAGCTCTTCTAGAGCCGGCAAGTTGGCACCAGTTGTCTTGCGAGCAAGGCGCTCTACTCTGTTTAAGGATTTGCGCTCCTTGACAGTAAGGTCGCTTTCACATATAAGCTGGTGGACTCGGTGCGATTCGGGGGGGTGAAGTTGCAACATTGTTGCGATTTTCATTTGGTCTGGTTCTCTTTCACACATGCAATTTCTCACAAGCACCAAACTTTCTAAACAATGTCACATGGTCGACACAGTCACTCGTCTATTGGACAGAATATAGAAGGGAAATCTCTCCTCTCCAGCAGGCTTCTAGCCTGGCTGAGGGCTGACTGAACAACACAAGTGAATCCGCAACACACAAACCATGGAGCAACACCACCTGTGATATTGGGATTTCTGGTTTTACTTTGGTGTTGCTATCAAATAATTATTTAACAAGAATGTGCCTAATATGAGCAGCAGATGAGGCAGCAAGCTGTTGAACATTTCATTCTGCAGATGAAACGAGTAGCCTACGTACCGAAGGAGATAGGCAAGCGGCCAGCTGTTTAGAAATGTGATATTTATGACGACGTACTTCACGACACGGCGCGCAGGTACTGTACACGTGTGCACGCCGCAGTGTTTGTTTTGCTCCCTTCTCCCGTCTTCTACTCATGATGCACTGCATGAGTGCATCAGATGCACTGGCGCTCTTGTGTTGAGTCCGTTTTGCTTTCACACAACAAATGAACCGCGCCAGGATTCACTTGGAAGCGAACTGAGACCCACGTTTTCAAGTGGACCAGAGTTTGTTTGTTTGTTCCGCAACAGAGTTCGTTTGCGCTTTCACACCATCCCAAACAAACCGTACTATCCGAGGAAATTAACTCTGGCGCGGTTAAAGCGGACTAAACAGCTTATATGTGAAAGCGACCTTAGATTACCAAACCATACAGTAAAGGAACTAGTGAGAATCATGCTCTCAATAATTCAACGATATAAATGTAGAAGGATCTGGTTGTTGTGGGTGAAATCTTTTAGTCTTCTTAAAAAGAAGAGCCGTTGCTGGGACTTTTTAACGATTGTTTTGGTATTAGAGTGCCAGCAAAGATCATCCGAAATAGTAACACCAAGAAATGTAATAGTCTTTATTACCAGCTCAGCCTCGGTGCCATTGATTATGATAGGATGATGGGCTGCCTTAGTAGAGCGCAAATCAATGACAAACTCCTTTGTCTTCTAATCATTAAGACTGAGGTTGTTAGCCTCTCGCTCCACCTAACTAGGTTTTGTTTGTCTGTTGCCCTGGTTTTTGACGCGGGAAAGTTACTTCCAAAACAAGTGAGTGATTTCCTGCTGAAAATGATTAATTAATAACAGTAATGTATTACAATTACCATGGATAAGAGAAACGTCTCATTTGACGGCAACCTCACTACTATAATAATAGGGCGGAGGGTGTTGAGCAGGTGAGCGCGAGGCCCGCTAGAAATGAGCGCGCCATATTTCTAGTAATAATAATTGGAAGAAAAGAATAATTCAAATGAATCGGAATTCATTTTGACATGCCATTTTTACAAGCTTGCACTCAATTAAGATCACCGAAGTCCTAAAATAAAAAAAAAGGTTTTGTAAATTGGGTTAGTAATGGGCCTTGATTACTGTTACTGTGTAACAAGCAATCATCAGGTTGTTAATGTTTTAACATTAACATTACTGTCCTCTGGCCCGGTTGTAGATTATATGCAACGACTGCCAGGCCCACTGCACGGTGCCTTTCCACGTGCTGGGGATGAAGTGCAGCAGCTGTGGTTCCTACAACACGGCGCAGGACGGAGGACTCATCCAGCAGCCCCAGCCCGACCCCCAGGCCCAGGCCCAGGCAGACCCCCAGGCCCAGGCAGAGACAGACCCCCAGGCCCAGGCAGAGACAGACCCCCAGGCCCAGGCAGAGACAGACCCCCAGCCCCAGGCAGAGACAGACCCCCAGCCCCAGGCACAGACAAACGCCCAGCCAGACCAACACGAGTGATCCACACCACATCCGGATCATCACACACACAGTCTCATCAACAGTTACATTTGAAACATTTAGCTCCTGGCTGAATGACGTACAATGAGTGAGTGTAACATAAGCTTAAATTCCTGGATTGCTGCAGCACCCAGACAATAGATGAAACAAACAAGAATCTCACCCCAACCTAACTGACACATGTCACGTTAGGAACTCACACCCTGGTCTCCTGTAAACAGGCACTCCTGAAAATCTATCTCCGAAACGAATGGAAATATAAGCTATCCTCACCCAGCAGTCGACATGATTGACAGTGAGGGAACCTTGCTGCTGCTGCGAGTTTGTGCCTGTCTGACAGACAGACGAGCCAGCAGCATGTCACTTCCAAAATGGTGCTGTAAGCGATAAAATATGCAGAACAAAATTCAGGATATGCAGGATACTGGCTGTATGGTTATATCTGGAACTAAACCAATAACCAATCAGCTGCTTTATGGACTAAAGCCCACCGCCAATATAATGTAGGTGCGTGCTTCTGGTTATTTATACATACACCTGAGTCACTATTGGAAGATTTATTGTCAAATTTGAATTTAACCAACTCTTTTTCTAAAACTAGCCAATAGAACAACAGTGGGACTTGACCTTTGGCAGTGGAAATTAGGTTGCCCGTTTAAGGTTTAAAAAAAAAAGAGGAAGTAACATCACAGCAATGAAAAGATCTATTAACCATTATTTTTTAACTAATTCAAGTATTGAATGAGTATTTTTGACATGATGTAATGATACCATTTGCCAGAACACCTATTTACAATTTTCTTCTTATACAGTCAAATCCTTGCCTAATTCCTTTTAATATGGTGTGGCCCCCCACAGACTATGTTGATTTAATATGGTGTGGCCCCCCACAGACTGTTGATTTAATGTGGCCCCGGCCCCCACAGACTGTTGATTTAATGTGGCCCCGGGCCCCACAGACTACGTTGATTTTTGTGTCACTGTTACTTGCATAATGTTGGTTTTGGTTAGCATTACCGTGACCGTAATGAAATCTCCCAATAAACAACATGGCTAAACATAGTTGTATCATTTTCTATTCAGAAGCATTCATTGAACATCTAAACTGCAACAATTGTGATCCTATGAGTATTTATTAAGATGCAAACCAATTACATGAACCTTTATTTAATCACATTTTAATTTCCAACTGCTCTACATATAAATATATTAGAGCCGTTAGTCAAGGTTTGTTGCTTTGTTAAAGGACTTTGTTATTGTGTCCTCAAATTATAAACGCCAACAATTTCTTAGTTCTTAGTATTTTAACGTTAAAAACCAGTGTTTCCTCTGTCCATTCAGCAATGATGTAGCATCATTCACAGTATATCAAAAGTACCATTGCTGCTAGAAGATATGTGAAATCAACATATAAAAACAACTGTAGTCCTGATCTTTAGAATTAATGTTAAGATAAAGTATCCAGAAAATAAAAATGATAGAGTAAGTGTCAACCGCAGAAAACAAACAGTAGATTTAGGTTTGCTTTCGCTTCACATGCTATCTCCTCTAGACGGTGCCGGCTCAGGCGTGGTGAGTTGGACAGTGAAACAAACAGGAGCGCCGGTTGTGACGTCTGCCGTTCCCACTGGGATTGTCCGGGGAGGGGCTGTGGAGAGTGGTGCAGGAGGAGTGGTACCCTGGGGGAATACTTGGTATGTTGTGGTGGCGACCGCTGGTTGATTTGTGCCAGTGCCATCAACGCCTAAAGTCAAATCTGTCTGTGTCGTCACTGGGTGCGGTGAGCCCTCCATATCTGGAAGATGTGCAGTGCCAGCAGCATTGATGGAGTCTTGTGGACGATCAGAATCTGGCGTGCCCTGTGAAATGTCTATGCCAAGGGAGGTTTCTGACTGATCACTATTTGGCATGAGTTGTAATGGGTCAGTGTCAGTGGGCGAGTTGTTGGGACCCAGCGTGGCGGGAGAAGGCCCAGGGTCTGCAGACTCGGGGAGGGGCACTGCGCTGGCCGGGGGGTCGGTCTCCTCCACAGCACTAGGGACGTCTGTCTCCATGAACGGCGGCCGCAGGGTTGTATGTGGAGGCTCTATATGAGCAGCAGTCTCATCCGATGAATTGGATTCACTGGACTCTGACGACTCCGATGAATCCTCACCCCCATTTAGACATGCCTGTATTTGTATAAAGGAATACTACTCATTCATTCTACTCATATTACCAATAGAATACTCATTCTACTCATACTGATAGAATACTCATTCTACTTATATTGATAGAATACTCATTCTACTTATACTGATAGAATACTCATTCTACTCATACTGATAGAATACTCATTCTACTCATACTGATAGAATACTCATTCTACTCATACTAATAGAATATTCATTCTACTCATACTAGCTACTGATAGAATAATCATTACTCATACTGATAGAATACTCATTCTACTCATACTACTAAATAGAATATTCATTCTACTCATACTACTGATAGAATACTCATTCTACTCATACGGATAGAATACTCATTACTCATACTACTGATAGAATACTCATTCTACTCATACTACTGATAGAATACTCATTCTACTCATACTACCAATAGAATACTCATTCTACTCATACTACTGATATAATACTCATTCTACTGATACTACTAATAGAATATTCATTCTACTCATACTACTGATAGAATACTCATACTACTCATTCTAATGTGCACAAGACATGGTTATAAGTAGGGATGCACCAGGATGGACATTTTGGCCGATAATCAATAACATTGCTATTCTGACTGATAGCTAATTACCGATGTACACAAATAATTTGAAAAAGAAATGTTTCTTTATTCCAAAACATTTGGAAAGGCCATAAATCATAGATGTACAACATTGTTTCCTCTCAATATGAACATTTTGGCCGATAAATGACTAACATTGCTGTTATTTTGCTCATCAGCCCGATACGATATATTAAAAAATGACTAACATTGGCCGATACGATATGATTGCTGTGCCTGTTATATCGTGCATCCCCAGTTATAAGTTATCTTAGGTTACAGTGGTAATAGATTGGTAGTATGGTAGTAGAGCAACTCACAGGTTTGGACATTGCTACAGTCAGCATGAAGACTGCACAAAGTGTAGTCCTTAGAATCACCATTATTGTCTTTTCTGTATTTGCTGAAAGAAAGAAATGTTACTTGACGACTTCTGCTTTAACCACTGAAAGATGATACCACACTACAGTATGTCGCATTTGAAGAGTCAATTTGAAAATACCAGTTGATGGGACAAAATTATTTCTGGCATTAGCCTAAAGTGAAACTTATTATTGAATCTCACTGAACTTGTTAGGCATTTTGAGCTGTTTTACTTACAAAATGGTAACAGTAGAACGTAAAATATTACACATGAAAGCATGTAATCATCTGTATTTTTTTAAATATTGAGCATTGAACAGCAGGTTAACATTTCCTTCTGTCATACCTTGATAGTGTGAGTATCCTCTTATTCCTTTCCAGCATGAAGAGATATGCCTACAGCCAAACCAATTCTGAGACGTGCAAGTTATTTAGTCAAATTCTCAAAAATGCCTGTAGAAGCTCATTTGTTGTTGGTCTCGAATGAATGGGACAACGTTTGAATCGAGCATCTCTTTATATCGCCGTTGAGATGGGTGACAGTGTGGGTACAACAAAATGACACTCAACTCGTCATATACACTTCAATCCTGACTACTGTTACAATTAAGACTAAAATATTAACCCCCGCCCCCCAGACACGCTGTAATTAGAGACTAGTAAAAAGAGTACAGAGGATAATAAGAGAACTAGTATAGCAGAAGTAGTCTTAGGCAAATTGTAAACATGTTTTTGTGGGTATGGTGTCAACAATGGGAAAACTCAATTTAGATTTAAATGCATGTCATGACCAGTCTTGTCATGCATGCTTATTACGTTGACAGCAAAAAAAGATCTGCCTTACTCAGACATTTGAGAAAACAAAGATTGTTTTCTTTTATCTCCTTTAATCAGCCAATATCCACACATTTCATAGAATTACATGAAAACATGAAACAAATATAAAATGGAAAACACACAGTGGCCCCAGCGATTTACAGAGTTTAGAGTAAATACAACAGTTTAATGAAAGACATTTTCAAAATATTTTAGAAATATGTTTGGCTTCCACTCTATAATCTTTTGGCAACTCTCCATAATTCACACAAGATATATGGCCCCATATATCTACAGTCATTCTTATAATGTACAATGACAACAGTAGCTGAAATTCTGTTGAAATTCCTTGATGACCAACATTACAAGAAACCAGTAGTTGGGGCATCTGGGTAGTGTCGAGGTAAAAGCATTTTGCCTACCACCGGGGTTCAATTCCAGACGGTCCTACCGCATTGACACAATAGACCCTTCTCACGGGGGCCATTTTGTGTCGAAATCACAGGGTAAACACAGGTGCAGGCAAAACACTAATGAGGGTTTCCAACTTCCAATCATGGAAATTGGAAACCCTCATTAGTGTGTTGCTTGCACCTGTGTTTACCCTGTGATTTCGACACAAAATGGCCCCCGTGAGAAGGGTCTATTGGCCGTGTCTGTGAAGCCGGTGGGGTATGAGCAGAGGTGGAAAGTACTCAAGTACTTGTACTTGAGTAGTTTTTTGGAGGATTTGTACTTTTGAAGTATTTTTTATAATGCTATACTTTTACTCTTACTTGAGTCATTTTAAGAATATTCTACTTGAGTACTTTTAAATGTACACTGAGTAAATGAGTACCTTTTTTTTTACTCTTACTTGGGTAATTTCCTGGACTAGTACTTTTACTTGTACTTGAGTTAATTTCCACTAAAGTAACAATATTTGTACTTGAGTAGGATTTGTCAGTACACCTCTGGGTATGAGTCCTGGTCGCTGCACTAGTCCCTCCTCTGGTCGGTCGGTGAGTGTGATCAGGGGGGAGGGGAACTGGGGGGAATAGCGTGATCCTCACACGCTACATCCTGCCAGTGAAACTCCTCGCAGTCAGGTGAGAAGAAGCAGCTGGCGACTGCACATGTATCGGAGGAAGCATACTACTCTACGGCTCTCCCCAAATCGGTAGAGGGGGGTGGAGCTACGACCGGGACAGCAGGGAGAATTGGCCAGAAAAGAAGAATTGGAGAAAAATCCGCTTTATTTTCTTGATTAAAAGAAAATAAACCAAACCAGTACTAGTCAGGAATGCAAGGGCCAATGCCACAGCGCCTGAACAATAGATGCAGCAAATAAGCCTATCCCTAGAGTGATGTATGATCGAGTGCTATCAAACTTCCACGGTCTTTTCCCTACATGTAACTAGTGTGGGACACTTGGTCTTTTCCCTACATGTAACTAGTGTGGGACACTTGGTCTTTTCCCTACATGTAACTAGTGTGGGACACTTGGTCTTTTCCCTACATGTAACTAGTGTGGGACACTTGGTCTTTTCCCTACATGTAACTAGTGTGGGACACTTGGTCTTCTGAGGATTGAGCTCATGCAGGAATAGTTATTCTGAAGGGACTCTAACCCTCACAGTTATGGGCCCTCTGCAATTACCCTATACCAGGGGTGTCCAAACCTTTTTGAATGGGGGCCAGATTAGATCATGTGAAAATGCCAGGGGGCCATGGGTGCTTCTCACATCATATGAGTTATAAAAAATAAAAAATCACATACAATTGTACTATTAAGGATTTTGTTTACCATCTGAAAACATTAGTTCTGCCTGTGTTGTTCCTACTTGGTGCTTGTACCTGTATGATAGGGCTGTCATTGTTAGGTGAACGGAAAAATGCAAAGTGAACTTGCTTGATTAACCAAGTATATTTTGAGAGACGAGCCGAGGGCCATTTAAAATCAGTCCGCGGGCCGCAATTGGCCCCCGGGCCGGACTTTGGAGATGTCTGCCCTATACTAATAGGCATATAACTGGAACCTTTCTAACAATAGTGTTTTGGGTCAGCCACCTCTGGACATCTGTAGCATTGAGCTCGGGAAGTGCGTTTTGGATCAGCGACCTCTGAACATCTGCAGCAGTCTCACCATCCTTGGGGTCGAGTATCAAGACCCCTGGGAAGACGATCAGGGGTGAAAGCCAGGACTCAAACTGTTGGGGATCTTCTCCACCGGAGGTCTCACCTTTTTCGCCTCCACCAATGCCAACCCCCTCCGCGACCTCAGGAGGGTATACAAAGAGGGGTCCCCCTGTTTGATCCAGGACTGGCCCTTGCCCTACATCGCGCCCTCCCCCTTGCCCTGCCCCTTGGCCTTCCCCTTGCTGCCCACAGTCTGGTCCAGGAAATATAAAAATAGCAGCGGAGGTTGAGGGTAGCTGGATTACTTGAGGCGCCTCCTTTCCAGAGCCGTCTGTGAAAAGAAGAATAGGAAGTTCCGGCTGTCTGGGAGGCTCAGCAGTTTGGTTTCTGTCCCCATGTGTGCAGCTTGAGGGCTGCAGATCGTCAGGAGGGGGACAATGGGACAGAGGGACATCATGGACATGTGAGCAGTTTCCACCGGCGCAGAGAGGGACAATGTAACATTCATCAGGAGGTGCAGGGGTTTGTTGAGTTGTGGTCTTAGGTGGTGATGTCACAGAAGGTTTCGTGGGTCGGACCGGTCTTGGACCTGTCAAAGGAGGTCTGACAGGAGGTTTTGTGGGTTGGACCAGTCTTGGACCTGTCAAAGGAGGTCTGACAGGAGGTTTTGTGGGTTGGACCGGTCTTGGACCTGTCAAAGGAGGTCTGACAGGAGGTTTTGTGGGTTGGACCGGTCTTGGTCCTGTCAAAGGAGGTCTGACAGGAGGTTTTGTGGGTCGGACCGGTCTTGGACCTGTCAAAGGAGGTCTGACAGGAGGTTTTGTGGGTTGGACCGGTCTTGGACCTGGCAAAGGAGGTCTGACAGGACGTTGTGGACGGTCTCTAATTACGAAGGTGGGAACATAGAAGTCGTAATATGTCTGACGTTGCTCTAAGGGTCTGAAAAACTGATCGAACTGATAAGACCTTCCTCTCCACGTTGGCATCTTGAGGGGAAAACAAGAGAAAATAAACAATCCTAAAGTCAAAAATATTAAATCACACTCCTGACAAGTGTTATCAATTGGTAATTGCTACTCACTGGAAAAGTGATGGAGACGTCAACACAGCACAGGAAAACAACTGTTGCCCTCATTGCCGTCCTATTGAAACAATTAATCCATATTAAAATAATATACACCACACTCATATGATTCTTACTGAAATGTTTGAGTCAAATCATGATATTCCAATTTAATTGGTAATTTTATACAAATTCCCAGGCATTAGTAGCAATACGGTATTACTGGATATCACTACCACAGAAGTAAAGGCTCGCAAACAAAAAATGGCTGAGAAAAACGTATTCCATTACTTTACCCTAAGCAGACATCCATCACGCTGCAGTGTTGTCCAAGGTCATCTAGACACTGTGCAGGTAACGGTTATCCTACAGCCTTTGTAGAAGCAGAAATCGTAGGGTGGGAACAAATTAAATGTCTGTCCTCAGCTGGAACAAACACGTTATTAAAAAGCGGTAACCTGCAGGCATGATCGGTGTGAGGTAAGGGGTGGAGGCAGACTTTGGTTTGCCACAGGAATGATGAATATGAGATCAACACACGGGCTATTCAAACATGCCAACAATATTGGGGAAGAGCTGAGTCAATTTACAAAATGCTATGAATCTCTTGGGTCACCCGATTTTCACGATTCACTATATTTTAATATTATATTATAAACACTTTGTAAAACCCAAGGGTCACTTTTCAAATGGTGAACCTCAACAAAATGTTTCCAGTTTGTTTACCCATGTATTGCTTGTAAATAACCAAATCAACTTCTGGCCTTTTCTTATGGCCGGGGTGTCAAACATGCGGCCCGGGGGCCAGATCCGGCCCCCCAAAGGATGACTTTGCAAAGTGTGAAAATTGCACTGAGAAGTCCTTCAATCCTTTCAGTCCTACAATAAATTGCGTTTACCCTCCACTACACCCCTGATTGTAATACACAGTACAGACAGTAGATAATGTGCTTGATGGTAGCTGAGATAACCCTACTGTACCTGTACCTGTAATTCTTTACATTAAAAAAAATTCATTTTGAGGTTTTGTCATTTATAGGTTATCGATTCTTGATTTTCATTGTCTGGCCCACTTGACACCAAATTGGGTCGCAGGTGGCCTCTGAACTAAAATTAGTTTGACACCCCTGTCTTATGGGTTTCACATAACATGTCAAATAAAGTCAATCTGAAAGCCATTTTTCTTAAGCAATAACTACAGAAAACCACAAACTTTAAAACGAATTTGGAAAAAAAAAAAAAAAAAAAAAACTAGAAAAGTTTGTTTTCTAGTAAACACCAGGGTGGCATGCAAAATGAGACCAAGTTGTTTTGCCACCATAAAGGTGTAGGCTAGTGTATGCTGGTTAGTTCATTTGAGCATCAAAACCCCTCAGCATTGATTCAGAACAAGATGTCAACTACTCCTTACAAAGTATATCAACTACTCCTTACAAAGTATGCCAACTACTCCTACAAAGTATGTCAACTATTCCTTACAAAGTATGCCAACTACTCCTACAAAGTATGTCAACTACTCCTACAAAGTATGTCAACTACTCCTACAAAGTATGTCAACTACTCCTACAAAGTATGTCAACTATTCCTTACAAAGTATGCCAACTACTCCTACAAAGTATGTCAACTACTCCTACAAAGTATGTCAACTATTCCTTACAAAGTATGCCAACTACTCCTACAAAGTATGTCAACTATTCCTTACAAAGTATGTCAACTACTCCTTACAGTTTTAAAATACATGTTACAGCATGCGCTGGGACGCGTCATCACTCATCAGTGATGTTAGCTGGGGTTGTAAGGTGTTTCGGGTCTCTCAAAATCATACACCCTCGCCCAGTAGACCCAGCCGAGGCCGATTACGACCCTGACCCACGTCCCAGAAGCAGCCGCTCACGGATCAGCCTTCCTACTGTGTCTGCAACGTTGCCCGCGGAAGGGTTGATCATGCCCAATCCGCTGCAATAGAGTTAGTGCTACACCGCAGTATTGTAAGACAGTAACTACTCCTTCCAAAGTATGTCAACTACTCCTTACAAAGTGTGTCAACTACTCCTTACAAAGTAACTACTCCTTAAAAGTAGGCTATGTCAACTACTCCTTACAAAGTAACTACTCCTTACAAAGTAACTACTCCTTACAAAGTATGTCAACTACTCCTTACAAAGTAACTACTCCTTACAAAGTATGTCAACTACTCCTTACAAAGTATGTCAACTACTCCTTACAAAGTATGTCAACTACTCCTTACAAAGTAACTACTCCTTACAAAGTAGGTCTCGTTTAAACAGAATATGTGAGGCTTCTGTAGAATAAATCAGTGGTGTAATTCAGATAAAACATAGCTATTATACATGCTACAGTCTCCACGTTAAACAAATATACCACACACCATTTGTTGTCTAAGTGATGATGGGTGCACAACGCTGAAATAACTTCACAGAAAAAAGTTGAAAATGCAACATGTTTATTCAAACAGAAAAACAAGTTGCACATAAATCAGCGTCACTCCACAGCAGCCACCACTTCCTGTAAAGACAAATAAAACGTCACGCAGTCGTCCCACAAGCACCAGTCAAATAAATCTGCAGCTGCTGAAGCGACAGTATGGTTTCTGGGAGATTTACCTCGGCCGTGGCCGCTTCGCTCGGGGCAGGTGGTGTACTGGGGACCGTCTCAGCTTTGCTCTCCAGGTCGGTCATACTAGTCTCCTTCACCGCTGGGCTGTCGCTCCTGGAAGAGAGAAACGCAGCATGTCGTTTCTATGGCAACCCTTTCCTTTACAATAAGCAATGACTTGCTGCTATTTCAGTATTAAAATACAGTTATGAAAAATGAAGGCTTCCAACTCCCAAAAATGCCTCGTTTGCATTGTATATTGACACCATCTGGCACAGCCAACACGCTTAGCCTGTGCCCCTTCGTTTCAATGACGAATGCTACCAACTAGGGATGTCCGATATTATCGGCCTACCGATATTATCAGCCGATATTAGCATAAAAAATTCATATTGGAAAAATATCGGTATTCATGTGTATATATATATATATATATATATATATATATATATATATATATATATATATATATACATACAGGGGGAGTCTCACAGAGCAATGCTCTCTTTTTCAGGAGTGCCCTGTTCACATTCATACCTGGAAGCTGACCAGTTGGCCACTGAGCAGCTCCATTGGAGCGGTTGGGGTTAAGGGCCTTGCTCAAGGGCACCTCAGTGGTGGTAATGAGGGAGGGGCAGGCGCTGCCTTTTCACTTTCCCCACCCAGATTTATCCTGCCGGTCCCGGGGATTGAACCGACGACCTTCTGGTCACAAGCTCGCTTCTCTAACCGTTGGGCCACCACTGCCCCAATAACACTTACAACTTTAACAACATATATTAAACTCTTCAGCTACATTAAGCTACATTATGTAACTTGTTACCTGAAATTTTGGTGAAAAAAAAGCCCGCTTATATCGGTATCGGTTGATATCGGTATCGGAAATTAAGAGTTGGACATTATCGGATATCGGATATCGGTAAAAAAGCCAATATCGAACATCCGTACTACCAACAAGCCATTTTTGGGAAGCTTTGCATCTGGTGAAGAAAAAACATTAATTCAAAATGGCCAGGTATCTTCAGTATGAGCCGTAAAAGTGAGCATATCAGGAGGAGAGAGAAGAAAAAAAAACCTTGTGTTGGCATTCTTCTTCCTCTTAACCACCACTGCCAGGATGGCAATGACCACCACTCCCGCACAGAGGCCTGCTGCCCCGTAGATGATGGGCGCCTGCATGGTCTTGAGGAGATGGTCCTGGCAGGAGTCACCGCTGTAGCCCAGGGAGCACACGCAGCTGGTGCCCCCGTCGCCTTCCTCCGCACAGTGGCCGTTGCCGCTGCAGCGACTCTGGCTGCACTGCAGGACGCCCAGGTTCATGAGCTGCCCGCTGACGTTCAGGGTGGTGAGGGGCAGACCGGGGGCGTCGGGGGGAGGAGGAGGAGGGGGGGACGGGCGGCGGGCAGAGGAGCTGCCGGACCAGGTGGGAGCAGAGGCCTTGGCTCCGGAGCCCTGCTTCAGATGGACGCCTGAGACAAGAAGAAGAGAGAGGGCAACGCTAGAAAACGGTCCATCCAGGGACAAGTGGACCTGCAGGGCGGGGCGCTTGACCCAAAATAAAAATGGCGATGCAGGTCATTTGCATGAGCCATGTCAAAATTGATTTTCTTTTTTGTTTTGTTTTAGAGAGAAGTTGATTAGGCTACTGTTAAGAGTAGCTTAAAGCTGAAATAGGTCAACTTTTAAAACATTGCAATAAGATTAAATTAATCTAATGCATGATCTGTCTGTACATACCTAAATGTGTTCAGTGATGTTTGGCATGTTTTGGGGTGTAGACGACACAGTTTGCTGCGGCCGTAGCCATCGGTGAGCTAGCTGTAGCTATATCAAGGTGTCTAGCAGCTTCAGTGCACGCACATCAGAGTTAATGAATATCGGCATAATTTTGTTTTTTGTTTTATTGCAGATTGTCTGACTTCTGCTTCTTCAATTGTGGCTTTACGGTGCCAGTTACCAACTACAATAAGCCTCAGGGCAGATTATCGCTAGGCGCTTATATTTCAAGGTAACTTGAAATTAGCTTATATAAATTAGTAGCTTATATTTCAAGGTAACTTGAAATATAAGTGCCATCAAAATGAGGTATAAGAATGTGTGTTTGTGTGTGTGCGTGTGTGTGTGTGTGTGTGTGTGTGTGTGTGTGGGGGGGGGGGGGGGTCAGGGAGGCAGGAGTCTGATACACTTGCCTCAAGTGGAAAGCTGCATACTATATAAAGACTATACTGTATATGGACTATAAAGACTGCTGCTGCTCTAAGGACTATAAAGACTGCTGCTGCTCTAAGGACTATAAAGACTGCTGCTGCTCTAAGGACTATAAAGACTGCTGCTACTCTAAGGACTATAAAGACTGCTGCTACTCTAAGGACTATAAAGACTGCTGCTACTCTAAGGACTATAAAGACTGCTGCTACTCTTAAGGACTATAAAGACTGCTGCTACTCTAAGGACTATAAAGACTGCTGCTACTCTAAGGACTATAAAGACTGCTGCTACTCTAAGGACTATAAAGACTGCTGCTACTCTTAAGGACTATAAAGACTGCTGCTACTCTAAGGACTATAAAGACTGCTGCTACTCTAAGGACTATAAAGACTGCTGCTACTCTAAGGACTATAAAGACTGCTGCTACTCTAAGGACTATAAAGACTCACAGTTCTCGTCTGAATGGTCAGGACAGTCTACAAAGCCGTTACAGAACTTCTCCACAGGCTGGCATGGGAGTCCGCCCAGACAGGGCCTGCTGCCAGCGGGGCAGCTCTGCCCCGGGGCGCAGTGGGTGGTGTTCATCAAGACGTGGTCATCGGTGCACTTGCATGTCCGGCCTCCTGGTCTGGCGAGGCACAGGTGCTGGCAGTTTCCATTGTTTACTGTGCACTTGTTGGAACCTGCCAAGAAGAAGACGTCTTGTTTGTCAGATCGATGTAGGCTAATAAATTGGAATTAATTTGATGGGTTTGTTATTTTGCCTGCTTTGTTGTAATGGCTGCCCTAAGGCCCTAAGGCAGCCATTACCCAAAATGTGGGCCGGGGCCCACTGGTGGGCCGCGAAGGTATTGCAAGTGGGCCGCCGAATAATTTGCACAACATTCTGATCTTCGTGAAAATATGTATGAGAAAATGCATTTATCCATTGTTGAATAATACCATTATTTAATTTGTAATCAATTATTTTGTTAATTACCATATTGCAGTCTTTGAGTTCACTTTGAGTTTCTGATTTCTGTGTGATGCTGATGGACAGCTCCTTACATCATTAAAATAATAAAAAGTGCTCCAAGAAAGAAAGCATTATTTGGCCTCAAATATGGGCCGCAAATATTTTGAGATTTTTAGGTCTGAAAAGATTGGGAAGCGCTGCCTTAAGTAAGGTTATAGCCAAGCAGGCTATAATGAACCATTCACCACTAGGCTATGTGAGCCAGGTGTTGTCTGTATGTACCTGTCTGGCTGGACTTGCTGTAGCCCTTCAAGCTGACCACTTCAGTCCTGACCTCAAACCACAGTTTGTTCTGCTGCTGCTCATCTCTGTACCACAGCTTGGCCTTGTCTGAAGAAGAGTGTAAAACCAAGACAAGTTTACTCCAGTGAATTAAATACATCCATGACAAAGTATTACATGCCGATTAAAATCACAACTGACATCAGCTCATATTTAAACATTGGTAATTGACCCTCTGGATGGCTGCATTTCAGGCTCAGACTAGTTTGCATAGGGAAACCTTTATAGACTTTGCTTACCGTTTGCATAGGAAAACCTTTTATGAATATATTTAAGTATAGTGAATTGAACATGATTGATTCTATACAAAACTATTTGCCTCAAGGTAAATCTTTTAATACAGTGACGTTTTCTCTAGGTTTATAATCTTGGGCATTCAAAAACAGCTGTAGTGTAACAATACAGCTGAGGTAATGCAGGTAAACTGCTGAAATTTAGCATTTTCCCCCTAAGAAAATTAATTTCTCATAAATGAATGCAACAAACTAGCCTGGTAAACCAGCCGATCAAGTGAACTCACATTTCATTTAGTTCTAAATGAACCGGTCACGTGACCGTGACCGTGACCGGCTGGTTTACCAGGCGAGCAAGAAACAGCCACCTAGTTCAGTTGTCACTTTCCCCAGAAGCTGCTCCCTGCAATCCACTCTCGTTCCTGACCAAACAGCGCCACTTGCTGGCATTGGGCACACATGACACGACACGACACGAGGTGCTGAAGCTGTCATACATATAAAAGAACACTTTACCACTGACTGTCACCCAGAGCAGCATGTCCTCGCTGAGTGCCAGAGCAGCCAGACCATCGCCAGCCTTGAACTCTTTGTACCCAGAACCATCGAGCTGGAGCGAGCTGATGACCCCTGAACCTGCAAAACAATTGGGTTTGTTTTAGCATTTAGGACAAGCAACCTTTTCATGTGCGAGTTTCATTCCACAATGAGATCCACCATTGAAAAATGTAATGCCTACACACCCACACAAAATTCATAGCTCAAATTTAAAAATGGGACTGACTAAAGCCATGTTCACATTACAGGCAAATCTGATTTGCTGCTAAAGTCATTAATCATCATTATCTTGATTGGTTTCCCAAATATGATTTGGGAGTGTGTCCACACTGCCACAAATCTGATTTGGGCAAGTGTTCAAGTCGGATCTGTGTGTCCAGACCTCCATATGTGGTTTGGGACAAGTGACACAAATCAGACTTGGAGCGTTCAGACTCATAAAACCAATCTGGATAGAATCATTAATAGGTCACTAAAGTTCACAAATCGGATTTGGCCTCCTAGTCTGAACATGACCTAAATAGTTTCCATGTGCTTTTCACAGACCAAATTTTTTGTGCAAAATGTACAATTGGCATTTCAGAACTGAAGTCACATGATGGATGGAAATGAGTAATTCGAATTTTCAACAGCCATAAGAGGAAACTTACTGGTATCAGCCCAGTAGATTTCATCCCCGTCATTGGAGAAGACCAGAGATGTAGGCTGGACGGCGTCCTTCCACACCACGCCTCGCTCGCCACCGTCCATGTGGGCGCACTCGATGGTGGCCGGCGTGCCAGCGTCCTGCCCGCCCACGTTAACGAAACAAACCCTCCCACTGGGCGGGTGCAGGGCGATGGACTTCAGGCCGCCGATGCCGTCCTTGAGCAGCACAGCGGTGTGTGCTCCCGTGGCGGAGGTGACCTGCAGCCGCAGCTGCTTGCGGCTGCTCCAGTAGACGTTGAGCGTGATCCAGTCCAGAGCCATGGCGGTGAGGGAGTCTCCCAGGAGCTTGAGGAGCTGGCCGCGAGGGGCCAGCTCCGTGTCCCGCAGCTTGAAGAGGCCCAGGGAGGTGGTGCCGCCGTCCGTCAGGAACAGGGTGTGGTCGCGCAGGCTGTAGTCCAACATGGCCGCCTGGTTGACGTTGGGCAGCTGCAGGGCCAGGTGTTCAGGCCAGTCCTTCAGCTCTACTGCCGTGTGCCGCGCCTGCAGGTAGATCTACACGGAACACCGGCGGTTCAAACGGCAATGAGTCAAATAAGAGGGGTATCTTCATACACTGATGTGATCAGATCAAGATGTTTGCATATCCACCACACAACTGCATGTCCTGGTTTCAGGACCATAGTAGGCCACACTGATGGTGGATGACGACCAGACATTTGAGAGTTTACTTTTTTTTTGCAGACGTTCAAGTTATCCTTTATTTATCCCCATGGAGAAAGTCATCCTCTTTATTTCACCCATCCTCTACTAGGAACCTTCCTAGAACTAGGAGCAGTGGGCAGCCACAGTGCAGCGCCCGGGGACCAACTCTAGTTCTTTTGCCAGTGCCTTGGTCAGGAGCACTGACAGGAGTATTAAACCCTAACATACATGTCTTTGATGGTGGGAGGAAACCGGAGCACCCGGAGAAAACTCACAGGAACACGGGGAGAACATGCAAACTCCATACAGAAAGGACCTGGGGTTCGAACCCGGGACCTCCTTGCTGTGAGGCAACAGTGCTAACCACTGAGCCACCGTGCTGTCCATTATGTACATTTTAGGCCTTGAACTTGACCTCATAATGTATAGACTGTCTTAGCTGCTGTGTGATACCAACCAAATGTCCCCTTGGGGATGTGCCCATTGGACTGAAAGTAAGCATTATAGTCAAACCTGGGTGACGGTGGTTGGAGACAGCATCAGCAGGAATGCAGAGTTGACCAGGTTGGAGCAGGTCAGGCCATCCTCAGCCAGCAGAAGACCAGAGGGACACTTGCACACAGCCTTGGGTCCCGGAGCCAACACACATAAGTGGGAGCAGTACATCTTCTCGCAGGGGCTCTCAGTGGCCATCTGCAGCAACGGGTGGATGATCTGCACCCCGGGCGTGGTAGGAGGAAAGGGAATGTTGTCAAGATCCATCAGCAATCAAGCTACCACTGATTAAAAGATATTTGGAGAGGTGGTTTTCAAACAATGTAATGGCTGCAAGTATATATTTTAGCAAGTCATTCGGAATAGGTTCCCATAAGTACGCTTACTTAAAATCACATTTATGTCATGTAAATTTATTTCAAGTAAAGCTTTTCATTTGAGTGCATTATCTCACCACATTTTCCAATCCTGCCCAACTCTCCTGAATGAGGAATATTTCGCTTACCTTCACGCCAAAAGGTTGTCTCAGCCTTTTGAGGAGAACCTGGCGGTTCTTGCCAGTGATCTTATGGGCGGCCTGCACAGTCCGCTTCTTGGCATCAGTCCAGTAGAGCATGTCATTGAACACGGCCAGGGCGAACGGGTTGGCGGTCTCCTTCATCTGCAGGATCTGAATACGGCGGAATACAAAGTCGAATACTCTCAAATGTGTATCTCCGAAACATATTACATTGTTTAGGAATGCGTCGATAAACATCTTCCATGGGTTCATAGTATGTTCTGACAGTAAGGGCAACAGGACCTCACAGTACAAAGGGGCCGACGATGGACAATTGTAGACTACAATTGGCGAACTACATGGTAGTCCGTATGAATGCCGCTATAGATGAAGTGGAGTGAACTACAAATGGTGGTGCATACCATTTCAACCGTGCCACTTGTGTCATCACCACACTACTGGGGCTATTTATTTTAGTTTTTGAGAGGGGATGACGACCCATTTCTAGCTTCAACTGTACTAATGCGGTCTATACCAGCCATTCCCAACCCGTGGGCCGTGAAGGTATGCAGTGTAGCGGTCACATCAATAGTCAGAAGAAAAACACAACAAAGACAAAATCACAAAAAATGTAAATCAAGAGTGCAGTCCAATATATACATATAACACACACATGAATCAGGACCCGACTGATAAACAGGAACCCACAGTTCATAAGGTGCACGATGACATCAAAGATAATATAAAGTAATGAATAGGGTAAAATGCCTGGCAAGAGAAGCAGCCACGACCAAGCTGCTGCCTTAAAGTGACCTATGATGGGGGGGGGGGGCGGGATGGGGGGGATGTTCATGTCAGTGGGTGGGGGTTCAACTTCCGGCCTGTTGTTGAGCCGGCTGTGCTCGGGGGATATTTGGGGGTGGGGGGTGGGGGGTGGGGGGGGGGGGGGTAGTGTCCTTAGTAGTGAGGGCACATGATGAGGCCGATGGCATTTGGGATGAAGCTGTTCATGTGACGAGAGGTTTTGACAGACCTCAGCCTCTTGCCAAGGGGGAGCATTTCAAAATTTGGGTGGGAGGGGGTCGGCCATGATTTTACAAGACCGCTTCAGCGTCCCGGCGGTGTGTAGGTCCTGAAGGGATGGCAGGTCGCATCCGATCACCTTTTCAGCACAGCAGATGATACGCTTTAGTCTGCTGAGGTACCAGGTGGTGATCGAAAAAGTGAGGATGGACTCAACGATGGAGGTGTAGAAGTGCACCATTATTTGGCTTTGGCACTTTGACTTTCTTCAGCTGCCGCAGGAAGTACATCAGCCCCTCACTTACCGTGTGGTGCCGATGGACAGCTCCTTTCATCATTAAAACAACAAGAGAACTCATTATTTGGCCTCTGTACACTCAATGGATGTGGGCCACAAACATTTGAGATTTTCAAGTGGGCCACGAGTGGGAAAAGGTTGGCAAACGCTGGTCTATACAATGATTAACATGCCAGTCTGACCAACAATTCAACTGATTAATGTACAGTACATAATCTCCTAATGGACTGCTGATTGGATTCATCTTGACAATATTTATTTTAATTAACTCCATGAACTTAACAAGAACAGTCATTTTTGAATTGATTAACCTAACTTGCAATGATATAAAAGATGAAAACCAACTGGGCTGCTCAAGATTAAATAAGTTTTCATATGGGCATGAAATCACTCCATGTACTAAATTCCCTATGGACGTCACGTCAAGCCTTCTCTCCCAGACACTGAAAACAACCAGAGGAAGACATGATGACTCTCCCCGCCCCATGTGGAGGTACCTGGATGTCCTCTCCGTCCAGTGTGGCCGATCCTATCGCCTTCAGCCTCTCGTCTGTCCAGTAGACTCTGTCTGAGATGGGGTCCACGGCCACACCGCCTGGCCAGCCCAGACTGGACTTCACCAGCGCCCTCCTCTGAGACCCGTCCATCCCGGCCCGCTCGATCTTCACTACGTTACCAATCTCTGACCAGAACATCAGCCTGGGACAACAGCAAAACAGAACACTAACACAAGGCCAACTAAAGACACGTCTGCTATAAAGTGCTGTTCCTCTCACCTAAATAAAGACAGACTAGAGCATTCATAGGTCTGTCAAAGTGTTTACACAGAAATCAAGCATGTTGATTGTAAAATAAACTAGACCAGTTGTTCCCAAAGTGGGCCGCGTGTCCCCCTAGGGATACATGAAGGTACTACAGGGGGTATGTAAGGGGGAAATAAAACAAATCTAAGGATAAATCATGAAAATAAAATAATAAATGTACTCAGGAGGCACTAATTGCTTTCACTCCATTTCTTATTTTGTAATGTTATATTCTTCAAAAAATGTGGGTTATCATTCATTCATCGCATCATATGCTATGGTTTTCTCAGTTTTCTAAGCAAAATGTTCTAGTCGGGTGGTACATGGATTCAGAAATGAGGGAAAGGGTACTGAAGCCCAAAAACAAAGTTGTGAGACCCACTGAACTAGACCCAAGCTGTGCTGGCACAACACTGACCCCTTTTGTGGCAGCAGTGCCAGGGAGCGGGGCTGGTCCAAGTCTTCATCCAGGATGACGCAGTGGTCCAGTGTTTTGGCCGTGGCTGTGGTCAGTCGGACGGCAACAATCTGACTGTTGACCCCATCGATCCAGTACACATTCCTGCCAAGCCAGTCCACCGCTACAGAATCTGACCGGACACCTGCGGAGAGAAAGGGATGGCGGGGTCGGCTAGTGGCTATACTGTCCCCTAAGCCAGTGGTTCTCAAATGGGGGTCCATGGCACTTTGCAAGGGGGTGCGTAAAGTCTTCAGGAAAATAAAAATAAAAACGATCAAAACCTTCATATTTTAACGAAAATATTGTATGCTTTAAATCTAAAATGGTTCATGGATTTCATGGATTCTTACAAACCTATCAATTTAAAAATCAAGAACGTTACCATGGAAACAATTAAGCTTAGCCCAAAATCACAAATCAGAATGAGGGGGTATATTTTCTATCTTGTAAGGGGTTCTTGCCTAAAAAAACATTTGAGAACGTCTGCCCTAAGCTAGGGCTTCTCAAAGTTTTTCACACAAAGGAATCTCTAAACTGACACCAATTAGACCACGGGTCCCCATTTGATAAGATTCTGTCCCAGGGTCCACCATCTCATGTTTGCTTTTAGATGTTTTATTACAGAAATAACATTATTACATTGGATGGATTTATACTGAAAATAAATGATTCCTGGAACCACCTCAAATCCCCTGGGGGTCCCCAGACCCCACTTTGAGAACTTTGGAGTCACTTTAGCTAAGAGCCTCAGCTAAATGTCTCAAGTGTCATACATTTCAAAAATATTAGAGCACTTCTAAGAGAAGCTTTAACTGTGGCCGCCGCCAAAGGATCACCACTCCAATAGCTTTTCAAAAGGCCAATGCACGTTCTTCAGCTATTTAACCAGTAACCACTCTGGTCTGTGCTCGTGTGGGACCAACCTTTGATTAGAACGCCCGTGGTCTTCTGGTCCAGCGAAGACCACCTGATGCTCTCAGAGTCCAGACTGACCCAGAAGACCTTCTGCTCCCTCCAGTCGTAGTCCAGAGACAGGATGGCCTTCTTGGCCTTGGAGGTCAGCAGGTCCAGGCTGCCACTGCGCAGGCCCAACACAAAGAGATCTGCCTGCACCGACGCCAGCAGGAAGGGCTCCACTGGAGGACAGAAAGAGAACCCTATTAGGGCTCTGGTTTCTCATGTCCTATTCAACATGCCCTTTGACCCTGCATGTCACTTTGTTGCTGGGAATACACCCCCCCCCCCCCCCCCCCAAAAAAAAAACAACAACGACAAAAAAAAAAAAAAAACGTACTGTAGTCAAGTAGGACTCATTTTCACGACTCAACTTGGACTGTCAGCACTGAAAGCCACGTCTGCATGTCTGTACACTTAACATCTGGTTGTCTGCATTCTGACTTGTTAATTGATAGAGAGCGAGCCTCCACAAACTTCAGGTTGCTTACAATGACTGCATGAGGATATTGCTGGGGGGGAAACCAGGTGGAGCAGTGCAAGTGAAGTGAACTGTTTTGTAATGCAGGTGTCAACACTTTTCAGGCGCTCTGGACAAATTTATTTGTCGACTAAATGGTTATCAGAATGCCATCATCATGCTGGTTTTAGTGCTGTGAGATGCCAATCACAGATGTGGAATTTTTTCTATATTTTGTGTTTTTGTGTGTTCTTTTAATTGTTGTATGTCTGTTTTTTATGGACCTGCTAACAAAGTCGATTGATCGATTGATAAAGACTGTTTTTTGTTTGTTAATTTTTTTTAATAATTGGTCCTAATAATTTGGCATAAGATATTGACAGCTATATTAATACCGTGACATTATTCAATTTCATGCAAGGGCAGGCACTCGTGTTCTGTAACCCCCGGACTCTGACTCTCGGGTAACGCGGACTCTTCTTTGGTGACTCGAACACAGGAGACTCGACCTGGAGATATAGTGACTTCACTACAACACTGGTGCCTACAATCCCTCACGCACACTCGTCACCTTACCAGTGATCTTGCAGCGGTGTCCGTCCGCCTCTGTGATATATCCCGGGTGGCACTGACAGTGGTAGGAGCCTTGAGCGTTGACACAAAAGTGACTGCACACACCTGGGCCGCGCCCCTGGTCCTCACACTCATCCACATCAGCACAGCTCACCCCGTCCTCCAGGAGGCGGAACCCTGCTGCACAGCCACATCTCTGCACGACAAACACCAGACAGCGCTCAGTCAGAGGAGCTGCCTACGTCTTCATTACACATCACAATCACAACAACTTTATTGATCCCCCGAAGGGAAATTGAGTCATGCTACAGTTGCTCACACTCTGATATGGAAAAATATTAAACATCAAACATGATAAGAGGCATAGGAATGTAGCATAAACAATAAAATAGACGTTACGTAGCCTATGTACAGTAAAGTGTCACAAAATATTTGCCTTCTCCAACAATCATTCTCAAGTACCATTTAGTCAAGTGAAATATCTGAGGTATATACTATTTCCTTATATACACCACAGTGAGAGTATAGTAATAATAATAATAAGTTACTATACTGACCACAGACACCAAATCTGTTTTTATATGATCCAAGGACAACCTGCCATGCCCACACTTTGAGCTGATCAGCATAACCTGTTTTTTGTCCATTTGTTTTTAATCACTAGATTGTTTATTTCTAATCATGGTTCTGTCCTGTATTCAGAGCAGCTCCACTGGAACAGTTGGGCATTATTAGTTAAGGTATACCATATCCAACATTTTAGGGCCCTCCAAACACAAACAAAACATTTCCCCCCTTCTTTTTACATTTTAAAGTATCTTTTAGCTCTGACATAGCTCGTGATACAAAGAATATCAGTTTGTAAGAGCCTTTTTTTCTTTTTATTATTGTAAACATTGGAGAACGACAGGTTAGTGTTTTGAGTTATGGTGCAATAACAATTAAAAGCACATTGTCCATCTAAAAGTACTACTCCAAGAATAAGACCTTAAAGAGGACACAAAACATTTGATCATATGACTAGTTCATTTGCATTTCACCTCAGACAAGACAGGACACTGCTTTCAAGTCTGAAATGTACCTCGATTTGCTAGAAAGATAACATTTCCATTTCACCTTTTCGCCAACTAGGGCGCTGCTAGATGATGTCACACTACTAGCTTGACTAGTAGCAACTAGTGTGCTCCTCCACACTAGTAGCAACGATTTTGGACATTTTGACTAATCAAAACAAGCACAATAGCATAAGCTGTGAGCCTGTTAGAATTCAAAATCCTTACTACCAACACTCCACTACTGTACTTTAAAGTTAACCTAGTGATGATGTCATCTAGCAGCGCCCTAGTTGGCAAAAAGGTGAAATGTTATTTATCTTTCTAGCAGACCTAGGTAAATATCAGACTTTAAAGCAGTGTCCTGTCTCGTCTGAGGTGCAATGCGAATGAACTAGTCACATGATCAAATGTTTCATGTCCTCTTTAAGATGTAAAAAATAAAGTTTGTTCACGTTTGAAGGACCCTAAAAATGCATGCCAGTAACTTGTCATCAAAAGCCTGGCTCTCTAACTCTAGGTTGCTGCCACCCTCAAGGTAAGTAAGACTAGTGTGCTCCTCTAGGTTACTGCCACCCTCAAGGTAAGTAAGACTAGTGTGCTCCTCTCTAACTCTAGGTTACTGCTAGCCTAGGTAAACCCAGCCACCACGTGACCTGCTCTCTCAGTTCCCAGCCACCCTCAAGGTAAGTAAGACTAGTGTGCTCCTCTAGGTTACTGCCACCCTCAAGGTAAGTAAGACTAGTGTGCTCCTCTCTAACTCTAGGTTACTGCTAGCCTAGGTAAACCCAGCCACCACGTGACCTGCTCTCTCAGTTCCCAGTCACTATCTGAGAACAGGTCTGAGAGCAGGTCACGTGGGGGATGGGTTTACCCAGGCTAGGTTACTGCCACCCTCAAGGTAATTAAGACTAGTGTGCTCCTCTAACTCTAGGTTACTGCCACCCTCAAGGTAAGTAAGACTAGTGTGCTCCTCTAACTCTAGGTTACTGCCACCCTCAAGGTAAATAAGACTAGCCTGTGCTGCCGGATCCTCACCGTTCCCTGTGGCGTGCTGTAGCAGCTGTGGGAGCAGCCGCGGTTCTGTGGACACTGCGTCTGGCAGCTCCCTCCCTCGTCTGAGCCGTCCGCACAGTTGGTGATGCCGTTGCACACCAGGGCCCGATCCAGACACTCCTGACTGCCGCACTGGAACTGGTGAGGAAGGCAGGTCGACCTGCCACCTGGGCGCGCACACACACAAAGGTTAAGAAAAAATTATGAGGAGATTCATTGAGTTCTCACTCTTCTCACTGGTGACTTTTGTTTTGTTCTTTTTTTGGGGTCATTTGGACTTTTGTTTGGTTCTTTTTTTGGGGTCATTTGTGCAAATATGTTCCTCACACTCCGTCTCGTCACTGCCGTCGTCACAGTCCTTCATGCCGTCACACTTCCAGGCTGTGGGGATACACTTGGTCTTGGAGGTGCAGGACCACTGGAACGTCCCGCAGATCAGGGGAGTCACAGGACAGTCCTGGAAAGAGTCATCGACCGGGTCATCTTCAGTACTCAAGTTCATAATTGGAAGTACACATTGTGCGTAGCCCCCCCACCCCCTAAACTGTAACAGAAACAAGTTTAGGCAGGTAATTGAAATAATTTTGCATTTTACTACTAAGTAACTTAATGAATGCCAACACCTTTACCACGCCACAGTACTGTTTTTTTTTACCTCAAATAAAAAATTGACAAATACATAATGTGTACCGAATTGCTCTACAGTTGTACACATACAGCTACGAGAACATGACATGAATAAGGTACTTCCAAACACATCAGGGACGACGACTGCAATCGAATGAGCTTATAGGATTGCAATTTCTGATCGTACCGCAAAACGTTTAAAACCTTGAACTGTTGGGGAAGTACTTTTGCCCAACCAAACCTTTGTCATTTTTTTTTATGCAAATGCCTCCCACCTTCTCATCAGAGCCGTCTTTGCAGTCCTGTTCTCCATCGCAGGTCCACTCCTGCACCAGACACTCCTTGCTCTTAGGGCAGACGCGCTTGGTGGGGCAGACGGGCGGTTTGGTGCAGCCGTCCTCGTCCGAGCGGTCCCAGCAGTCTGTGTGGCTGTCGCAGCGCATGGTGGCCAACACACACTGGCCACTGGTACACTTAAACTCACCGGCACTGCAGTCCACATCAGCTACAGAGAAGGAAGGGGTGGGGGGGGGGCATATGCGGATTATGACATGGGCCCCTGGGCCTAAATGCATAAAGGCCCCCCCTCACAGCGCACATACACACAATTAAAGCCAGAATAATAACTAAGACACTCACCTGCATCTCAACAGGATTTACAACACAGCCACCTGAACACTCAAAGCCAACAGCACAATAACAAGAGATAAACCTGTATCTAATTGAGGATTTACAGTGCAGGTACACTCAATTAAAGCCAAAAGCACAATAACCCTCTAATTGTCCATAGACTTATTAGAACATTTTGTCAAAAATATAGGGTTGGGGCCTTAAGGGATAATTTGGTTCCAGGCCTAGGCAAGAGACGCGGTGACCCTGTGAAGAGGCTCTGGGCTATGGGGCCCCTGAGCGCCTAGGCCCCTGGGCCTGGGCCCGGTAGGCCCGTTCGGTAATACATCCCTGGGGGTGGGGCGGAGGAGGGGGGGGGTTGGGTCAGCATTAAAGGGTTCTTATACAAACTGGACAATGATTGTGACGGTTTACAGCTCTCTTAACCTACTGGATACAACAAAGTTAAAGGATACATTCACCCCAAAATAAGAATTCAGTCACAGTCTACTCAGTCACCCCCCATGCCATTTCAGTTAAAAACAGGGTCTAAATGACGTATTTTCAAATCAACTTGGCCTCTCAGGGCTTGAGGAGACCATGTGAGCAGTATGGAGGCTTTTTTTTCTTTTCACGTTTGAGAGGCTTTTTTTTCTTTTCACGTTTGAAAGTACATATAGGACTCCATCCACTTCAATTGTTTAGAATTCTGCAACAGTGTTTTGCTGTGAAAACCCACAAATGTTTTGTGGAACTCAAAAAAACTTCACCCACCCTTCCATCGGCATGGGGCTGAGTAGATAATGACAGAATTTTCATTTTTGGGCGAACGTATCCTTTAAGACAATTGGAAATTGGGCTTATTCAACCAAGTTTCAGAAGTGCATGCTCTTCATCGGGCACACGTTTGGTTTCAACATTGCCAAATAAACCTCTGTGGGTGTTCTTATTCCAGTTAGCACACATCGTGTCTCTTTTCCTAGGTCGACGCGGGACGACGTACCGCAGTTTGCCTCGTCGCTGCCGTCCACGCAGTCCTGCTCGCCGTCGCACAGGAAGCTGGTGGGGAGGCAGCGGCTCTTGCCGTCACACTGGTGGGTGCAGCCTTCCACGCGCTCGGAACAGTCCACCTCATCGGAGCGGTCCTGGCACTGGGGCACGCCGTCGCACACCTGCTCCAGGTCAATGCACATCTTCCCATGGGCACACTGGTACTGGCCTGAGGCACACGTGGACTAGTTAGGCCCCCGTGGCAGGGCTTTGCACATAGAAACACACCGATGATGACCGTGGAGGACATTTGTTGACTCTACATACTGTGTGTCCTGTGTTTGAGTCTGATGGGCTATTATTATAGACATGGCAGTAAACAATAATGCTCACCAGAGGGCAGTAAAGTCACATTGACGACCCCTGCTAAATGTTCATGTGGTTAAAACGGTGATTCTCAACCTTTCATATCAAGGACCCAAGGATTTGGTATGATGGTCAGATTGTCTTTCCCACCCAATTCTGAGAATTATTGTTATTCAATATGATTTTGTCCCGATTGCCATGACTAGCCGCATTCTTAAGTAGAGCGATAACAGTGAAACTATGATCAAAACAGTCACTCTTCAAATATTTTCTAATTGTGTTAGCTTGAAATGATGAAATCATGGTGAGCTATCAATTTGCTAGGGACCCCAAACCCTCTCAAGGACCCCTGGTAGCCCTCGGACACCAGGTTGAGAACCACTGTGGTAAAGAGGATGAACCCAAGGCACTTACCTTTTTGACATTCTGATGAGCATTCTGCCTCATCTGAGCCATCTTTGCAGTCCGGCTCTCCGTCACAGACGTGACGGTAGAGGACGCACTCGCTGTTGGATTTGCACATGGTGGAGCCCAGGGGACACTTGACGGGGCGGGCGGGCACAGAGGACATGCTGGTCCCTTGATCCCACGCGCCTTGGTTTGCTTCCGTGTCCTCTACTGCAAGAGTCAAGAGAGACGTCCTCATTGTCCCGACATGTCACTTATGCATTTTGTTACACTGTGTCTCTGGCCTCGCTGTAGCTCCTTCATAACAGTTTGTCCACATATCATTTCATCATCTGCCGTCTTAGTCCCTTATTCGTGCATAGACTTCCCTGTGAGTCTCGCTCTGAGGGCCGTCTAAATCAGTGATATGTATTTACAAGTGTCACAGAAACACTTCAAAGCCACCTACTCGAGCAGAAGGGTTCATTGCTTCTCGACGGCGGGGTTTGAAAGCTCGATGCTGCTCATAAATGCCTCTTTTTATCAGAATTCTGTGCCGGTGACATTTTTTTACACCGAGCTTTCGACCAGAGTGGCGCTGTTGAGCGCTGTGTGACGGCTGGCTCTAACCCGGGAAATTTTTTCTGAGTGAAGGTTATGTTCCGAGTGAATTTTTTTGTGTATGTGTTTTGTATGTTTTTGTAGAGGTTTGCGGTCATGTTTTTCTTTTGTTATTTTTTTAAATCAATAAAACAATTGATCAAAAAAAATATCCAGTTGATTTTTTTTCTCCTTTTGAGGCAATTTTACAAGGTTTTGTGATTAATCTTATCTGCACAATATACGCTTTCTTACATTTGACCATTGGAACGTGCAAATGAGTTAAAAGGCTCCATACCCAGGATCATTCCAACCTACCACAGTTGAGCTCATCCGAGCCGTCCACG
This sequence comes from Poromitra crassiceps, assembly GCF_964638095.1. Taxonomy (NCBI): domain Eukaryota; kingdom Metazoa; phylum Chordata; class Actinopteri; order Beryciformes; family Melamphaidae; genus Poromitra; species Poromitra crassiceps. The sequence continues at coordinate 40,235,289 of NC_139631.1, forward strand.
CAGTCCCTCTCCCCGTCACAGAGGAAGTTGGCAGGTAGGCAGCGGCTCCTGTCGTCACACAGGTGAACACAGCCCTCCATTTTCTTCATACAGTCCAGCTCATCAGAGCGGTCCTGACACTGGGGCACGCCGTCACACACCTGGCTATGCTCTATGCACTTCTTCCCGTGAGCACACTGGAACTGGCCTGTTGGGTTGGAGGCAACATTTGAAATCACAAAACACATGAATTGTGTGAAGTTTTAATAGAGGTCGGGTGTGTTTGGATTTGAATCATTAGATACACACAGGGCATTGAAACATGACTGGGAAAAGAAAATGGTTACAACAGAATATGGTGTAGGGATAGGCCAGAGCAGTCGACTATAGTATAGTCGGCCAACAGACTAAACTAGGTCAGGAATGTCCAAAGTCTGGTCAACTTTTTTCTGTTCACCTATGATGACTGCACTATCATACAGTTTGTAGACAAGCACCAAGTAGGAACAACACAGGGGGAACTAATTTTCAGATGGTAAACAAATCTTTAGAGTACAATTGTATGGTATGTTTTTTTTTTAAATAACCCATATGATGGGCAGAGCAGCTGCTGCCCCCCCCCCCTCCCCCAGTATTTTCAAATTATCTAATCTGGCCCCCATTCAAAAAAAGTGGGGACACCCCTGAACTAAGATTAATTGTTTCTTGTTTCTTTCTTGACATGAACCTAAGGGTTACTTTGCGTAACAAAACTAGATTTTACTATTCTAGTTACCATTCATCTTTTTTGCGACAATGCCAAAGTTGCATAAACCCACTCGTTTATTGTTTACAGCCTGTAGTATGTTTCTTATTCGAGATAGGAAGGCTGAGAGAGTGCTATTTGGAGACATGGGAGAAATGTTTCTAGCAGAATCTGTTAGGCTAGTCATATAATTAATTAAGCAGACCTGTGTCAAATCATTTTTTGTTGCAGCCAGGTGAAAACCTTACGTCTCCTCTGGCTGAGCAGGCTAAAACAAAGCACAATAAGTATTTACAGATATTGACCCCAGCTCAGGTGGTCACAACCATGCATGCACCCTCTGTATGTGGACACCATCTTGTAGCCTACCTTGTTGGCATCCTAATGCACAGTCCTCTTCATCTGAGCCGTCCCTGCAGTCACGCTCTCCATCACACATGTGGCCGTAGAGCACACACTCCTTGCCATCCTTGCACAGCTTGGAGCCCAGGCCGCACTTCAAGGGAGTGCTTCCAGCTGACACAACTGTTAGGATCAAGGGAGCAGAAAAGGGACACAATTCGTTCAGATTATAGTGAAGATTTCAACGGTTGATATGCCCCTCATGTTATGTCTGAACTTGGGAGAAATCCTACTGAAAGAACAATGCATTCAAATGATTACAGTCTCATCATGGTTAATTGAGTAGAAATGAATAGTCTTATTAGGCTACACCTGGCTCACCTTGCAAAGACCCTAACTGCAATATCACTACACACAGCAGCAAGCGTACAGTCATGGCTACAGATGATGATGATATAACATTGACCAAATGTTACATCGACCAAATGTTACAAGATGGTTACTGTTGCATTTTATAATGCTGCCAGGTGAGGTCAATGCACTCTAATTGATCGCCTAAATAGGGGGAGGAGCAATTGGTGCTTGCCGAAGATCAAGAGACCATCATAGCCAACCAGTTTATAGACAATACATGAATATATTCATGTATTGTCTATTACATTACATTATAATGTAAACTTGGATATCATAATCTACAAACAATAAACATAGCCTATTCGAGTGAAACAACCTCAGTTCGTTTGTGTTTGTAATGTAGGGCTAGGCAAAAATGCTTTCTTTAGTTAATGGAGAGAGAGAAAAAAATCCTACTGCAAATTGCTGTAGCCTCAAACCCTCTCCAATGACAGATAACAAACCATGCTGTCAAATAAACAATACGGATTGTCACTGACACGAGCCAGTCTTGTGCATTATTGAGCCTCTCGCTGCTTAAAATCCTCCAATCATTTCTTTTAGGAGGCGGGATTTTCCTCCCAACGTAGCTAGCACCCCTGTCTGAGTGTTTTGTTCCGGTCTACCTAACCCGGCTAACTAGCTTCAGTAGCAGTAGTAGCAACTTCAGAAGAACCAACAAGCCCCTTGTCAAAAGAATAACTGCAATAGGAAACAATTCAGGCACTTTCATGCCAGCAAGGTGTTTATTGAGTTGTGCACATCTTTTCCTACAAAAAGTGGAGGTTTGGAGTCCAATAACTGGGGTAATTTCCAAAATGCATTTTGTTGTTTTGTCGACTTTGAAGCGTGTTGTGTTTTGTGTGAGCGACCTAGCCCCGTTAGCTAGCGGGAGCCAGGGTTCAGTTCGGAAGAGTTCCGTTCAAGATGCTAACACTCGTTTTCTCTCCTGTTCGGTGTCACGTCTCTCTTTTAGTACAAGCTACAAACATTCAATAACGTCAGCTGCGTTGAAATAAAATGTTTAAATTGACAATGTGCTGTTTTAAATATCTGTGGTTAGCAAGACCTTTGATTTCTTAGACGAGCTAACGTTAGTTAGCAAAGTAGCGCGACTTGACTGTTGCGCACAGGAGGCTTTTTCGTGGATCACAACAAAAGGATTTTTGATAACAAGCTGGCAGCTAGCTAAGCTAATGTTAGCTGGCCTAGCTAGCTAGATAAGGATGCCTCCACAAACTGTGGAGGTATTTGTTTATGTCTCCTTCAACAGAATGTAAATTCGATTTTAATCCAGAATTGAACTGTAAAATGCAATTTCAATGATATTCGTTGGGCTAACTTGCAGTGCAACAGCAAGCTAATGCTAGCGTTAGTGAACTTATTGTTGTGATTTGACTCAAAGCTAGGCCCCCCCCACCAGGTAGCTAGCAGCCGGCCTTGCAGCTAACTTGGCAAGCCAGTTGGTGCTAGCAATGGGGGGCCTGTCACAAATACGCTCCTTGTTTAGCGTTAAATCCATTTGATTGCGCTTGACGTTACTAGCCAGCGTTAACTTATTCATTATATGAATAGCTGGTGGTGAATGCTTGCACCCACGGAATGCGACACATGCAGGCACACGGTTGTTAACTTTGTCAAGCTATCGAACACGTCCAGCCGTATTTGTGACAAGCTAACGTCAAGTGGACTGTCTGCTTGTTCAACTCGCTGAATGCTCCACTTTCCATAAGAGGCAAGAGGCTTTGTTATGTAACCTTATCAATGTTGCTGCCGAAACAATATCTTATTTCTCCATTACAATTTCCATGAATTTAAAACGTACCTCGTTCATGGCGTCCACTTTTATTATTTGAATGTTAGCCTGAGCCTAGATATGGTTACTCTTAACCATACAGGGTACCATATTTTGGTTATAATGATGTACTTTGTGTTTGACTTTCTCCCAAGGTGTCCGTCTTTTTAGAATAGATCCAGCTAGCACTGGCTTCCGCCCTGTGACTCCTTGGTCAGTAGTGGGGCCACACCAGAGCAAGGGCCCAAACTGTGCCTCTCCAGGTCCCCTCTGCCTCTGTGTGTGACTGTGTGTTGAGTTCACTGGAGACTCTCGGGTAGCCCCACCAAGATGTCCTCCATCTTGCCGTTCACTCCTCCTGTGGTGAAGAGGCTGTTGGGCTGGAAGAAGTCGGCCAGCGGCCCGGGAGGAGCGGGCGGCGGAGAGCAGAACGGGCAAGAAGAGAAATGGTGCGAGAAGGCAGTGAAGAGCCTGGTGAAGAAGCTGAAGAAGACAGGCCAGCTGGACGAGCTGGAGAAAGCCATCACCACACAGAACTGCAACACCAAGTGTGTCACCATCCCCAGGTATACCGACTGACACCCGACCACCGTTCGAGTTAGTGTCAGAGGAAAGGCTGCTCTTTGTGCTAGTTAGACACCTGTCTCCCATGTGTCGGCAAGACTACCTGCTTAAGACCGCTGTCTAATGCAAAATATATGGAACGCCGTGTCAATAGATTAGACCGCACTTAGATTTGTAAACTCAGATTTTCTTCTACGACTACTGAGATTGTTAAACCCCCAAACATGGGAAAAGGTTTGTCCCGGGATGTGATTAGGGACACAAACACGTAAAATAAATTTCAATTTCCCATTAGAAAGGAATGGGAGGTGGAATACCAAAATATGAAGTCATGGTACAGCCGTAAAAATGCCACCCCTGTTAGTTTGTAACAGCGCTGATAGTGAGGCTGATGTGTGTGGCTCTCACACTGGGAGACGTTAAAAGGGGTGAGAGAGGATGTTCTCTTTATCAACCAGCCAGCCTTGATGGCCTCCCTAGACTCATGTTCAGTGGGAACGCTGTGTTAACACACTCATTCCTCACTGATGTGCCGCCAAGTAGCACGTCAGATGTTTGGATGTCTATAGATAGCTGGACGCTCGTTATCGCCTGAGAATTGTTCTAGGCTGCACTGTTGTATTTCTGTAGCGATATAATGGCTGGCGTGATGTGAATGACTTTTCTTCTGGATGTCTCTGGAGTAGCACAGGATTTCTGCATGATAGATGGTGGGTTATGAACCCCAAATAACGCCAGGGAGAGAACTTTCCACCAGCCGATTGTTTGTAGATTTTGGTTGTCGCTGCTGATGAGTTTTGTCTACCCTGCCAGTCACTTTGGCAGGTAACTATTCAGCATTTGGTCTCATTCAATTCTAAACACAAACTGTTTTCTGGTGAAAATAGTTGTGTTTTTAGGATTTTAAGATGTACAAGTCACTCTATGGCTGGTGGACAAAAGTTGGTTTCCTGCCCTGTTTATGAACCAGAATAATTGTGGTTTTGAATGGTAGTTGAGATCCCACTTTGAGTCAATTCAGCCTAGTACCGTACGTGATGTTGTGTTTTTAGCCTTACACATGTAGTCTGTTCTTGTCCTGTTCTTCAGAAGCAACTACTCTGTCATTCTTCCCCATTTCATCGTTTTGATTTCGTACCATTTTCTTGTGAATGTTTTGAGAATGTCTGAAAATGGAAATATACGCTTTTCCAAGGTCGCCTCCTCCGTTTTGACCCCTTTTGTCCCATCGTGTGTGTCTTCAGTGTTTGTTTGAATGTCTCCAGATAAGTTCACTGCCTTTGACATAAACGGCTGTAGTGAAAAGGTTTCGTCGTGTTTGATGCCATGATTGTTTCAGAATGCTCCTTGTCTCACCATTGTGTCTTAGTGAATTCCACGTTCTATTTTTTCCAAAAAAGGCTTCTCTTATTGGAAGTTCCCATCTTTCATTTCTCCAGCTGAAGATGAATTTGATGCCTTTATTCTCCCCATAAGACTCCAATAAAAGAGGCCTTTTTAATGTTTACATTACCCATACTGATATTTCTGAATGATCCATGTCCCATGTTTATCATTTGTTTTTTGTTTTTGTTTTGTTGTTTTCTCTGTGCACAGCAATTGCTCTGAAATATGGGGACTGAGTACACCAAATACGATAGAACAGTGGGATACATCAGGCCTATACAGCTACCCTGACCAAACCAGGTGACTATCCTCAACTATTGTATGGTGTTGCATACAACTTTGATGTGGGAGAGTTGTCATTACAGTGTTGGTGGGGGGGTGACGGACATTGAGAACATCTTTGCCTCTCGTTCTCGTGACCACCCCATTCGATCCATCTCCATCCCCCCCCCCCCCCTTCATGCCCGTCTCCCTTTACCCTCTGTGCCCCCCCCCCCGCCTGTCTCACCATCATGTCCTGGTTGCTGTCCAATCAGATCCCTGGATGGACGCCTGCAGGTCTCCCACAGGAAGGGGCTGCCCCATGTTATCTACTGCCGCTTGTGGCGATGGCCGGACCTGCACAGCCACCACGAGCTGCGCGCCATCGAGGCCTGTGAGTATGCCTTCCACCTCAAGAAGGACGAGGTCTGCATCAACCCCTACCACTACCAGAGGGTGGAGACTCCAGGTGAGCTGGCGCTGTCCACACGGGACACTTGTCTCCCAACAATGTCCCATGTTTTTAGGAACCAGAGAAATATATTTCAGTGGAGAGAAACAATGTTTTTTGTTTGTTTATTTGTTTGTTTTTCTTCTAATTTCTTTTGCCCGATTGTTGCCTGAAGTACCCGAAAAATCAATTGGCCTCCATTGGGATTACTAAACTGTAACTAAATATGAGGTGTTAAACATTCTAGATTCTTGTTCACCTGCTTTATTTATTCCACATGGAGTAATTTAAAGGTCCCAATAAAAAAATACAAACATGAAAAACAAGTCAGAATAAACATATTGCAGATTACCAGATGAACAGTCCGTTTGCAATTGCTTACATGGTATCTTGTCCCATGATCATCTCAATGCTGTTTCAGAGGCCTTTTCACTAGGGCAAGAATTCAATTCAAGACACCATTTTTTTTTATACATTTTGTACAAAAGTGGCCATTTTACAAGATTGATATTGACACAACATATTGACTGTTTATATCTTCAATCCAGAAGTATTGGTATCAGCCTTCACAAGCCTACATTGCTCTAACTGTAATCTCTCCTGATACTTTGCTAGTGCTGCCTCCTGTTCTCGTGCCAAGACACTCTGAAATCCTGACAGAGCTGCCACCTCTGGATGACTATACTCATTCCATACCTGAGAACACAAACTTTCCTGCGGGAATCGAACCCCCAAACAACTATATACCAGGTTAGTCCATCTCAGGCTCGCAGGGAACGTATATACCAGGTTAGTCCATTTCAGGCTCGCAGGGGAACGATTGTACGACGGATCGGTTATGTGATATATTCACTTGGGAGCTGAAATGGAAACATGGCTCATTTACTGTATCTACTGTATCTTTTTACATTGTATCATTTTAGAGTTCTGAATGGCTTACAAACTCCACAGCCCACAACACACATCATTGCAAAAATGCAAAACACACTGTAAGCACATTTATAATTGACACACATGTATTATTCAAAATAGATGATATTGATCTCAGTTAAATGCTATCACCCTCACATGGATGTAAACATGTGTTCATTGTGTAAATCCTTACAGCCACATACGACATACTATCTACAGCATGCGTTGTGTTTGTACAAAAGTGAAGGCCTGTGTGACGTGTGACTCCACTGAGTTACTTCCCCAGTGAGTTCCTGACAGTTACAGCACACCTCTTTGAGTGCTTCTTGCAATACTTGACTGTAATTATTAGAGCCCGACCGATATATCGGTCCTCCGATATTATCGGCCGATATTGGCCGATAACCGATATATCGGTATCGGCTGATATGTTGGCCGATATGCCGATATTTTTTTATTTTGTATTTTTTAAGTTATAGACAGCATGTCGTGTATATTTGATCTTTTTTCTTAACTCAAGTTATATTTTACATTTGTTCTATTTGTGTTTTTGTATTTCTAGTTATTTATAATTATTAAATTCCCAGTTCAGTTTACTGTTTCATTGCATTGATGTCATTTTGGACAATAAAGTTTATTGATAAGCGGAAAAATATCCTCCCTACATTACATATCTCAAGTCATGTCCAGTCATATCTTTGTCAAGCGTTTGTTATTTAAGGGATCATTGCAAAAGAATGTTCTTTTCATATTTGTGTGTGAGACAGTCTTTTGGATTGTCAACAACACTTGACACTAAGATCTGTCCAGTTTTGATGCAAACACTTAGCAATTTTGTGGCAGTGTTAACGCGGTGAGCAAAGGATATCTATTAGTGTTGTAGTGAGTGGCCATCTTTGTATATTGTGGTTATTGTTTTGAGTTGTTTTAGTTTCTTTTTCTTGAGTGGTATAGTACTCTGAGAAACACTGTCACCGTTTTGGCAATTTCGCTTAGTTTTGACTGAGAATGAAGTTGGCTTTTGGAAAAATGTATCTTAAGTGATTAAGGGAACCTGTAAACAAAACGGGGGGGACATTGTCATCCTCTATACCCTGAGTTGCACGTTGGGTTGTATCTTTCTGGCACAGAAATCCAGTCGTTTTTATATTCACTTCAGACCAATATAGTTGATGATAAGCCAGAGCCAACAACTCATGTCTTTCTCCCCAACATCATTCCAATAGAAACTCCCCCACCAGGCTACATCAGCGAGGATGGGGAGGCCAGCGATCAACAGATGAATCAAAGTATGGACACAGGTACCCTAGACTAGCGCCTCGCTGTGTGTTTCTCTTGTCTGTCTGCCTGCCTCACCTCCCCAGCTGAGGAAATCCCCTTTCAGAAAATGCAAAAAAACACATGCATGATATGTAGTAATTAAATGTACTACAGTCAACACAGCAGATGCTCGTTAAGAAACAAGCCCTGTACAGCATTAATTACTAACTTAGTAATAAAGCTACTATTCCTCCTGACTAGTAAAGCTATTACCGGTATATTATTATTTGTTCTATTGGCTATTATTCCAAGCTAAGAACAAGCATATTTTTGTCCCAAAATCAGTAATCAATTAAGAAAAATTGCATCACATTATACAGTTCTGATTTTCCATATTTTAGAGATGATCAACTGCACTTTTTTTCCACTGCACTTTTTTTTCACCATTTTACACTGGTTTTTAAGTGAGCCATACTCAATGTTTCTCTTTCTCTCTGTGAATTCTACTGATCTGACCTGCCACACATCTTGTGGTCTCCTGTTAACGAATGTAACTATATGACCACCTGTTTTCCCTCCATGCCAGGTTCTCCTGCAGAGCTGTCCCCCAGCACTCTGTCCCCTGTCAATCACAGCATGGGTAAGAAAATAAACATGAAGGCTAACCCATCTGGTACTCTAGGCAGGTGAAGTCAAGCAGCATATTTTTGTGTAGATACTACATCACTCAGGTCTGATCAACACAGATATACCAAAGACGAAACCACACAAACAGCAAAGCACACACATTAGCCTTTCCTGCACTTGTCGTCATTTTCTCAAGACCGAGCATGAAGAATGTCGCTCCGAGGTAGGGCTGTCCTCTAAAAGACCAATAGTGGGATCATCAGTCGAGAGACCCCTGAGTCGATGGAGATTCCTCAAATCGAGCAGTCATTCCCCCCCCCACCATCTAAATTCCAATCTTAATTTCATTTGTTTATTTATTCTTGTTTAGATTTATTCAGGCCTATTAGTTTTTGAGAAATAGGCTAAATAACTATAGCCTAGGCTAGCCCTAGGCATTAGAGATGTCATTTCAAAGCAGCGGAAATGTCTATTTGACAATTTATAAAAAAATTAGTAAAATTAGGCTATAAGAGCTTAATTTAAAAAAGAAATGCATGTCCTGCCTGTCTCATTATTCAGACAAATCCATTATCCAATAGCCCGACGTCGGGCAATTCAAATCTTGCATGATCATATACAGTCTCTTATTGATTCTTAAATGCTCAAAATATGTCCCCATCGCTCTGTTGCATTGACTGTTAATGTGGGCGAAATAATTACCGTAAATTCCGGACTATAAGCCGCGGCTTTTTCCCCGTTTTTTGGCCTTTTTTGGCCCCTGCGGCTTATATAACGGTGCGGCTTATCTATGGATTTTTTCACCAAAAAAAAAAAAAAAAAACGGAATTCTCTCTTCTTTAGCACTCTTTCTAACTATAAATCCACTTCTGTTTTAATTTCCTCTCTTGCCCTCTTTTCACCACACCGCGGACACTGTGTGCACTGTAAAAAAAAACACAGGTGGTGTTGTGTTATGTTGTTTTGTTGAAATGTTAATAAATGGGAGCTTCCTCAAACAGCCATCTCTTTCCCGACAATCCCCTCTGTGCACGAACCCTTACATATGGTAATTAAACATTAAAACACAATAAAAAATAAAATAAAAAAAAAACATTAAAACACCCGCGGCTTATATATGTAAAAAACAGTCAATTTTGCTGCTGCGGCTTATAGTCCGGTGCGGCTTATAGTGCAGAATTTACGGTACTAAAGATATTCTATGCTTAAGAAAAAGAAATGAAGAGTCAAATATAATAATATTCGTATTGGACAGTCCAATCCGATTTGACTGGCAGAATTCTGATTCGAGGACAGTCCCTACTCCAAAGTGAGATGGTTGTGTGATAACACTTACCGACCTGATCTTCTACCGTAGACCTGCAGCCGGTGACCTACTCTGAGCCAGCCTTCTGGTGCTCGATAGCCTACTATGAGCTGAACCAGCGCGTGGGCGAGACGTTCCACGCCTCTCAGCCCTCGCTGACGGTGGACGGCTTCACAGACCCGTCCAACTCTGAGCGTTTCTGCCTGGGCCTGCTGTCTAACGTCAACAGGAACGCCACTGTGGAGATGACCCGGAGGCACATAGGTACGGCACGGCACGGCACGGCACGGCCTTCCCCAACAGCGTTAGACGTCTCTGGTGCACTTTAGGGTCAGAGGGGTAAACGTTGGGCTTTTAACTGAGGGTCTTTTCAATTTGACATCACTGAAAACGGGGAGTGAAACTTTTAATTTCACCAGCCACTAGTTCACTAGGTCATTAGTCAAAGGATTTATAGGAAATAGCCTCACTTACACTTAGCAGCATTTGGCCAGTGTCTGCTGTTAGTTTCCCCTCGCATAGCAGAGATTCTAGACCACCTGCGTTTCAAGCAACTGGCAATGTTACAATATTGCATCATTTGTTCACCTCCACGATGCATATTGTCAAACCTTTGTATCTTTCATCCCTGAAGTGCAAAAGTTCAGGCCTTTCCATGACCTAGAAATGCAATAGGCACAATGTAGGAAATAAGCCAGGGGCAAGAGCAAAAATGCCTCAAGAAATCTCAGAATGCCCCTAAAAACCGCGATCTAGAGGGTAAAAATGGCCCCCAAGATTTGGATCATTTTATTTGCATTCGATTAATTTAATTTCCATTTGCATCTTTAACACACACTCTGCACCTGCAAGCTGTTTGCCAGAAGAAGACGATGAAGAACACATTCACACAAACAGTATAGTTCACACGACGCTTTAGCAACTTCATTAATGCTACTGTTTTGTAATGATACTTTTCAAGGACTTTTCAAGCAATAAAAAATAAAGCTGTAAAAAAAGATCAAAACAAAAATGTATCCACTGCAGGTTACCGTGGCGACCAGCCGCATATTTAGAACACCTACGAGAGAGCACAACAGCATCGATGTATGTTTGTAGCCTACGTGGAGAGTGATACTGTAGTGTATTAAGCTAAGCTTGGCCCAGCACTACTGATGACATCAAAATGCTATCATAGGTGAATTCTGAGATGACGGAGTGCACAAGGTTCAACTTCAAACTCAGATTGCGGTAGGCCAAATCCTAGCACTTTTCAGGGCTTCTTTATAAATCCGAAATATGATTTCATGTCTGTTTTCCCTTACTCTTTCAATTTGTTTTAGAATAAATGCAAACCTTGTATGTATGTCGTGTTGTTGTTGACTTCAAATCACAATGATGTCCTCAGTGTAGCTAACATGTGAAAGCTCACACGACATGTCCCATTACTACTTATGTGTATTGTACTTATGACTAAGTGGTTTGATTCTGATGCGTGTGCTGGTCTCTTTACAGGAAGAGGAGTTAGATTGTACTACATTGGAGGGGAGGTATTCGCCGAGTGTCTGAGTGATAGCGCCATCTTTGTCCAGAGTCCAAACTGCAACCAGCGGTATGGCTGGCACCCGGCAACGGTGTGCAAAATCCCTCCAGGTAAGGTGTTGAAAATGTCACTTGTAGTATAACAGCAATCAGTACGGTCCAGCCAACTAGTGTCAAATTGTCTTCAGTTCACATAGTGTGCCATTTTGGAAAGCCAACTGGTGAGTGGGCGAGGCCAAACAATGCCCCAAAATGCAATGCTTCCTTAGTTTCAGTCCCATGAGCAGCTGGGAAAGTTTCAACCCTAACCCTAAGCATAAGCCCTTAGGTAAAAATGGCTTTGAGGGAATGAAAAACAAAGCGGCTACATTCAAATGGGTGTGTCCAAACCTAACACACACACACACACACACACACACACACACACTCACTCAATCTCACACACACACACACACTCAATCTCACACACACACACACACACACACACACACACACACACACACACACACCTGCTAGGGGGACGCTGCTCTCCCAAGATGCAACTGAGTCACGTTCTGCAATGTTACGTGCACACGTTTTTTATTCAATTTTTTATGGCAAACACGATCAGACGCCAAAGTGGCAGTAACAACATTATTCATTATGTCTTGAGTGCACACAGGCAGCAGCTTTGTGACTCATGATGAACACTTACTTTTCACGGGTGTTGACGTTAGCGGCTAACGTTAGCCTCCTCGACCACACCATAGAAAACGCCTGGTTTCCTCAAGTGCCAAAATGGCTTCCCGTTCCAGAACGTTATCCATGCCCAGCTCCATTTGTTAACTCATTTCTTTCTCGCCTATATCTTCCAAGGGTTTCCAGCATTATGCATTGTGATGCAGACTAGCTTGCTATCAACAGTACAAGACCCTCCCTACTCTGCCTCTGATTGGCTGTACACGGGTTTGGTTGAGAAGGAGAGTTGAATTACACCCATACCATTGGTAGTTGAAATACTCCTTTGCTTTCGCTGAAGATGATTGGTTAAACCGAAACCAAAATGGAGTTCCATGTGCAGTGCGTTTTTTTCTTTCTTTCTCCCTGACGGCCGTACGTGAACGTTTCAAGATAAAAGCTCTCAGACTCGTTAGTAAGTGACTTCATGACATTTTTCATGACATTTTATTTTGAAGCAGTGGCGGCAAACTCTCAGGGGCGGCCGGCCGCGGCTGCAGAAAGAACGTGGCGGACGTGCACGTCTACCCTGGGTAAAGAAAGGGCTTTTTTGAAAAGCCAGTGGAACAACGCACACAAACTGCCTTTTGTACTGCTTTGTCCCTCCAGGTTGTAACCTGAAAATCTTCAACAACCAGGAATTTGCAGCCCTGCTGGCCCAGTCAGTCAACCAGGGCTTCGAGGCCGTCTACCAGCTCACCAGGATGTGCACCATCCGCATGAGCTTTGTCAAAGGCTGGGGAGCAGAGTACAGGTGAGCATGACATGAGCTTTGTCAGAGGCTGGGCAGCAGAGTACAGGTGAGCATGACATGAGCTTTGTCAGAGGCTGGGCAGCAGAGTACAGGTGAGCATGACATGAGCTTTGTCAGAGGCTGGGCAGCAGAGTACAGGTGAGCATGACATGAGCTTTGTCAGAGGCTGGGCAGCAGAGTACAGGTGAGCATGACATGAACTTTGTCAGATGCTGGGCAGCAGAGTACAGGTGAGCATGACATGAACTTTGTCAGAGGCTGGGCAGCAGAGTACAGGTGAGCATGACATGAACTTTGTCAGAGGCTGGGCAGCAGAGTACAGGTGAGCATGACATGTGCTTTGTCAGAGGCTGGGGAGCAGAGTACAGGTGAGCATGACATGAGCTTTGTCAGATGCTGGGCAGCAGAGTACAGGTGAGCATGACATGAGCTTTGTCAGAGGCTGGGGAGCAGAGTACAGGTGAGCATGACATGAGCTTTGTCAGAGGCTGGGCAGCAGAGTACAGGTGAGCATGACATGAGCTTTGTCAGAGGCTGGGCAGCAGAGTACAGGTGAGCATGACATGAACTTTGTCAGATGCTGGGCAGCAGAGTACAGGTGAGCATGACATGAACTTTGTCAGATGCTGGGCAGCAGAGTACAGGTGAGCATGACATGAGCTTTGTCAGAGGCTGGGCAGCAGAGTACAGGTGAGCATGACATGAACTTTGTCAGAGGCTGGGCAGCAGAGTACAGGTGAGCATGACATGAACTTTGTCAGAGGCTGGGCAGCAGAGTACAGGTGAGCATGACATGTGCTTTGTCAGAGGCTGGGCAGCAGAGTACAGGTGAGCATGACATGAACTTTGTCAAAGGCTGGGCAGCAGAGTACAGGTGAGCATGACATGAGCTTTGTCAGAGGCTGGGCAGCAGAGTACAGGTGAGCATGACATGAACTTTGTCAGAGGCTGGGCAGCAGAGTACAGGTGAGCATGACATGAACTTTGTCAGAGGCTGGGCAGCAGAGTACAGGTGAGCATGACATGAACTTTGTCAGAGGCTGGGCAGCAGAGTACAGGTGAGCATGACATGAACTTTGTCAGAGGCTGGGCAGCAGAGTACAGGTGAGCATTACATGAACTTTGTCAGAGGCTGGGCAGCAGAGTACAGGTGAGCATGACATGAACTTTGTCAGAGGCTGGGCAGCAGAGTACAGGTGAGCATGACATGAACTTTGTCAGAGGCTGGGCAGCAGAGTACAGGTGAGCATTACAATGTCCTATTGAAGGAATGTGTGACACTGCCTCTAAAGCTATATTTGAAAATATTCCTTTATTTTTTACTCAATGAAAAGGTGATACTGTCTTGGCAAAAATCTTTGGAATTCCTTGAAGCTTGTTTATTGTAGTTTAATTATCCTTTGTAGCTGAAGAGATGGAGCATGAACTTGAAACTGTCAGTTAAGGGTTTGACTCCTGCTGGGTCCTCTTAAGATTCAAGATTCATTATTGTCATTGTCAAACATGAATGTAGTTGTGGGGACAGTAAGGCGCTTTGGAAGGAAGTGTCCACCAAATGGCATATTTTCTCTCTGATCTGTGAATATTTGAATGACTGAGGAATTGCGGTGGTACACACGACTGTCCACATCAAAGATGTTTTCTTAAAGAGCATGGTGCAGGACAGGTTGGAGACCACATTGCATTAATGTGGGGGACTGGTATGGAGCAATAGGATTCTCATTTTTATTTTCCCACACATAGCTGCAGCTAGACTCATTTTTGTAAAGCAGCTGGCACGTGCGCCTGAAAACGCGCAATACATTAATTTTTATTTTATTTTATTTATACAGGGGGAGTCTCAGTGAGAGCAATGCTCTCTTTTTCAGGAGTGCCCTGTTCACATTCACACACACACATTCATACCTGGAAGCTGACCAGTACAACCACAGTCTGATCTGTTGGCCACTGAGCAGCTCCACTGGAGCGGTTGGGGTTAAGGGCCTTGCTCAAGGGCACCTCAGTGGTGGTAATGAGGGAGGGGCAAGCGCTGCCTTTTCACTTTCCCCACCCAGATTTATCCTGCCGGTCCCGGGGATTGAACCGACGACCTTCTGGTCACAAGCTCGCTTCTCTAGCCGTTGGGCCACCACTGCCAATACGAGCATAACACACTTGTGACATCACTCACGCACCCTGGGAGGGAGCTAAAGATGCAGTGGATCACAGTGAAAACAGCTTAGCGCTGGGCCCGGGTACTGCTGCTCAGCCCTCAGCCACCCAGGCTACTGTACTTACTGTACAGCTGGGTGAGTGATGTCACAAGTGTTGTCCGCCCAGATTGCTTTTTATTGAGCACGTGCATTAGAATGCCATCTTTTTCCTCCATATTTCTGTGTGTGTTTCATAGTAATCTTGAGCCCAGAAATGTAACGTCATATATTTTTTAACCTGCACCACGCTCTTTAAGTCTGTAGCATATGATGTGTAGGCCAGGACATCTCTTTGGCATGACAATATTATTTAATTTACAATAGCATCTTTTTGACACACATGTCTCCTTTAACAAATATTGTGCGTGGTGTGATTTCAAAATTGCAGTAGGGCAGTAGGGGCGGCTGTGGCTCAGGAGGTAGAGCGGGTCGTCCACTAATCATAGAATGCGCTCCTCTTTCACTCTCTCTGCTAGACTCACCCTGGTTAAAATGACAATTCTTCCCATGATAGACTATGGTGACACCATCTACCGATCTGCCTGCAAAACTACTCTGCAAAAGCTAGACGCTATCTATCACTCTGCCATCCGTTTCGCTACAAATGCCCCTTTCAGAACTCACCACTGCACTTTATATTCATATATATATATATATATATATATATATATATATATATATATATATATATATATATATATATATATATTAACTGGCCATCTCTACACACCCGTCGTAAAATACACTGGTTCATGCTAATTTACAAAACTCTCCTTGGTCTGTCACCCCCCTACCTGTGTAGCTTGTTGCATACTGCACCTGCCGCGTACAACACCTGTTCTGCTAACCTCATCCTGCTGAAAGTCCCCAAAACTCATTGTGTAATCTGTCATTCGTCATTTCATTCTGCTGTGCCCACAGACTGGAATGGCTTACAAAAAACACTAAAACTGGACAATTTCATCTCCAAATCAGCTTTCAAGGACTCTATCATGGACATATTCACTGACACCTGCAACTGCTTCCTAAACTAACTCTTATCCCCTGCCTGTCTGCTCCGACTGTTTTGTTTTGTTTGCTCTGTCTGTCTTGCTATGTTTTAACTGTGTTTTAACTTGTGTTTTAATTTGTTCTAAGTAACTTTTATTTTATCCCCTACTCCCTATCCCTCAAAAGCCTGTGCCTTCTGCCAGGTCGCCATTGTAAATAAGAATTTGTTCTTAATGACTTACCTGGTTAAATAAAGGTTAAATAAAAAATAAAAAATAAAAAAAATCAGAAGGGCGGTGGTTCGATCCCCGGCTCCTCCAGTCTGCATGCCGAAGTGTCCTTGGGAAAGACACTGAACCCTGAATTGCTCCCGATGGCTGTGCCAGCACCCTGCGTCGCAGCTTTGCCGCCCTCGGTGTGTGAATGGGTGAATGTAGGCACATTGTAAAGCGCTTTGGATAAAAGCGCTATATGCAGTCCATTTACCATATTGCGGCTTCGATTACATTCTGATTAATTGTTGAGCCCTACTTACACTGAGTGCTTACAGTAGAACAGGCTTAGTGGAATACTCATCCCTATGCTTGGCCATTTAGTCAGGCCTCGCTCACAGAGTTGGCATGCAGCCTCTCCTCTCTCCCCCCCAGAGGCTTTTCATAAGTCCACGTCCCCTGGCTGATCCCAACTCCGCTCAGTCAGCTCAGCTGTGCTGCTCCTCCACTCAGGTGTCTTTCCATCACTAGCTAACGGATGGAGCTCTCCATGGTGTTGAACCTGTAGAGTATATCAAAAGAGCCCAGACAATAAATGTGTGTTTTTTTTTTTGTCTTGCAGGCGGCAGACTGTCACAAGCACTCCTTGCTGGATCGAGCTGCATTTGAACGGACCCCTGCAGTGGCTGGACAAGGTTCTGACCCAGATGGGTTCCCCGTCTGTGCGCTGCTCCAGTATGTCCTAAACAGCTAAGGAAACACCCCCCAAAAAAACGTCAGCCCATTACAAAGATCATGAAATTCTAAACTTGTGAGTCCTATCATGAAAAAAGAGAAACCCCACAGAATTAATTTCTGTAACATACTTCATAGTATTTGTGGCCCAGTTCCACGTCCCTTTTAACTTTACACACACACACACACACACACACATACACACACACACACACGCACGCACCTACACTCGCACTCACATACAGACTTTTCAGTATAGAATTTGGCACTTTGTTACCCATCTATGTCATGCACCTTGTTAAATTGCTTTTCCCCAAATCCTTAATATTAGATCTATTTGTGGTACAAATAAAATGTATATTGGTTTTTAGTCCAGGAAGCAGGGGGACATACCAAAAATATCTGTGAATAGTTTCTCAGTATTGAAGATTGCTTGTATGAGTAACACAAGCTTGAATGCTAAAAATGATTTTTGGTCCAACCCACCCCCAACCATTGTTCTGAACCTAAGTTTACTTTTCTCCGGGAAACTGGGAAGCCATCTTTTGTCAGGAGGAGTTTGGCTTGGTTAAGAAGCGATGGCCTTGGTGGCTGTTCTCCTGTGAAGGAAACGCCACACATTGTGTTGATGAAATTTGATTGCTGAATTTGACTTCACTCTTTGCCAGAATGCCCCCCCCCCCCCTTTTTTTTTTTAAACCCTTTGACGTGTGTCGTTATAAGACATACCTCTTAATGGACAAATAGGAATGTTAGTAAAAACTAAATCCAAAAACCCAAAACAAACTGCAAACTCGGTCTGGCTGTAGTTTACTTCTTTGTCATTATATGGCACTCTTCCGTGTCCTTGGTTGAGTTGATTTGCACCCCCACTGAAAACAGCCTGGTATGGAAGCTAAAGAGATGATGGCCAGGGTTTGCCGGGTGCGCTGGGCAGGGACCAGAGAATATCAGCTGTTAGCGAAAGCTTTTTTTTTCTCTTCTTGACATGACACTGGGAGTCCTGGGGCTCTCCAAGGTGAAGCATTAAAAAGAAAAGTCTCTCACCAGGAGAAATTGAAGGTATCAATGAATTTCATTCTGTGTTGTTTTTAGCCTATATCCCCTTTCTTTTGCTACTTTTTTTGTATTCTCATGTATTTTTATATATAAATATACTTAAAATTTTCTGTCGTTTCACTTTTTATTAAAGTAATATTTTCAAGACCACAGCTGTTTTTAAAGAGACATGGAGAGCATGGATCATTCCTTCGTTTTATCCAAAAGGTTCAGCTTGAATCTATTTCCAATTGAAGCCCTTCGTCTTGGTAAGAAGATCACTGCCCCACATGATGTAGCTTGTTTTTATCTCTTTTTTTTCCCAAAGAAAATCTGGTGCATTTAAAGTACACAAAACGGTTGATTTGCCTGTAACCCAGATCTGCTTTCCTGTCATGGTTTTTAATGATTCCAGAGGCATGTAAAACATATTAATGGACATTCATCTCTTCACCTTTTTGAAAACCTCACATTTGACCTCTTGAAGCCTTTTGGTGCTTAGACCCCATGTACACCTGGTATTAAAATGTGATCGCTATCCGGATGAGTTATCTGGATGAGAAAGAAAAATGAAAAAAACACATTTTAATGCAAGGTGTCCCAACACGTCGTGATCAGAACTGCCTGACCACATCTGGAGGTAGTCTGGATCACATTGTGTTCAGATCTCTTACACCCCATTCACACTTGGTTTTTAACGGCGACCTATATCGGGCTAACTTATCTGGATACAGGTCACATTTAAAAACCAGGTGTAAATGGGGTGTCGGTTAAGGGGCTTTCAGATACAAAGCGATTTGCGCTGCGCTCACCACTGGTTCAGCGCACATTTGACTAGTCTTTTACGGCAACGGGTATTCGTCACAGCGCGCAGCGCTCAAAATTCGACCTAGTTGAACCTCCGGTGTGCCGGCGCATGGCGTAAGCCGCTGGAAATAAGGGTTTTCAGAGCGCAGTGCTGCCGCTTTGTATCCGGATGGGGCTTAAAGCCCCCTTCAGATACAAACCAGATATAATTGGCTTAGAAAATGTTACAGAAACATGGCGGCAGTATTCCAGTTTCTTACATCAGAAAGGAAGAGCGAATGAGCCTCCACACTGGGACATTCTGTGTTAATGTGTGTATTGTATTCGTTACTGTCTATAAAATACAGTATGTACAACAAGACTTATTAGCTTGCACTCTGCCATTCTTGTCATTATGTGGCTGTTGCGAGTTTAACATCCGTTTTCCCCCTTCCTTCTCCTTTTATTGATGTAAATGTGTTGACCTTACGGCACTAGTGATTGTACTTGAAGTGCACCTAGTGAGTTTGGATTTGGGGAACTGAACCATGTGTTAGGGTCCAGTGTTACATTGTTTTTATCTTTGGCCTACAACATATGAATGTGAAAAAATACATTACAAAACTGACGTGGACCAGACGTACATATACATAACAGTAGTACAGTATGTGTGTATTTAACAGTAATCTTTTGCAAAGCAGTCAGTACAGTAGATGTCGCAGTTGTTTTACCAGTAGAGGGCGGTATTGATAGAGCAGTTCTTTTTCTGACCATAAGCTTCTCAGGCGTGTGGCATATTATGCAGACTTCATAAAACACTAATAAAGATTTTTATTCTCATGATGATTCTGACTTTTGTGTGTGCCTTGTTGTGTACATTCTGTCAGTCACTTTGGCTACTGAAATTACAGTGGACAAGTGTCATACTTTTGAGTAGGAAAATGCATGGTTTATCACTAATTGGCCAACTGCCTCTGCTGAACCAAAATATTAACATTTCTTGCTTTAACCACTCATTTATATTGTATCGAGGCCATGCTACTTTTTGCAAACCGTTCAAGTTTACTTTTGCGATGCTGCCAGTTTAGCTGTAGTTATAATAAACTTTGGAGAAGAGTTCAGTCATTACTTTTGTTTTTGGTGCTTACATTGTAAAAAGACAATTACGTAATATTAATTTGAATACATTATTAGACAGTTGTACTGTTGGAAAAATTAGCCTACGGTATACATTACTGTAAAATCCTATGTATGTCTGAGAGACATCTTTATTGAAGAAATCAATAAGTCGGAGGAGTTTTCTAAGTGAATACATTACAAACAAAGAATACATTTTTAGTTACATTTTCAATTTTGTTTTAATTTACTGTTTGGTTTCATATTCAAATACTATAAATACAGGTTTAGATGACAAAGAGATGAGGCAGACTCTTATGTTGTCAACAATGGATCCGGATCCGCTACTATGGTTGGTTTGTCCTTTATCAGCCACCGTAGGCTACGTCAGAAGTAAATACTCCTCAAGCAAGCTAACGCTAGCATCCTGAAGAGACGAGATGGCTTTTACTTTCTATGCCCTCATCCAGGCAGCAATTTTGTGCATAAATGCCGTTGCTGTATTACACGAAGAAAGATTTCTAAGTAAATGTAAGTGGCTCGTTTGAATTTTAGTTGTCTGGTATACGTAACTTACCACAGTTCAAATTTGATACGAAATCAGGTCAGATTTGCTCATGCTAACTAGCAACCTGACAGCTCTATCCTAGAAAGCAAAGTAAACAAACAAGGATGTAACAGTGAAGAGTTACCAAATTTAACAGACGGTTGAAATCGAGATTTCCCACCTTTAAAGCTGGTGACGTTAGAGGTAACTAACTTCAGTTTAAGCCTATGTCAGAAGATTGGTACGTGTACGTTAAGATAAGGGATGTTACACGTTAATTTGGGTAAAAAATGAGTCAACCGTGTGTAAACTATTATGAAAACGCATTCTGAAAAGTGTTGTTGGTGTTATATGGTAATCAGTCTGTCTGGAGGAGTTTATAGGGCAGGCTATATACCCATACTGGCCACAGTCACGGCTAAGAGGGCTTGTGACAGTGTTTGCTGTCCATATGTAGTTATATTTTGTGTATTCTACCTGTTAGTTGGCTGGGGAGTGGACCAAAGTGTTGGAGGGTTTGGTGATGAACCAGGCATCAAAGCACAGCTCCTGACCCTTATCCGCTCTGTGAGGACAGTGATGAGAGGTATGGTGTCCAACACACACACACACACAGGCACGCACACACACACACACACACACACACACACACACACACAGACACACACACCCTTTCTGTGAGGGTCACTCTAGTCCAGCGGTTTTCCAAGTTGGAGACTGTGGGCCTCCCCTCACTCAGACAAAGCCTCCCCTATCACGATTATGTTATTTGATCCCATTGCCACTCAACAAATTGAGCCAAGATAGTCTGATATTGATATCTCCACACTTTGTTTCATGCTGACAGAGAGAGTCTGGCTCAACTCTCATTCAGATATAGCGCGGGAAGGGGGGGCTCTGTTATATTAACAACCATCCACCGAAAGTACCAAGCTTTATTGCACAATCCAAATCTTCGTCAAAACTTGCCATTTTCAGCATGTCAGTTGCTATAGCTTGCTAGCTATAGTGTCGTCGTCGTTTCACAACGTTGAGAGCGACACGCAGGGAGTGGAAAGGGATTTTGGACTTTGCTCCGACTGAAATGGTCGGAGCCAAGGGCAGAGCTTATACCCACAGCCTGCTTCCGTTGAGTCTAGCCTGGATGGAAAAACCTCGCTCCGAGTTTTCCGGCTATAAACACTGCAGCACAGGGTCTTCTTCTGTCTTCCTGCCTCAGTAACGCATGCCAGGCTCTCTCCCGTCTGAGAGAGCCTGGTGACGCGAGGCTAGTTGAGTCAGACTAACATGCTTCAGACTACATCAAATACATAAAAGTCTGTCTGCAGGTATTTATTTGTTTCACAGTCAACGTCCCCAAAAGTACTGTATCTCTGAACTATCTCTTTAACCAAATCACACACATTTAGGCTACTCTATGTGATCTCTTTTTGATAAGTAATGTAATAACTAATGTAACATTTTTTTTCACTTTCATTCACTGAGCAGTGAGCATCCCCTGAAACTCTCCTGCCTCCCACTTTGAAACGCCCTGCTCTAGTCTACAGTCTACTCTAGATCCTTGTTGTGACTTGGATGTGTGTCTCTTGCTCTGCAGTGCCATTGATAGCGGTGAATTCAGTTTGCATTGTGCTGTTGCTGCTGTTTGGATGAAGAGAACTGACTGAAGAGACTGCACAGGACAACAAGCCGCTGTCAGGAGAACCTCTCCATCAGCTCAGGAACCCTTCTGAAGAATCTCACTTGCTCGGACGTGCACACACACACACACACACACACACACACACACACACACACACACACACACACACACACACACACACACACACACACACACACACACACACACACACACACACACACACACACACACACACACACACACACACACACACACACACACACACACACACACACACACACACACACACACACACACACACACATAGTTTCACCCTGAACAGGATTGTTGTGTGATATTCCAAATCACTCCATGGGAAATTGGCCTGTTTTTCAACAGCCAAGCCCAGTAATTCAGTTATAAGTGCCTATGGCAAGTTAGAATGGTTACATTTGCTGTTCCTTTGAAAAGTACAATACATTGGTGAATAGTTTTGACTCTTAGAGTCAAGCAATGATGCAACAGTTCTGAAACAATATAACTATTAAAAATGCAACTTGAACAAAGATGGCTGTGAATTATTTGAGATTTATTATATGTGTCTCTGAATACAATTCAATTAAAATTAGTTTTTGGAATATGTAAATAAAGTGTTTTTAAACTTTAACTAAGTGTGGTAACGTTTTGTTATAGACTCGATGTTTTTACCATAGGTTTTTACACATTTTGGGTGGTGCTCTGATTGTCCCAATGCGGACCCCGTAGTTGGCAACTGTTTTAGTGCAGTCCAGCGAGCTGTCGTAATCCCGCCGCTTTACGGCTCATTTGAGTGTTTTGGACTGGAATATGCTCTGTATCGCGAAGTCGATGATCGCGACTAAAGTTGTGCATGTGATGTGAAATATAATGTTTGTAGAGTTACTACGGTCCAGTTTACCCCGCTCGCCGGACGCTTCTGGCTCATACTGAGCGCATTAGCGCCCGGCGAATGCAACCCATTTCACATATAAAATTTTGCCATTTTCACGTCTGGGTCTAAAATCCCGGCTCCTACCTGAGTCTTCACGTGAAGTGAAGACGCTATCCGATGTCAAACATCCTCTTCTTTTAATGACACCTAGTTGTTGCATCCAAAATGTTGCATAAAATCCACTTTTCTGTCGCTCAAAAACCGAAAACCATGTATCTGGAGCACCGCCCCTTCTTCTTCTCTGATCTGAAGCAACCCGGAACAATGACTTCCGGGTTGCTCGAGGTGCTCCAAATAAATGCTTTTCGGTTTTTGAAAGACAGAAAAGAGGATTTTATGCAACATTTTGGATGCAACAACTAGGTGTCATTAAAAGAAGAGGATGTTTGACATCGGATAGCGTCTTCACTTCACGTGAAGACTCAGGTAGGAGCCGGGATTTTAGACCCAGACGTGAAAATGGCAAAATTTAATATGTGAAATGGGTTGCATTCGCCGGGCGCTAATGCGCTCAGTATGAGCCAGAAGCGTCCGGCGAGCGGGGTAACGGTCCAGTTATTGTAGGACCGAGCCCTGGTCTGGGGCAGATACTGGATTATGCCTTCAAAGCAAACAGACCTGTGAAACAGGAAGTTTGCAAACCGACTGAAGTTGTCTACTAGCGTTACTACTGTAATAATCACTTAATTCGAGCGACAATGGGAGTTGCGCAGAGTTGCATTATTGCATCGCTCTCTGTACCGGTATGTTATTTGCTTTATGCTCATATCTACCGCTCTCACAGTCTGTTACAGACTAATGTGATGCACAGCGAGAGGCTGCCAAGCTTCGGCTATCTTTTCAGCAAGTATTTGATCAGAGCTCTTACTAGGCGACCAGGCCACCTGTACACAACAACTGCGAAGGAGAAGTGTGAAGTTTCCTACACCGTCCTCAACTGTAGGTGAGCTAAATATATATATATATATATATTCTCAACCTTTTTCATAGGCTATCCACCTAATTTTAGTCCGCATTAGAAGAACCACCAGCTACAGACCCCCCCCCCCCCTTATTTGATGGGACCATTGAGATATACATAAATAATAAATACATCTTTTATATGTCGATGGATGGGACCCAAAATGAGAACATTTTATATCATGTATTTTTTTTTAATTAGATATGATTCTGTCAAGAGTAACCTATAGAGAGAGGCAAACAGTGTAAAGTCACTCTTGTACATTATTGTGTTAATTTCTTGCAAATGAACTAATTGCCAAGTTAAACAATTCATCACTTTGTTGGGGACCACCTGGCAACTACTCAAGGACCCCTGGTGGTCCCCGGACCCCACGTTGAGAAACACTGAGCTAAGCTACCGCTACACAGACTAAACCTTCCCCCGTTGCACCTGGATGACGGTGACTCTACACGGGCCCTCACATCAATCAATCAATATCCCTCTTTCCAAGGCTGGAGACGCCGCTGTTGCGGAGGTTCTGCAGTGCTGCGGGTTATGGTTGGGACTACCCGGACAGTGACTACAGAGACATCCCTCTGTGTTTCCCAGAGCTTCTCTGCCTTAGACTGGTGCTTATGGTCCTTTCTGCTGGCAGCTTCAGGTTGAGCCCAGCAGGTAAGGCAAAGGCACCCACTCACTCAGCTCCATGTCCCCCTCCTCCACCGAACTGATTTGTTAACCTGATGACTTCAGCCTGCATTACTTGAACACACATCTTAAATATAGAATTTTCTCTTTAAATAATGTCACATAAAAAGAAATAGTCATCACAAACTAACACAACTAACCCCGACCGGTGATGATAATAAATAGATTGTATTGATGATGACCTTGTGTTAATTGTCCAGGTCTGGTCCGCGTGCGACAGAGTTTGAAAACGCTGCAGCCAATCGATGAGCTGAAGAAGGGTCCGTTCACGCTGCACGCCCGAGTCCTGGAGTACCGGCAGGTCGACGCCGGGGTGGAGGTGGACCTCCGCCTCTCTGCCACGTCCCGTTCCAGCTGTGCAGTGTGGGAGAGCGTCCTGACGCTGCTGTCCAAGAACAAGTTCCACAAAGCGGCCAGAGCCCAGGATGAAAACACGAGTGAGACGTTTGCTGCACTGAATATATTCAGCCTTTACTATGTTTTTTTTAAATATATATTTTATTTTTCAAGCTTTTACTACATTGTTTGAAGCCTGGGACACACCAGGGCAACCGCAAAGAACTAGCGTCAACGAAGGCCGACCACTGTTGCGTCATCGCCTTTGTCGGGGCCAAAAAGCTGCACTAGAACACCGCAACTGCCAACAGTCAAATAATACGTACGTTCTACACCTGCGTGAGACTGAGACCGAGCACAGCAGATATACAATCCATGAAACATTTCGCTCACCACATATAGACGACGGTCTTGTAATATAAATGAGCTTCTTCTAATGGAGATGAAGTTGCAGATGGCACTGGTGTTGTCAGGGTCAGGGTTGTCAGGCCTCGGTCTTCTGCTTGTGGAAGAAGAAAGGAAGAGGGGGAAACATAAGGATGGGTGATAAACAGCGACAGGCTCAAAGGGGCTTTCCTGAAGGCCATGATGATGTTGTGAACTTGCGTATTGGAATGATCAGATCAGATGAAGTTGAAAAACGAGAAGAACGTTTTATGCGTGCCCTCTTTTCTCGTGCACTGCTTCACTGAAGCGGACCACCAGCCAATCAAAGTGCTTTCTCTCACCTACTGCCTGACGTCGATTCAACGTGTCGAATCGGCCGAAAAAGTCACCAAATAGAGCCAATCGTGCGCGACACACCGCAAAGACGACTAGGGCGACAGGCACTCACCGACGGCCCCGACGTTGCCGCCCGCCAAATAATTACCTCGGTGTGTCTGGGCTTTTAAAGGGAAGAAGTCCATTCCCCATAGCATCATTTTCTTTACTGGGAGATGATGGCAGGTGAGAGGGAAACAGAGTAGGAAAACTCAGCTGAGAGGGGAGCCAAACTCTTAAGCCAGCAGAGACGCATGGAGGGTTTAAAGTCTGTTGTTCCTGGTCATATTGCTCATGTCTCACATTCCTCCCGTGTTGACAGGCCCAGCAGATACGTCTGTGCCGGACGATGTAAAGAAGGTCGAGATCGGAGTTCCCTGGAGCCTGGGCCTGCGGTGTGCCTGGTCCTTCTCTGACTACTCCCCACATCAGCTCCTCTGTCTACCGGCCAGGCTGTGTGGCTTCAGCGCCCAGACCTCCCCCGGGCTCTGGATGCTGTCGGTTTGCCTGGCTGAGATAGAAAAGCACAAAGGTATTGTTGAATCTTAAGCCTCACATTCACAGTTTGATGGAGAGGTTCATGGTAATTTGGCAGCAACAGCAGTTTGTTTGGAATCAGTAGAATTAGGGATGTTAATAATTAATCGACAATCGATTAATCGATCATTAAGAATTTGATTAATCAAACTATGTTAACCAATTCATCGACAATGTAGGCTGTGCTATCTTATCATTTTTCTTTTCTTTTCTGAAATGATTTAACACCACAAGGGCAAAATGTAACGTTCACTGCTCATACAGAGTAAGAAGAAAGCCAGAAAGTCCAGGGTGGGAGAATTACAGACAAAAAGACAACAGTAATCATTGTAAACATTATAATACAATGTTGAAATACCTCACGTCCACAAGCACAATGACACCTAATGCAGGACGTTTAGTTGGTTGATCAACTTGTTGGGTCGGCCTAAAGACAGGTGTCAAACCCGGCGTTTTGTATTTTGTATTTTGTATGTCAAAAGCAGTTTTTAATATAATGATTAATTGATCGTTAACCTGACCAATTAATCGATTAAGGAAATATATACAAATTTGCATCCCTAAGTAGAATATTTATTTAATCTATTTTTATTTCACCTTTGTTTAACCAGATGAAAACAATTGAGATATAAAATCAGATTTACTAATTGTGACCTGTGCAAGAAGGCAGCAAAGTTGGCATGTATAAGAAACACAATTACAATACAAACAACAATAAAAAAGACATAAGACCATATCTACACATCACAAGTGTACAAAAAACGGTCAGGCCACAAACAATCAGGCTCAAAGCAAAAACTGTCATGTCACGATAGTCACAAGAAAACAACAAAATACATAAGGAAGAAAGAACATGAGAAAATAGTTGTGCGTTGCGACAAGAGCTAGTTGGTTACTGTACCATGATCAGTGATAGCCACCTATCTACACAACACACGAACCTCAACAACATGATCAGTGATAGCCACCTATCTACACAACACACGAACCTCATCAACATGATCAGTGATAGCCACCTATCTACACAATACATGAACCTCAACAACATGATCAGTGATAGCCACCTATCTACACAACACACGAACCTCAACAACATGATCAGTGATAGCCACCTATCTACACAACACACGAACCTCAACAACATGATCAGTGATAGCCACCTATCTACACAATACATGAACCTCAACAACATGATCAGTGATAGCCACCTATCTACACAATACATGAACCTCAACAACATGATCAATGATAGCCACCTATCTACACAACACACGAACCTCAACAACATGATCAGTGATAGCCACCTATCTACACAACACACGAACCTCAACAACATGATCAGTGATAGCCACCTATCTACACAAAACACGAACCTCAACAACATGATCAGTGATAGCCACCTACACAACACACAAACCTCAACAACATGATCAGTGATAGCCACCTATCTACACAACACACGAACCTCAACAACATGATCAGTGATAGCCACCTATCTACACAACACACAAACCTCAACAACATGATCAGTGATAGCCACCTACACAACACACAAACCTCAACAACATGATCAGTGATAGCCACCTACACAACACACAAACCTCAACAACATGATCAGTGATAGCCACCTATCTACACAACACACAAACCTCAACAACATGATCAGTGATAGCCACCTATCTACACAACACACGAACCTCAACAACATGATCAGTGATAGCCACCTATCTACACAACACACAAACCTCAACAACATGATCAGTGATAGCCACCTATCTACACAACACACGAACCTCAACAACATGATCAGTGATAGCCACCTATCTACACAACACACGAACCTCAACAACATGATCAGTGATAGCCACCTATCTACACAACACATGAACCTCAACAACATGATCAGTGATAGCCACCTATCTACACAACACATGAACCTCAACAACATGATCAGTGATAGCCACCTATCTACACAACACATGAACCTCAACAACATGATCAGTGATAGCCACCTATCTACACAACACATGAACCTCAACAACATGATCAGTGATAGCCACCTATCTACACAACACATGAACCTCAACAACATGATCAGTGATAGCCACCTATCTACACAACACACAAACCTCAACAACATGATCAGTGATAGCCACCTATCTACACAACACACGAACCTCAACAACATGATCAGTGATAGCCACCTATCTACACAACACATGAACCTCAACAACATGATCAGTGATAGCCACCTATCTACACAACACATGAACCTCAACAACATGATCAGTGATAGCCACCTATCTACACAACACATGAACCTCAACAACATGATCAGTGATAGCCACCTATCTACACAACACACGAACCTCAACAACATGATCAGTGATAGCCACCTATCTACACAACACATGAACCTCAACAACATGATCAGTGATAGCCACCTATCTACACAACACATGAACCTCAACAACATGATCAGTGATAGCCACCTATCTACACAACACATGAACCTCAACAACATGATCAGTGATAGCCACCTACACAACACACAAACCTCAACAACATGATCAGTGATAGCCACCTACACAACACACGAACCTCAACAACATGATCAGTGATAGCCACCTACACAACACACAAACCTCAACAATATGATCAGTGATAGCCACCTACACAACACACGAACCTCAACAGAGTTGATCATGCATTTTTACACAATGGCGGGGGGGGTCGCACACCAGACAGGCAAATGAGGCGAGCCTTACAAGTTCATCCACCAAAGACACAGGTCAGACCTCAATGATGCATGTACCACACCATCCACGTGTGCAGGGATGCACCACACGAAGGATACTCCCCGATGCTGGCATAGCGGGGGAGCGGCCGAGGCTTGATTTTGTTAGGGAAAGTCAGGTGACTTATGACGTATGAAGCTGTTGTCTGCTTCACATCCATGCTTCATTCAAACACATGACTGGTTTGGTTTGACAGGTTGGCGCAGTCAAACCGAGTCAAATCAAGCACACCTGTGTACCCCAAAACCCCAAGTACATACTTTGCCAAAATACTTCTACATGATCTGTATTTGTAGCAGACCCATTTGAAAATGGCATCCGTTAGCCAATCTTTATTTGTTTCGAATATTTCATAAACACAACGGCAGCATAAAATACTTCATAAGAAAAATGGAAATCTAGATATGGAATCAGATGTGCCCGATAACACTGTCTTCAACATGAGTGCAGTCAAACAGAAATGTGCATCACATCCAAAACAATCCCACAATGATTCCATGTTCACAACCCATCTGTGTCTTTGTTGCACTACATTTATTTGTCCAGCAGATGTCACACGTGCGCTTTATTTGAGGCTTTGAGAGTGAACCCATTTTTGACACATCAAAAGCCTCAGAAAGCCTTGTTTGGATATCACTACGCGCACACACACACACACACACACACACACACACACACACACACACACACACACACACACACACACACACACACACACACAGAGCATAATATTAGATTCCCTTCTCTCTTGCATTATATGAGATTGTTGTTTTTTTCAACTTGTGCTGCCAAAGTAAGGAATTATTTTAAGACTAGAAATCTCACGCACAACACGCGCTCCATTCCTAAGCTTGCCCCGCTGTGCGGGCTCGCATACGCAGCTCGAGTGACCATCACTGATCACATCATGGAGTGCTCGAGTGACATCACTCAGCGCACAATTGCTCAACTTCGCATCACTGATGACGTCAGTGAGTGATCAGTAGTGAGAGAAAAGTAGAGTCTGCACATTGACTGATGTCATAGACACTGTGACATCATCAGTGACATCACAATTGCTTGAGTGACCATCACTGATGACATAGAGTGCTCGGGTGACGTCACTGATGATGTCATAGACATTGTGACATCATCA
This sequence comes from Poromitra crassiceps, assembly GCF_964638095.1. Lineage (NCBI taxonomy): Eukaryota > Metazoa > Chordata > Actinopteri > Beryciformes > Melamphaidae > Poromitra > Poromitra crassiceps. The sequence goes on from NC_139631.1 coordinate 40,265,728, forward strand.
GGGACATCATACTGACCAAAATCATCACAAATCTCACAATGTGGGAACAAAACCGCAGACAGAAAGACAGACAGAGCCCACTTACTCAATTTTATATGATGATGATGATGATGTCAGCATTTCTTTGCTAGCAAGCATCACAGACACCTCGCTGTCATCACATTCAAAATAACATGATATTGAATTATTGTTAAATAATAAGTATTGCTCTCAGGTGGCTCCATGAAGTGTGTTTTGTAAATTGATTTCCTCTCAGCACTCGGCAGCATGCAACTTATTATTGGTGGAATGTGTATTGGTGGATCGTGGGTTGTTGTCATTTTGCAGACATATTCCATGAATAGTGAACTGATGAAACTGATTTTAGCATCTCACTTGTTTCCAATGCAAATCAACTTGTTTCAAGAATGATCTGGACGTCAGTAACATGGTTTTGATGCTAGTGGAGTGACCCACCTTATCTCAAGATGTTTGATGCTAGTGGAGTGACCCACCTTATCTCAAGATGTCCTCACTTGAAGCTGCGTTGGAAATGCGTGAAATGATCTCACTTCATTGTCATATTTTTTCACCTATAAAAAAAATCTGATTTTAAGTCTCAGTAGTACGTGAGTTTCTGGAATATCATGAAAGTTAGAGAGGTGTATTTTGGACTGGGGAAAGTGAAGGAATCTGATTTGAATTCTCTGCAGAAGTCAGGGAATATCAGGGAATTTGACAAACGGGTCACAACAAACGGAAGCAGTTAGGGAAAGTCATAGAAAAGTCATGGAATTGAAAATCACGACCATGGTGGAAACTAGGGCCGGGACTGATACCGATATTAGGGAGTAATATTCGGCTGATATTGTTTTTACAGTGTATAGCTACATACGTACATGAATAAAGACAAATTTCTTGCAAAGAGGGATCATTGCAATATTTTATATATAAAAAAAAAATATCGGCCGATATATCGCTCGGCCGATATATCGTTCAGGTTTCGAGTGGAAACCCTGCATACCAAAGGACTTGTTAAAATGGATGTTTTTACGGTGTAATACTTCTTCCTCTCATATGATATCAGTCTTGGACCCATATAAAAGTGGCCTGGCCCTACTTCTCATCATCATTCTGTTGTCTCATCAGGGGTGAAAGCCATCACAGCTCCGGTGACCGTGGTGGCCAGGTTCCAGCAGCCTCTGTGTGCACCAGGCAAGGTGCTGCTCACCTTCTGGGAGAGCACAGCAGAGGAGGACCAGTCTTCTGCCCACAGCATCCGCTTCCACATGGACCAATGTGGCTCCAGAGTGGCGCACATGGTGGGATTCATCTGTAGGACTTAAATGATGCGTACTGTGCAGCAGTAGATTCCCTGCCTACCAATACGAGGGTCGCAGGTTCGAACCCCCGTGTTACCTCCGGCTTGGTCGGGCGTCCATAACAGGCACAAGTGGCCGTGTCTGCGGGTGGGAAGCCGGATTAAGGTGTCCTGGTCGCTGCACTACTACCTCCTCTGTTTCATCGGGGAGGAGGGGAACTGGGGGGAATTGCGTGATCCTCCCACGTGCTATATCCTACTGGTGAAACCCCTTGCTGTCAGGGGAAAAGAAACGGCTGGTGACTGCACATGTGTCGGAGGAAGCATGGTGCTAGTCTACAGTTCTCCCCAGATCGGCAGAGGGGGTGGCGCAACGACCGGGACAGCAGGGAAGTGGGGAGAAAACGGAGAGGAAATCTGAAAAAACTTCAAACGTAATAAAAAAAAAAAACGCTGAACAAGATGGTCCCTTGCTGTTGGAAATACTTCTTGAGGTAAAAAAAAGATTTGATCTCATATTCCAGGGTCCCCCTTCAAGTGCTGAAAGCATTTGAGTTTTGTTTTATTAGCAGTCCATCCATACATCTAATATGAGCACTTTGTCTGATGCCATGTGAACCAGGTTACTAATGCAGACGCCGTCCCCACAGGGATTCCAGACTTGTGAATATTTGATCCCTCTGATGTTCCTGTCGGCTGCTTTCATGTATATGAAAGTCTGTCCTGTTGTATCTTCTATTATTCATTGTAACAGATTCAGGGCATGGCTCTAATTGAAGGAAGGGGCTCTTCACGCTTCCCTGCACCAGCACCACGCTTCTTCTCAGAGGAACCGGGCTGAAGGTTTCTAGCAGGTTCCCACAGGTACGAGGAGCGAGAGCTAGACTGGAGGGTGCCAACAGGAACCGCTGTGGTTCTCTCAGCTGCCTGGGACTGAAAACCACACATAGGGTTATGTCTTATTTTCAAGGGTTTCTTAAAGCTCAGGTTACTTCAAAAGCAGCGCCCCCGAGTTCCCTTGTCTTTCAAGTGATGGGCAGTGGTCGTCTACGGCAGTGACATTGAAAGGTTAAGATTGGGGATTTTGAACAATAATTCCATGGAATAAAGATGGAAAATGTCTCTGAGGTGTGTACCAGGCAGCAACATTTATACTGCTCCCCCCCCCCATTATAAAGCATTCATTTTCAAAATGCTACCCATTAAAAATCATTATCGGAAGTCAATCATTCTATATACATTTTGGAGGATCCCGTCTTTTATCCTCTTTTTGTCAGTGAAGAACTTGAGTTACCTAGTGCTGTCCTGTAATTGGTTATCATTAAGATCAGGTGACACATGTTTCCAAGCGGTACATCTCATTTTGAAATTAAACTTTTCATAATATTGTTGCCATTTTGAAGCGTCGTTGATTCATCTCCTGATCGTGTGATGATGATGATCAAAGAAAGACTGATACATGATGGAGCTCCTCAATGACCCACAGGCTTGTGTGTAACTGTATTAAATGTGATGCAGGATTTTATCGAGACCCCGTCAAAACCATCAGTAAAGGTTGAAAAAAGGAAATCCGTATTGGCAGTGTGAGTGTAATCAGTGGAGAATCCCATCACTGCCTCCCTGCACACAGTGGGGTGTGTGTGTGTGTGTGTGTGGGGAGGGGGGGGGTCTTTGTTTATAGGCCTCCACATCTCAGGAGAAGTCAGAGTTTCAGAGAGGGCGTGCTGATCAGAGGGAAGCGTGCTGGATCTCCCCAGCTCTTCCATGGGATTTCCATGACTGCACCTTCTTCCGTTCTGAATAAGGACTCATCTGTGGAAGACTTTCGGTAAGGGCATTGTCTTGGATTTGATTTATCTTCAAATTTTAATTGCAAACATGAACATTCAGATTCCTATTTGTCTTGTTAAATCAGTATATCATTTGTGTTGTGTTGTGATATGGCAGTGATAGATTCTACTGCGATGCTGTTGTGTTATTAATAATAATACAGATGTAACTGCATTTCTTGCCAAATGAAGCCAGCTAAATCTTGCTTTGGAAAACGGCTTGAATTTGTCTGCCATGCTAAAAGCAATTTCATCCGAAGTGCTTGATTAGTGCAGATTAGGATTGACTAGAAATGTATTCATACTAATTTGGATGTTCAAGATGATTGAATCGATACATCATCGTAGTTGAGCAGCCAGTTGCAGCCCTGTTACCAATGCTTCATCCCTGTTACCAATGCTTCATCCCTGTTACCAATGCTTCATGTTGTCTTAAATTAGAGCTGGATGAGAGAACCCTGGGATGGTTGGAGATGTGGGTGTGAAGAAAGACTGTGTTGAAGTAAGGTAAGCTATAATAACTACTACTTGTTTTTGTTGTTTTGTTTAGTATTGTGTGTGTGTGTTTGTGTGTGTGTGTGTGTGTGTGTGTGTGTGTGTGTGTAATGTAGAATACATAACTCATAACCAACAGTGTTGGGCAAGTTACTTTCAAAATGTAATATAGTACATATTACTAGTTAATTTCACTTGGAAGTAATAAGTTACTTTACAATATTACTGTGTGTAGAGTAACTCGTTACTTATTACATTACTTTTGCATTGCTTTCACCAAAATAACTGCAGTAGCAGAATGACATCGCCGCCCCGGGAACCATCCCAAAAAAGAATTTAAACCGTCTTGAAGTCAGTGTAAACCGTCCAAAATTCTAAATGTTTTCCTTTGTTGTTGTCATCTATAAAACACACAATTTGATTAAGAAATGATTGTATCTTTATTTATGTGCTTTGATTAAAAAAAAAAAAAAGTAACTCAATTTGTAACTTGTGTTACTTGACAGAGTAACTGCTATAATATTACTGAAATCATATTGGTAAGAAGGTATATCACTGAGTTTCTGCTAAAAGTAATATCTTACATGTAATATGTTACTTTGTAATGAGTTACCCCCAACATATTGAACATGTAAGATAGCTTGAACCACATCTCTGAAATACAGCTGGCTCCTTACCAGTGTTGGGGGTAACTCATTACAAAAGTAACACATTACATGTAATATATTACTTTTAGCAGTAACTCAGTAATATAACTTATTACTTATAGGATTTCAGTAATATTATAGCAGTTACTTTGTCAAGTAACTCAAGTTACAAATTGAGTTAAATTTTTTAAATCAAAGCACATATTTAAATAAAGATACAATCATTTCCTAATCAAACTGTCTGTTTTTATGCAAATAACCACTATAGATGACAATAACAAAGGAAAAGAATAACATTTAGAATTTTGGATTGTTTACACTGACTTCAAGGTGATTGACATTATTTTCCGGGGCGGTTCCGGGGCGGCGATGTCATTCTGCTGCTGCTGTTGTTTTGGTGAAAGTAATGCAAAGGTAGTGTAATAAGTAATGAGTTACTCTACACAGACAGTAATATTGTAAAGTAACTTATTACTTTCAAATGAAAGCAACTAGTAATATGTAGTATATTGTATTTTGAAAGTAACTTGCCCAACACTGCTCCTTACCATACCAACAGTCTGCCACAGTGAAAGCGCTGTCAAGCCTTGGAACATGTATGCAAAGAGCGAAACGCAGCGAGCAAGAGCAAACTAAAGTGGCAGCCTAATGCAATGCCTGTGTTTCAAATCCTATCTATTTTCATCTATTGCTCCTCCTCAGTCACACCAGCAGGTGGCGTGCAGCACGCTGACCCTTGCTTGAACATGTACATTGTCTTATCATTCATTTATAGAGTCCTGATTCTGTCATGCATACGAGTCAGTGGAGTGTAACAGCCTCCATCTGTGACGCCGCTGCACGGAAGGTATTGCATTTAGGATGCAGAGCTGTGCAATGCAAAGTCTCCTGTGTGTAGAAATCATTTAGTAATCTTGTATTCTTCATAAAAATCTGATTTTTCTTAAAGTAGTTATAGTCTCTAGAGCAGAGGTTCTCAAATGTTTTTCAGCCAAGGACCCCTTACAAGATAGAAAATATACCGTGGACCCCCTCATTCTGATTTGTGATTTTGGGCTAAGCTTAATTGTTTCCACGGTAACATGCTTGACATTTAAATTGATAGGTTTGTTAGATTAGAATGTAATCCATGAACCATTTTAGATTGAAAGCATAAAATATTTTCGTTGAACTATGACGCTTTTGCAAAAAAAAAGTTTTTATTTTTATTTTCCTGAAAACTTTTCGCGGACCCCCTGGCAAAGTGCCACGGACCCCTGGGGGTCCCCGGACCCCCATTTGAGAACCACTGCTCTAGTGGGCTTAACTAATTGGACTAATTATTTCACGTTATTCAATTTGATTTACATCAACTAACTGACATCTAACTAACTGACGAGTGGAGTGATACTGTATGCCTTGTTTCAAACTCATCTCCCCACTCACAGTTTTTATTGCACATTTCAAGAAGTTTAGGATGTAAACCCACATATAAAATTTAATCTCTTGTTATAAGATGAACGTGTGTTAGAGACGATGGGTGAGAGAGAGAGAGAGAGAGAGAGAGAGAGTAGCAATGGCTCCCTCCCTCCCCCTTTGGTTCCAGCACTTTAGAGGATTCCTTCTGTCTCTTCTCTCTTCACGGGGCGGATCCTCTGGGAATTTCAGTTATTTTTTTGCTTCTTTTAAAAGTGCCCACTTCATTTATTCATTCTGAAAGGCCAGTACAAAATGACAGCATGTTCTGTTTACCTTTTCGCAGTCTAAAATTGTCACACAGCAAAGTCCACTACACTCAGTATTACCTGCCCCAATCGCTTTGTTGGTGAAGAAATAGTAATACTACACAACGCCAACAAGTATAGCAACATCTCTGATCCAGGCAGTTTGACCGAAGGTTCTGAAAGATCTTTCTTAACCCACTTTCAGGTATGGACTCAGGATGATCTCAGGGTAGCTCAGGAAAATCATTCCCTGGGCATTATACCTGGGCATTACCTGGAGTTCCCTATTCAGACAAGAGGCATTGTTGCTTTCACAATTGAATTCACACATGTGGAACACGTCCGCACGGTTTGACCGAGAATGACGAGGCGACCGCGCCTCCGTCAAATTTGGCTCCGCCTCCAGGTCTCGGAAGCTCTCTGATAGCTGAAAACACTTTTCTAACAAGCGTCGCACTCGGTGGATTTCTGTCATTTGTAACTGCAAATGTGGCGTTAGTTGGCGGAGTGGCGCTGTATCGTAATCAGCACGCAGTGCACTGTATCGTAATCAGCACATGGTGCACTGTATCGTAATCAGCACACAGTGCACTGTATCATAATCAGCACATGGTGCACTGTATTGTAATCAGCACACAGTGCACTGTATCGTAATCAGCACACAGTGCACTGTATTGTAATCAGCACACAGTGCACTGTATCATAATCAGCACACAGTGCACTGTATCATAATCAGCACACAGTGCACTGTATCATAATCAGCACACAGTGCACTGTATTGTAATCAGCACACAGTGCGCTGTATCATAATCAGCACACAGTGCACTGTATCATAATCAGCACACAGTGCACTGTATTGTAATCAGCACACAGTGCACTGTATCATAATCAGCACACAGTGCACTGTATCGTAATCAGCACATGGTGCACTGTATCGTAATCAGCACACAGTGCACTGTATCGTAATCAGCACACAGTGCACTGTATCGTAATCAGCACATGGTGCACTGTATCGTAATCAGCACACAGTGCACTGTATCGTAATCAGCACACAGTGCACTGTATTGTAATCAGCACACAGAGCACTGTATCGTAATCAGCACACAGAGCACTGTATCGTAATCAGCACACAGTGCACTGTATCATAATCAGCACACAGTGCACTGTATTGTAATCAGCACACAGAGCACTGTATCGTAATCAGCACACAGTGCACTGTATCGTAATCAGCACATGGTGCACTGCATCGTAATCAGCACACAGTGCACTGTATCGTAATCAGCACACAGTGCACTGTATTGTAATCAGCACACAGAGCACTGTATCGTAATCAGCACACAGTGCACTGCATCATAATCAGCACACAGTGCACTGTATCGTAATCAGCACACAGTGCTCTGTATCGTAATCAGCACACAGTGCACTGCATCATAATCAGCACACAGAGTACTAGAAGGCCCTGCCAAAACTGCCAACGAGGACGAAAAGAGCGGAGTGAAGCCAAACTTACAGCAGCAGCTCGGCACTCTAAATACAACATCCACGCGAGGTGCGGTGGTGGATAGAGTCTGCTGAGTTGATATCAGCTATGTTACCTAGTTGGTGACGCGCAATGCTGGGAAGTAAATAAACAACGTCCTCATCTTTCACTCTCCGTGGCAACAAGCTTGGTATTACGTTACTTGCTCCAACCCGGACCTGAGACTACCCCCTAGCCTAGTCACAGATCCGGGTCAAAGGAGCGTCGCGGGAGCGCGCACACCGCAGCCAATTGTGTTCATACGGCACATACACCTCCACCTGTGTAATGTCTAGATAACTCCTGAAGTCCAGGGCATGTCTGAAAGTGGCTTTACACACTATTCGGTCATAAAGAAAAAAACATCGCATGGATGCATAACTGGGATGTACCCTGGGGTCATAGGATGTTTCGGGTCTCGCAACATCATACACCCTCGCCCAGGTGACCCAGCCGGGGCTGGCCAAGCCCCAACTTACGTCCCAGTAGCTACCCACGGTCAGCCCTATAGGGAGGGTCGAAGGTGGTCACGTGGTCAGGGCCACTCAATCCGCTGCTCCGGAACTACTCTGCTGGGACCGGGGGAGGGAGAGGGCTCTGGTACGTAGAGGCACCGGGCTCTGTGGGTTGCCACCCGGCCGGGCTCCTCCCTCGTCTCACCAGGTCTACGACCTGTGCGCTGCACCAGACTCCCCCGCTCCAAACATCTCATTCCGAGGTGATGGTATCTTAGTGGACACCATGCAGTATCAGTACTTGGTGGCACTGCAGTCTCCACTTGCGGCTTGAATGGCCCTCCTAAAAGGCCTCTCGTGGGTTGTTGGGCTTCTTCCTCACGGAAGACGCAGGCTGGGGAGCTAACCCATACTGCTACCCGGGTGCCGTCCCTGTTCCGGCTGTCAACTGACTCTCCAGTAGTCACTAGTCTTTCCTGGTTGTCACATAGTCTATTCCTATGAGTCACATCGCATGGATGCATAACTGGGACGTATCCTCAGTGATGTACTGTACAGTGGTGTAATATTTCTTAAACACAAGTGATTCTATCATCAAAAACAACTGTTTTAGCAGCAAATGAGGCGTAACTTGTCTCCAGCAGCCAGGCCTACTGACAACTCCACAGGCGCACAGCAGAGCACACGCTGACGGAGACCTGACAACCTGTGCTTTGCTATCATGCCAGCAATCATTTTCTCATCTTTCCCTCAATGTGGAGGTCTTCTCTTTGAATCACACTGTGTGTCTTTTTATTATTCACAGGTATTTTCATAAAGCCTTGACATGGTGTCGGACGGAAACAACTGCGACATCAGAGCAGGTAGGTGCCAGAAAGTAGCATATTATAAGCTTATATCAAGGATTTGTATCCACCTTATTTCTAGCTGCCATGATGCCTGATGGGTGCTTCTTCCGCTTCCGGTGTAATAGACTGTTTTTACAGTCTATGGTTTTAACTTGACAAAAAAAACGTCTATGGGGATTTTACAGCAGAGCCATTCTGCTCTACAGCCGTGTCGTTCGGGTGCTGGGATAACGTAATGCATTGTGGGTAGTCGTCGGCTACTGTGGCTAATGCTAGCGGCTAGCGTAATAGTTACTTTACATGGCAGTAAAACGCCACTGAATGACCAAATTGATTGAACTTTTAACCATTTCGAGTAACACTGTTTCCATACGGACCCCCAGCGTTGGTTAGTTGTTTATAACGTGACTATATTTATAACTTTTATAACGTACTCCAGTTTCCGGTTTATAATTCGGGTCTGCAGCCGAGTATAACGAAGGAAATAGCAAGCTGCAACAATAAGTCACGTTAAACCGGACCTTGTACCCACGATTCTTTTTTACAGTGGGGCATTCAAAAATAAGGTGGATAAGTTTAAAAAGTGGATTTTAGGGTAGTGCAGCAGCGGGAGATTGCCACCCTACCAACACGAGGGTCGCAGGTTCGAGCCCCCGTGTTGCCTCCGGCTTGGTCGGCCATCCATACAGGCACAATTGGCCCTGTTTGCGGGTGGGAAGCCAGATTAAGGGGATGTGTCCTGGTCACTGCACTATAGTGCCTCCTCTGGTCGGTCAGGGCGCTTGTATCGGGGGAGGAGGGGGAACTGGGAGGAATTGTTTGATCCTGGCGGCGAAGCACATGTATCGGAGGAATTAGCTTGTGCTAATCTGCAACTCCCCAGATCGGCAGAGGGGGGTGGAGCAGCGACCGGGACAGCAGGGGGGGAATTGGCCAAGTACACTTGGGTAGAAAACTAGGGGGAAATCCAAATGGCAAAAGAAGTTGATTTGATCCAAGTTTACACCTCCACTGCATCCCTGTGTGAAACAGTAGAAAGAGCACGTCTTTCATTTCCTGTGTTTGGTTTCAAGGGAAAGGCGAGGCCGCCATCACCGTCCCCCTCTCTTCCCCCACAGAGAGCACCAGTGTGCGGGTCTATGATGACTGCCAGAGGGTGGCTTATAATAAGATGCGTCCTGGAGATGCGTCCTGGAGTGTCCGCACCATGGACAACGGTCCCCACGCCATGAAAGACGGGCTGCAGCAGGTCCCCGGCCCAGACGGCAGAGGCAAGTGGTCCTCTGCGGCCGGCACCCCAGGCCTCAAAGACCAGCGCGCTCTGAGGGACTCCGTGTGGACGATGGACTCCAGCAGCCAGGCCTACTCAGGGCCGGAGGACTGCTCCACAGACGCACACGAGACCCTGACGGAGACCTCCACGTTGACCTTTGTGGACGCCGGCCCGAGTGAATCCGGCGAGAGCCACAGCCTCCAGGGGCTCGGCACGGGCTCGGTTTACATCAAGGACTTTGTGCTGATCGACGACGACGACGATGGAGACATGTCGTTGAGGGAGAAGACGGTGGCGGTCTTGTCCGTCATGGACGGGAACGCGGCCGACCTGGTGCGCGGGAGGCTGCTGTCTGTCTCGAGCAGCTTGCTGTCGGAGTGTCCCGAGGCTCCTCCCCCCGAGGAGGCGGAGCCCGTCGCCCAAAAGCAGCGCTGCTGCTGTTTCTGCGCCATCCTATGACCCAGCGCAGGACGCTACTGACTGCGACGTTTGTCTCCGATGCATTTGGATTGTGTGTAACATGACCTTACCGTACCTTGAAGCTGACCCCGGCGCAGTGTGGTGGGAGCTTGTGTTTTAGGGGTACCTCAACAACAATTGTTGTCAACATGGAAAATACCGTGGGAAAAAAACCTGCTTTCTGTTAGAGACCTTGTTTCAGCAGAGTGCACATACAGCCGTTGCTTAATCAGTATCTGCTCCACTGTCATGCCTTTTTTCACATCCTCTTTTGTTCTTTGGTTTAGACTTCCAGATACAGTCACTTCTTCATTCCCTTAATCCAGAATACGTGGATCATGCAGGTTTGACGGGAATGATTCTCGTACATTCTCTTGAATTGAAAGTGAAAGTGAATGACTGTCATTCCTGACCTCCTGAAGCCCTATGACTGAGGCCAACCTGAGATGCTCTGGGAGCCAGGTCACTCCTGGCCATTCCTCCCTCTGGGAGCCAGGTCACTCCTGGCCACTCCTCCCTCTGGGAGCCGGGTCACTCCTGGCCATTCCTCCCTCTGGGAGCCGGGTCACTCCTGGCCATTCCTCCCTCTGGGAGCCGGGTCACTCCTGGCCATTCCTCCCTCTGGGAGCCGGGTCACTCCTGGCCATTCCTCCCTCTGGGAGCCGGGTCACTCCTGGCCATTCCTCCCTCTGGGAGCCGGGTCACTCCTGGCCATTCCTCCCTCTGGGAGCCGGGTCACTCCTGGCCATTCCTCCCTCTGGGAGCCGGGTCACTCCTGGCCACTCCTCCCTCTGGGAGCCGGGTCACTCCTGGCCATTCCTCCCTCTGGGAGCCGGGTCACTCCTGGCCATTCCTCCCTCTGGGAGCCGGGTCACTCCTGGCCATTCCTCCCTCTGGGAGCCGGGTCACTCCTGGCCATTCCTCCCTCTGGGAGCCGGGTCACTCCTGGCCATTCCTCCCTCTGGGAGCCGGGTCACTCCTGGCCATTCCTCCCTCTGGGAGCCGGGTCACTCCTGGCCACTCCTCCCTCCAGTCTCATAACTAAAGGTGAGCGGGCCTTCTCTGTTCAGGCTCCTCGCTTATGGAATGACCTCCCAGAGCAGATCAGGGAAGCGAACACATTGTCTTCTTTTTAAATCACGTCTAAAAACACACTATTTTAGACTTGCTTTCTATTGATCTTATTGTGATTTTATTGTTTTATTCTCCTTGTATTTTATTGTTACACTTCTACATGTACAGTATATTTGATCTGTCTACCTAGTGTCTTACAAGTATGTAATTGTGTTGTCTTTTGCCTTTTTAATTTGTATGTAAAGTGTTTTGTAACTTGTTTTGAAAAGCGCTATATATATAAATAAAGGTATTATTATTATTATTATTATTATTATTACTATTATTATTATTATTACTATTATTATTATTATTCCTCTTAAACTTGTATTATTCATGTACATTCTCTTGAATGATTCACTTTAAATTCAAGAGATATGTGAATCGTGTAAGTTTGGAGATGTCCTACATCATTCCAAATCAGCCCTTGGGGGGCCCCAAAGGCCTGTGGCCTCAAGCAGTTGCCTGCCCACAAGGTAGGTGTGTGTGTGTGTGTGTGTGTGTGTGTGTGTGTGTGTGTGTGTGTGTGTGTGTGTGTGTGTGTGTGTGTGTGTGCGTGCGTGGGCTTTGTGGTAATTGTGTTGCAATTAATGAATGTGTGTTGCAGTGGGTGCCTGGGTGGAGACTTCCTGGGGCCGGAGGTGAAGACATCGGTTTGGTTTCCCAATCAATGGCTCAATTAGTTTGTGTGTGTCAATGTAATTCTGTAAGAGACACTTTACTCTAAGTCACTATTGAGGGTTTTTTGTGCAGACCTGTAGCTACTTTATACATGCGCATTTATGCCCACACATATTGGACCGACTGAACCGACGGTGACACTTTCAGACAAATAGGCTAGTGTCTGTTTTGCTACGATCTATCTATCTAGCACTTGGGTTGGGACAGAAATACAAGGGCTTCAGGCCAGAGCCGCGACTGAGGGACAGATCTGTTAATCAGTCCAGTCCAGCGGGGCTGAGGTGGGGGGCTCACTGCTTTGGCTGACACAGAGACCCCCAGTCAGCGCGCTGTGGGCCAGAGAGATAGCAGCCCGCCACACTTATCTCCCCCTCGACACGTCCCCTCCAGGACCAAGTCGAAACCCCATGGTCGGATGTGGAGGGCCGTGGCTCTGAGCTCTATCTTGTGTCCGTTTTACGGAACATTATGAAGGATTCTATTTATTAATATGAAGGGTACACTCGACTTTGGATGGGCTAGGTAGGTAGACAGAGAGGCGGTTGGAAAATTGGAGTATAGTAAAGGTAGGTTGCATTGCAATGTTCATACATTCAGTGTTTGTCTCCAATAGCAGCAGGCGAAATCATTGATATTATTGACCTTGTATAGGCTACAGTCCTCACAGTGGGTGTAGTTGTGGGTTTTCGTGCATGACAGTGATGTAATGAAACACTTTAGCAGGGGATAATTAATTTTCTACACACACGTTTTAAGCATAAAGGACAAATGCTGTGTCAGATGATGTGCTCCGATTAACACGTGTGTCACACAAGACATGTTGAAAATGTCGTTTTCTAAAGAGGACACCCCCGGGCCAAATATAGTCCTTATCATCAGCCTGCGCAGCATGAGTGTGCAGTTCACCAGCGTTGGTAGGGAGTGTATCACCAGCACGTGAAGTCATCTCACCACATGTGTCAGAGAGAGTGACGGGGTGAATGAAGCCACAAAACCACCAGCTCCAAGGGGACCATTGAGAAAAGGGCGCGTTTTTTTTTTCTGGGTGGCCTCAGCTCACCCACCACACACAGCCTCCTCCTCCTCCTCTCCGGCCTGGTTATCAAACCAGCTCAGCGTTGCCCGCAAGACGGAAACTTGCGAAAAAGATGGGGGTGACTGAGGAGGTGGTGCGTCTGACCAAGTGAAGAGAGGAAGACACTCTGAGAGAGGATGGAGAGGAGAAAAGCCACCGCGTTCCTGTCGTTTCTGCTCTGTGCCATTGCAGGTGAGAATATCACATCATTCTTTGTGACTGTTCAAATGCCAATTTCTGGTGAGCTTGGTTTGATTGAGATGAGCAGTGTCAGCTATAAAAAATGTTCTCTGGCTTGATCACTTGAAGAAAAATCGTTTCGAAGTATATAGACCGTTTCACCGGAATCCGTTTGCTATAGGGAGCAGTTTGGACTCAAGTTTCCTGTCCGTTATTATATTAGCAAATACTGTAACAGGAAGTAAGGCTAAGCCCAATTTAGAATGTTTATGTCATCAAGTAGAATTTTGAAATGGTCTATATTTTAACATTTCAACATATTTTGAAAAAAAAAAAAATACATCTAATATATAATTTTGGTTTTCCTCCCTTGGGGCGATTATGGAAATTATCATCCTTTTGGTACCAAGATCAAGTTAATAAATGACTACTTTTGTTTGATTTGAGTGACAGTGTTTCATAGGTGATGTCTTAACCCATTGATACCTGATGCAGCATTTGTGTGCGTATCCCTTTAAGACCGCGAACCGCGTTAACGCGGTTCGCGGTCTTAAAGGGATACGCACACAAATGTGGGATATACATGCAAATGCTACATCAGGTATCAATGGGTTAAAGTAGTTACAATAGGTATTTCACTCAACAAAAATGGATGGAGGGGGAGAAATCCACCACTATACACTACATGTACCAAGCTGTACTGATACTGGTACAGTACAACATGGTAGCCTGTGTCTTTTAATTACCAATATGTTCTGTTCACATTTTATATTGTTATGACTAAAATAGACACTTGCTGGTAAGACACCCAACTATATTTACTTTCTCAGGCAGTTGGATCCCAAACGTTTTCACATCAAGGATCCATAAACGGACCCAAATTAGACCACGGGCGCCCATTAAAAATATTTGGTCCCAGGGTCCCCATCTGCCAAGACCCTCCCACTCTCCTGGCTCGTCTTGCAGGAGCCTGGTGTTGGGGTCATTAGGCTGATTGGGTGTACCTGGGCCAGATGCGGGCGTTATAAGACCTTCAGCCCTGCACCTTTTGGACATTTCTTTAATGTAGTTTGTGTGTTATCTCGTTATTTTCCCTTACTTTTAGTTAATCAATTTATATTGTTTTAACTTTTACTTTGGTGTATGACTCCCTTCACTTGTTACTTCCTTGAGCTGGGTTGTAACATATTAGGGGAGTCATACACCAAAAGTAAAAGTTAATAATTTATTATCTCAAACTATAAGGGAAAATAAAAATACAAACATTAAAACAAACAAATCAAAAGATGCATCGGTGAGGAGGGAGAGAGACTGAGGTCCTCTTAAGCCCAATGAGTGCACCGGGCCCAGGTGCACCCAATCAGCCTAATGACCCAACACGAGCAGGTTCCTGCAAGACAGGACCACGAGAGTGGGAGAGTTCTCACAATTGTAGATGTTTTATTACAGAGAGTGTGTGTGTTAAACCCATGACCAAAAGAGCCATAATATACTGTACATCAGCTGGGATGGGCAACTTTGATGATAGAGAGTCAAGTCAAGTTTATTTGTATAGCACATTTCATACACAGAGGCAATTCAAAGTGCTTCACATAAAATGGTTGACAGGAAAATAAAAGAATAGAAGAAGAGAATAACATGGACATTTAAAAGCATCACCACAACAAAACTTTAATTTTTTTTTAAAGGGTATAAAAAGTGCATTAAGCAACAGGCGCAGCAGTTGCAAAAAGAGCTAAAAACTTATAGAGGAATAGACTATATAAGAAACATGACTAGACACACATATGATAGTGATTGAGAAATAGCTGTCAGCAGTTAAAAGCGACGGTAAACATAAAAGTCTTTAGTCTATTTTTAAAAATAAGTAAGGTTGGGGCAGATCTGAGGTTTTCAGGCAATTTGTTCCAGCTAGCAGAAGCATAGTGGGTAAATGCGGCCTTCCCATGATTTGATTTGATCCTAGGGACAGTTAATAAGCTGGACCCTGCTGACCTAAGAGTTCTAGACGGTTCGTAGCGTGGGAGCAATTCAGCTATGTATTTAGGGCCTAGGCCATTAAGTGATTTATAGACTAATAACAGTATTTTAAAATCTATTCTATGACACACTGGCAACCAGTGTAAGGACTTAAGAACTGGAGTGATATGATCAGCTTTCTTAGTCTTCGTTAGAACTCTAGCAGCAGCATTCTGAATGAGCTGAAGTTGCCTAAGTTCTTTTTTGGAGAGACCAGAAAAAAGGCTATTGCAGTAGTCTAACCCAGTGGTTCCCAACCTTTTTTATGTTATGTACCCCTTGAGCTGTTTTACCATGCCAATAGTACCCCTCACTCATGCATGTCGATAATTCTCCTAAATTTGTTATATTAAACTTATATTAAACTTTTAGATTACCTCTCTAACACATCTCATTATTAAAATAATTTTAATGACTCATTTTTAATACAATTCTGACAGTTTTCAATTGGAAAAAGTAATCCGTTTTTATCATTTTGGAAATACATTGTAATCCCCAATCTTTCCAAGTACCCCCTGCAAGCTGCTGAAGTACCCCTAGGGGTACACGTACCCCTGGTTGGGAATCACTGGTCTAACCTACTGTAGATGAAGGCGTGAATTAGTTTTTCTAGATCCTGTCTGGACATGTAGCCCCTAATTCTTGCTATTTAAGATGATAAAAAGCTGATTTTCTGATTGACTTAATGTGGGAGTTAAAGTTGAGATCGGAATCAATAATAACGCCAAGATTTTTGACTTGATCCTTAGGCTTCAGGGATCGAGACTCAAGGCATGCAGTGATTTTAAGCCTTTGTTCTTTGGGACCAAAGACTATCACCTCTGTTTTGTCTTTGTTTAGCTGTAGGAAATTCTGGCACATCCAGTTATTTATTTGATCAATGCACTGGCACAATGATTCTATGGGAGCATAGTCAGCTGAGGAAAGAGTTATATACAACTGAGTGTCATCTGCGTAGTTATGATAGGCTACTTTGTTTTTTTGCATAATTAGGCCTAGAGGGAGCATATAAAGGTTGAAGAGAACGGGCCCCATAATGGATCCTTGAGGCACCCCACAAGTCATCCTAGTTAGGTCAGATGTGTAATTGCCAATGGAGACGAAGTACTTCCTGTCTTGAAGATAGGACCTGAACCACTGGAGGACCGTACCCGAAAGCCCAACCCAGTTTTCCAGTCTGTCCAATAAAATTGAGTGGTCAACAGTGTCAAATGCAGCGCTAAGATCCAGTAGCACTAGAATCAAATTTTTGCCTGAGTCTGTGTTCATTCTATTGTCATTTATGACTTTAGTAAGCGCGGTTTCTGTGCTGTGATGGGGGCGAAAACCTGATTGGAGTTTATCTAGGAGATCATTTGAGGTTAGGAATCTATTGAGTTGTAGGTAAACAACCTTTTCAATTATTTTGGCTATAAAGGGGAGATTAGATATTGGTCTGTAGTTACTGATAACCGATGCATCAAGGCTACGCTTTTTTAGTAGGGGTTTAATAACTGCAGTTTTCAGGGACTCAGGAAAAGTGCCGGTCAAAAGGGAGCTATTAACTATTTGCAATAGGTCCGACGACAGACAGTTATAAACGCTTTTAAAAAAGCTTGTTGGAAGGGTATCGAGACAGCGATAGACAGAGGGCCACAAAAAACATTCCTTGCTACCAGAGGGCCAGATTGTGACCATGCACTTCCACCAGTAGCCTACTGTAACACCAGCACTCCCAATTATAGCTCCTAATTTGATTAAAATGACTGGTAATCCAAGTTTATTATACCAACAGTTATATTTTTCATATTCAAATGTAGTAATTCTTCCATTCAGATGACACCAGAAACTTTGCTCTAGCTTTAAACAGCCCGCTATAGCAATTTGATGGGGTACATCACCCAAATATGTCATATTAATCAGATTAGTAATGTTGCATGTGGAATGTGCATCCTTGATATAGTTTGTTACAATAGTGTTATCTCAAATGCTAACGTTAAACAGTATGTGGATGGGCAATAGCCTACTAACACCATTAGCCATGTTCTGGGATGTACACTAAAATAAAAACACTGATTTGGGTGGTTCTCAAATGTTTTTCAGCCAAGGACCCCTTACAAGATAGAAAATATCCCGGGGACTCCAACATTCTGATTCGTGATTTTGGGCTAAGCCTAATTGTTTTCACGGTAACTGCTTGACTTTTAAATTGATAGGTTTGTTAGATTAGAATGTAATCCATGAAACATTTTAGATTTAAAGTATACAATATTTCCGTTGAACTATGAAGTTTTCGCACACACAAAAAGTTTGTATTTGTATTTTCCTGAAAACTTTTCACGGACCCCCTGGCAAAGTGCCACGGACCCCCATTTGAGAACCACTAGCTAACTAACCAAAAACGTCCGCCCTGTATTTTCTTTTTCTTTTTTGCAAATTGACCCAGGGGGCACACTGAGTATACATTATGTCATTCATTGTGTTACTTACCGTATGTTTGGAATTATAGTGAAAATAAATTATTACCCTTTTTGCTGTGGACCCCCTGGAACCCCCTCAAGGACCCTGGGGGTCCCCAGAACACACTTTTGAGAACAGCTGTTCTAAGGGTTCTGGCAGGGTTATGTGCTGCTTTCTGCGACAGAAAAAAGCCTTGAAGATATAGTGACTGGTGGGATGCGGTGTCTCTCCTCTCAGACATGCAGGCAGCGGGCCAGACTCTGGACGTGTGTGCCACCTGCCACGCTGACGCCACATGTGACGACAAGAGCGACGGCTCTGGGAAAGTGTGTAACTGCATGTACGGCTTCGTTGGAAACGGAAGAACCTTCTGCCAAGGTCAGGGTTTGGTTTCCAGGACTGATGTTAGACTGTTTTTAAAATGAGAAAACCGTTTTTTTGTCATATAATGTCACTAAATGGTGATTGAAGTTATGCTGATAAATGATCAAGAATGTAGGCTGTGCCATTGGGTGAATGGCAGTTTCAATTAACTTGTTAAATTGAATGTATTACTTACACATCCCACATTGCAACGCAGTCTCTTATATATGTATATGTATGTATATATATATATATATATATATATATATATATATATATATATATATATACATACATATACATATATAGGCTATGTACATACTGTGTGTATGTATGTATATATATATATATATATATATATATATATATATATATATATATATAGTATATATAATGTAAGCACTGATTTCTTCTCCCAGACAAAGATGAGTGTCAGATAGGAGCCAGTAAGATCTGTGGGCAACACACCTCCTGCCACAACACGTATGGCAGCTACTACTGCACTTGCCTGATTGGCTACAGCCCCTCCAACAACATGGCCACCTTCATCCCAAACGATGGAACCCACTGCCAGGGTAAGTTCAGTGTGTGACCTCTGAAACCTTCACTGGAGACGCAACAGCAGACACCTGTACAAAGGCTGAGGGCAGAACAAAAGGCCAGCTACAAAGTGTGCTCTCTAAAATGGATGAACTCAATGGTGGTGACCACACATATAGCCTACAGTAGGCTACATGTGTTAAAGTTGTGTGAACTGTCACAGTTTTTTTAATGTAAACAGAGTTAGACGCAAGAGTTAGAGACACACACGCCTCGCGCCACTTGGGCTCCATAGGGTTCCATTACCGTTGCCACCCAGTGAAGTGGTTTGTTTACCAAAATGCTGCTTGGCTGATCCCTCGTATAAGCATTATGTATTTATTTTTGTAGTTTTTGATTTATAAGTGCAGAGACTGAGTTAAATAAATGTTCATTTAAGTTCAGCAATTTTGTATCATTTGTAAAATTAAATTGTTGTATTTTATCAGATGCAAATAAGTAAATGTCATGGCATTATATAGCTATTGGAGCGGAGGTGAGTGAGAAAAGGAACAAATTGATGGTTAAGAGTAAGACTGAATAATAACATCACACAACAGTCTAAACCTAATGTTAATTTAAAATGAGATATTCCTCTAAATCTGGCTTCAAACGGCCACAATTTGAGGAAAAAACAGCCCAAACTTTTTTCGGCGGCCCCCTACTGGGTAGTCTCTTAGAACAGACGAGTTGGCTTCCGCAATTTTCAAATGCTCTCGCCATACCGTCTGTACGTTAGACCCCCAGAACATGCACAAGGAAGTAGTGAAAAAAACCTTCAGACCGGAAGGAAGTTCGACGGAATCTGACCAATCACGACACGCGTGTCCACGAAAAATATGTTCCCCCCGGAAACTTAAACCGATGCAGGTTGCTAATGCTAGCAGTGCTTTAGAATTACCATGGAAGCTACGCCGACGAAACCGGTGAAATAAGACCCTGATAGACGTAAACGATGTATCCGCGGCTTGGAGGAACCTCGTGCAAGACGTGCACTTATTCCAGAGTTAAACGAAAGTGATGAGGTAAGTTGCTAACGTTACTGAGCTTATCGTTCGTCTTAGTAATCAGCGTTAGCTAACGATAGCTACAGCAGTATACAGCTAGTTAGCTAATGTTAAATTCTGATTGGACGAATGAGCGGAAGTCCCGCCTTTCAACTTCCTCTTCCGTTTGGTGCATGATTCTCCCCCACGAAGTACAGACTGTATATAGCTGCATCTGCCGGATGTAGATAAGACAGTCTGTTTTAAGAGACTACCTACTGGGGGCCACCGATTTAGGGGGACCCCATAGCTATCTGACTAGAACTCGAACCCTGAGGGTAGATTACAGTTATGAATGAAATCCTGAAAAATGAACGTTTGATGTGAAAAAATAAAATAAAAACTAAATAAATGTATGCAATTCATTTATTTTCGTAGTATGCGGAGCGCAGCGATTCAACGTAATATTTGAGTCTTGATATTAACCTTAATATTACACTCAGGCTCTCCGGTACATTAGGGGGCGATATGCATCCTCCATTAAAGTTAGTGGAAAAGAAGAAGAAAGGCTGTAAAATGTGTTTTTTTTTATGTCAACCAGAGTGAATTTTACATATATTTGATTTAGAGTGTAGTTTGCATGGGTATTTATTCCATTTGTGTGACATAACTTCAATTTGTGTATGTTATCGATTTTTAACGACAGCTTTTATTCTGAAAAATCCTGACCGGAAGTCAGAAATTCCTGCTCACGGCACACTGGCCTTGAAACGAAGCAGCAGTAGCGTATTGTTCAGAAGTTTAATTTACAAACACAACAACACTCGTACGTGCGGATGATATATTATCACGAACATTTAAAGTGGAACCGGGGCTACGTTTAACTCCGAGGGGAGTTAAACGTGGGACTGAGGTGAGGTGAATGGTTTAGCTGTGAAGCTAACGTTAGCTTAGCTGTGAAGCTAATATTAGCTTAGCTGTGAAGCTATTGGGGCTTTGTCAGTAAATATTTTAGGAGGAAACGTTGTCACTGTGTGAAAATGAAAATATCTAAAGTCCAGAAGCTGAGGGCTGTGGTGAAGCAGCGCCTAACTGCGGCTGTTGGAGAGATATTTGGACTTTTTGAAAGAACAATAGCAGAGTACGAGGAGGAAGTTGCTCGTTCAAGAGAGGAGATCGACCGACGAGGAAAACTGCTGGACGCTGTGCGGTTATACAGAGAAGCCTTGCCTCCAGACATCCAGCAGCTGTTGGTCGTTAAAGAAGAGGTTCACGCTGAGCAGCAGGAGTGGAACTCCAGTCTGGACCAGGAGGACCCAGAAGCCCCACACATTAAAGAGGAACAGGAGGAACTCTGGTCCAGTCCGGAGGGAGAGCAGCTTCAGGAGGCCCCACACATTAAAGAGGAACAGGGGGAACTCTGGGCCAGTCAGGAGGGAGAGCAGCTTCAAGGGCTTGGGGAGGCCCACATCCCCAAGTTCCCATTCACTGCTGATCCTCTGAATAGTGAAGATGAGGAAGATGAACCTCAGTCCTCACAGCTTCATCAAAGCCAAACTGAGGAGATCAGAGAGGCAGAGCCTCTAGCGAGCAGCTCAACTGAACAGATGAAAACAGAAGCTGATGGAGAGGACTGTGGAGTATCAGAACCAGCCAGGAACTTAGATCCAGCTAGTGTTTTACAACCAGCTAGTGATGACAAGACTTCAGACTCTTCTGAACCTGAGCCTGAAGACAGTGATGAAGAATGGATGGAAACTAGTGAACCTCAGTCAGGTTTAGACTCAGAGAGAAACAGTGAAGTTCTTGGGAAGAAACACTTGAGTCGCTCAGGTTGTGGTAAAATATTTGGTAGTAAAGCACACTTGAAGACACGCATGATAGTCCACACAAGAGAGAAAAATAATATTTGCTCACTCTGTGGTAAATGTTTTGGTCTTAAAGCAACCTTGAAAAGACACATGATAGTCCACACAAGTGAGAAACAATTTCCTTGTTCAGTCTGTGGTAAAGGTTTTGGACAAAAAAGACACTTGAAGACACACATGATAATCCACACAGGAGAGAAAAAGTTTAATTGCTTAGTCTGTGGTAAAGGTTTTGGACAAAAAGGAGACTTGAACAAACACATAATAGTCCACACAGGTGAGAAAATGTTTAATTGCTCAGTCTGTGGTAAAGGTTTTGGACACAAAGGAGACTTGAACAAACACATGATAGTCCACACAGGTGAGAAAAAGTTTAATTGCTCAGTCTGTGGTAAAGGTTTTGTCCATAAAGGAGACTTGAACAAACACATGATAGTCCACACAGGAGAGAAACAATTTCCTTGTTCAGTCTGTGGTAAAGGTTTTGGACAGAAAGGACAGTTGAAGTCACATGTGGTAGTCCACCACACAGGAGAGACACAATTTAATTGTTCAGTCTGTGGTAAAGGTTTTGGACAAAAAGGATACTTGAACAGACACATGATAGTCCACACAGGAGAGAAACAATTTCCTTGTTCAGTCTGTGGTAAAGGTTTTGGACAGAAAGCAAACTTGAAGACACACATGACAATCCACACAGGAGAGAAATCATTTAATTGCTCAGTCTGTGGTAAAGGTTTTGGTCAGAAAGGACAGTTGAAGTCACATGTGGTAGTCCACCAGACAGGAGAGACACAATTTAATTGTTCAGTCTGTGGTAAAGGTTTTGGACAAAAAGGATACTTGAACAGACACATGATAGTCCACACAGGAGAGAAACAATTTCTTTGTTCAATCTGTGGTAAAGGTTTTGTCCGTAAAGGAGACTTGAACAAACACATGATAGTCCACACAGATTAGAAACCATTTAATTGCTCAGTATGTGGTAAAAGTTTTGGTCATAAAGGAAGCTTGAAGACACACATGATAATCCACACAAGACAGTAAACATTTAATTGCTATCTGTGGTGGTGGGATTCGAGTGTTTATGTTTGCGACTATGTAGCCTCCTGTGGTGGTTGTATGTATCTTATATATTATATATACACAATATATAATGTGTGTGTGTGTGTGTGTTGATATTGTGTGCTTTGTTCTGTTATCCTGCTTATGCATCACAAAAGCAAACTTAACACTATCACAGAAAGTTGCTATCTTTGGTAAAAGTTTTGTCAAAATGGAAACAATAGCCCTGTTCAAAACTGTTCCCTATATAACTAGAAATCGAGCATGCGCAGTGTCTGAATTCTCAACTGTTGATTTGATTCACTATATAGAACAGGGGTGGGCAACATTTTGTTCCTGAGGGCCATACTGACTTACATCAAGTAAGCGAAGGGCCACACATTGGAGATTATACCTGCCAACACTCCTGATTCTCACGGGAGTCTCCCTATTTTTAACCCTCTCTCCCGTTGTGATTGGTAATTTCTTGTTAATCTCCTGATATAATAGTGATACAAGTCCAATGGCTGTAGCAGATAAGATTTATTAACATAATTCTGCCTTTTATTGAGTTTTTGGGGGTCGTTTTGTTTTTCTTTGAGACCAGCCCCAGGGCATGAGATTACTTTGAGCCTTTTAGTCATAAAGATTATTGAAAGATAGCCTATTCCATATTCCAGACTGAATTGTGGAGTATTGGCCAGCATGACATAAACATTTGGACACTTATTCAGCGGGTATCTTGCATGTTGCGTTCAGGTGCACTGTAAAAAAAGAAAAAAGAAATGCAATTCCATCGCGGGCCACACGGGCCGTATTTTGCCCATGTGTGATATAGACTGTTTCAACTCGACAATAAACATTCTAAATTTCCCCCAGCTTATTTTATCACATTTTGTCATCTTGGGACCCAAACTCACAAAACATACGGTAATGAGTTGCCATGACGACCAGTTGGCGACCCACCCCCCACGGGTCCATGACCAAATTTGGTTCCCCATCACTACAACACTACATGAGGAAGAGTGAGTGAGTGAACCATTCTGAACATGCCTAATGAGTCACATGAAAGTGAAACCAAGACTTTAACACATGTCTGTGTGTAGTAGGCTATATTAAAGACCTTAACACATGTCTGTGTGTAGTAGGCTATATTAAAGACCTTAACACATGTCTGTGTGTAGTAGGCTATATTAAAGACCTTAACACATGTCTGTGTGTAGTAGGCTATATTAAAGACCTTAACACATGTCTGTGTGTAGTAGGCTATATTAAAGACCTTAACACATGTCTGTGTGTAGCAGGCTATATTAAAGACCTTAACACGTGTCTGTGTGTAGTATGCTATATTAAAGACCTTAACACATGTCTGTGTGTAGTAGGCTATATTAAAGTGTCCAAAACGTTTTCATTGGCCTTTGATATAGAGAAGATCAGTTGGCGTCAGTTGAAATGCACAGTTACAGACAGTAGACTTGACCATTTGTTTGATAGGCCTATGGGAGCTTGGACAACCCTGTGTTCTTCAGTGTTTTCCTCATGTTACTGAACATAGTATTGTCTTATCCTTGCCATTATTTTTTTATGAGCAGTAGCCTAAACATGTCACCAATTGCCAATTCTTGTATTTAGTGTGTATAGTGGATCTATCTTGTTTACTTTTAGTATTTACTTTTAGAGTTCTTTGAATGTGTCGCTCTTCTACTTGTTTGAGCTGCTGTAACGAGTGCATTTCCCCCCTCGTGGTTTTTTATAAAACTTATTTTATGGAATGTGCAAAAACTGAGATATGATATTGTTGAAATAATTGCTCTTATTTTGTTCTTAAGACATCCCAGGCTGTTCATCTGTTTTGTCCATTCACTGTGAATGTTTTCACATTTGACTTCTAAAAGAAATAGGAACATTTGGATGTGTTGTTATTTATAGGTTATTATGCAATGCTTTTCCTTGTCTGGCCCACTTGAGAGCAGATTGGGTCACATGTGTCCCGTGAACTAAAGTTAATTTGACACCGTAAATCGAATGTGTGTCTGCGAGCGAGTATGATGTCCTGTAGAAATAAAATATACTGCTTCCCCAGGGTCGCAGAGGAGTAGGTGTATAAGCTGCCGGAACTGTTAACTTGTGTTTTTTAGTAAAGTAGGCCTACATTAAAATAACATACTTTGGCTTCTAGAGCATTTTGAGTCAGAATCCAATTTAAATGCTTTGACATAATCTGTCAAATCAGACATGCCAATGCATTAAACAGGTGGTAGTAGAGTGCATCAGTCAATACAAGAACAAAATGGCTGCTTAGTCGGCAGATAAAACGCAAGGAAACAAGGCATATAGTAGACTGGACCCATTGACTGTATATACGGACCACATTTTATGCTTAAAGCTAGCCAAAGTTGTCTTCCTCGTAAACATGTTGTTTTGTATATTATTATAGCCGATATGATAATAGCCGATAAAGATAAATTCCCCATTATCAGCCGACAATTTATCAGTTCTATATATATATATATATATATATATAGGACATCAGAGCCACAGCTATGAGACACATAAAGGAACAGAAACAATCCCATCCTTTCATCTTTAGTAACTAAAGCCAAAATATCCACTGGCACTGATTTGCATTAAAGGAATAGTTCACTCAAAAATGAAAATTCTATCATCTCCCCCTCATGCCAGTTGAGACCAGAGATGTTCACAAGTCATTGTTTTGCAAGTCCAAGTCTGAAGTATTTCAGCTCAACTCCAAGTTAAGTCTCATGTCTTTGAGGACGAGTCTCAAGTCACTGTGTGTGTGACTTGAGTCCAAGTCCACCTCTCTGGTTGAAACACAGGTGAAGTTTGTCCATAACACACAGGGAGGTTCCATAGCAGAGATGGGGACTTGGACTTGAGTTGCACTTAAGTCACACACACAGAGTGACTTGAGACTTGACTTGAGACTCGTCCTCAAAGACTTGAGACTTGACTTGGATGTTTTTTTTAGTTCATTAACAAATGCCTTCTAATGTCTAATTATTGCTGCTACTGTGTTCTAATACAGTGGCCCTCAAACTGTGGATCGGGACCCCTCAGGGGGTCGTGAGATTATTTTGGGGGGGGTCGCGTGGGAGACTTTTCTCCCATACCAATGATTTAATGCGGATATATGAAGCTATATAAACAACTACATTCTAGCTGTACAAAACAGATTTAAGTAAGCGAGTGAAATGCGTGTGAATGGATTCACACATTCGGTTGGGGGGTGGAGTTGGCAGTGGGAGGGGTTGCAAACCCTAGCCTAAAGTTTTTGGGGGGTTGTGGCTCAAAAAGGTTGAGAACCAATAAGGAGTGAGGATAATACAATCTTTCTTTGGACAATCTTTATTTTTCTTTATTTTATTTTTAATGTTTTGGTGCATTAACGTGTGTGTGTGTGTGTGTGTGTGCGTGCACACCTTAAAGTTTACATCCATTGTGTCTTATGATATCACTGATGACATCAGTGACTTATGACATCACTGATGACATCATTAGTGGGACAAAAATTTAAACAAAGAACAAACAGAGAACAGAGCCCACATTGCAAAATTGAGATAGATAGAAGTGTACAGAAGCTTTTGAGAGATGATTTTAAACTCAAATGTAATGTTTACTGTCTGGCACTGACATATAATTGTCTAAGTACAAAGACGAGGCAAGTTGACGGTACACGACTTGCGTCCATGTTTATTTCCGACTTGGGGTAACCGGGTGTCGCACATTGTGACGTCATCGGCAGTGGCCGATCTGCGGTATCTGATTACACAGGATACTACATCAAACATTTGAAAAATAGCCTATAGTTATAATATGGGACATGGTGGGCAACTATTAATTAATTTAGTTAAGTGGAGCTTGAGTTAATTCTGTTTTTATCCAGTAGTTGGCGGTAATGCAACATGCCAACTCAAAAACTGAAGAAGAAGAGGAAGAACTAATAATTATCTTGACAACAACATAAACATTCTAAATTGCCCCTAGCTTAATTTCTCCTGCAGTGTTTGCTAATACAATAGTTTATCTTGATAGGAAATAAGCTCGGTTTCAAACTGTTCCTGAGCAACACAATTCCGTGAAAACCGTCTATAAAACCCTGATATTACACACTCCGGTACAGTAGGGGGCGATATGCACCTATCCACGTTAGATGCGATCCTCCATTAAAGTTAGAGGAAAAGAAGAAGGCAGCCTATAGCAAAGAGCATGGAAGGAAAGAGACGAAACTCCGGCCATTTTTGGAAACAGAATGCGCCTCGCAGTGGTCAGCTGCGGTAGCGCGGGCCCCTATAATCAGCCTCTCTAAACAGTAACTCAACGGGAGAACACTCTAAATTTCGTGGATTCACATCTTTTCTGGGCGTACTGTAAATCTTGATTGAAGTGGTGTAGTGCAGGGATGTAAAACAACAACCATATTGTGGAAACTAAGCAAAATTTTTCTTTTTTTTCTTTTAGTTTTTTCAAGATAAATAGTAAATGCAAAGGACCCGAGGTTAAAACCACGGCAACACACTTCTGACGGAGTGGACGACAGCCGCATTAGCTATTTATCTTGAAAAAACTAAACAAAGAAAACGAAACATTTTGCTTAGTTTCCACAATATGGTTGTTGTTTTACATCCCTGCACTACACCACTTCAGTCAAGATTTGCAGTACGCCCAGAAAAGATGTGAATCCACGAAATTTAGAGTGTTCTCCCGTTGAGTTACTGTTTAGAGAGGCTGATTATAGGGGCCCGCGCTACCGCAGCTGACCACTGCGAGCCTGTGCGAGGTTCTTTTGGCGCTGTCACGCTTCCAAAAATAAAAAATGGCGGAGGCTGCTGGGCGCTGATGTTGCAATGGGGCAATATGGAGCTTTCAGTTCTTTCCATAAAAGTTCTTTGCCTATAGACCAAATCACCGTGACGTCACCATGTAAACAAATTTACTTCCGGGTACCACTTGGGGAAGGCGGCAGGTTTAAATGTGCGTGTTGTCAAATAAATGCTGTCAAACCCTCTCGTTGTTTTCAGCCGACTACTTTCAATTTAAATGGTTAAACGGTTGGTAAACATGCTTGTCCGACGTATCTAGCCTTTCTTCTGTGTTTGTTTTATGTAGTGTTAGCTAGCTAATAACGTTTGTTCGTCTGTCAAACTCGCTGTTTTTTGCAGTCGTTAACGTTACAGAGTAACCTCGCGTCACCAGGCTCTTCGCTCTTCTCGGCGAGAAAGAGCCTGGTACAGACAGAGATACTGACGCCACGTCAATTTAATTTAGCTTCAAGTCTACTCTAGTCTGGTCCAACAGTTAAATTAGCTAGTCTGGTCTCCACTAACGTTAGTGAAAGTGTTGTTATGAATGATATTAAACAACAACACAACACGGACGAACCATTTTTGTCTTCTTTGTCTGTTTTTGTCTTCAACATGTCAGTTTATGCCGTCCACCGCCATTATAATGTGTGGACCTCAGGGGTACCCGGAAGTAAATGTAAACATCCCGGTGATTTGGTCTATATGCAAACGTTCTTGAAAGGAGCAGCAGTAGCGTATTGTTCAGAAGTTTCATTTACAAACACAACAAGACTCGTATGTGCGGATGATATTATCACGAACAAGTGGAACCGGAGCTACGTTTAACTCTGAGGGGAAGAAGAAGCTCCTCTCTTGTGGGACTGAGGTGAGGTGAATGGTTTAGCCGTGAAGCTAACGTTAGCTTAGCTGTGAAGCTAACATTAGCGTAGCTGTGAAGCTAATTCGGGCTTTGTCAGTAAATAATTCAGGAGGAAACGTTCTTGTCATTGTGTGAAAATGAAGATATCTAAAGTCCAGAAGCTGAGAGCTGTGGTGAAGCAGCGCCTAATTGCGGCTGTTGGAGAGATATTTGGACTTTTTGAAAGAACAATAGCAGAGTACGAGGAGGAAGTTGCTCGTTCAAGAGAGGAGATCGACCGACGAGGAAAACTGCTGGACGCTGTGCGGTTATACAGAGAAGCCTTGCCTCCAGACATCCAGCAGCTGTTGGCCATTAAAGAAGAGGTTCACGCTGAGCAGCAGGAGTGGAACTCCAGTCTGGACCAGGAGGACCCAGAAGCCCCACACATTAAAGAGGAGCAGGAGGAACTCTGGTCCAGTCAGGAGGGAGAGCAGCTTCAGGAGGTTCCAGAGCCCCCACGCATTAAAGAGGAACAGGAGGAACCCTGGAGCAGTCAGGAGGGAGAGCAGCTTCAGGAGGCCCCAGAGCCCCCACACATTAAAGAGGAACAGGAGGAACCCTGGAGCAGTCAGGAGGGAGAGCATCTTCAAGGGCTGGGGGAGGCCCACATCCCCAACTTCCCATTCACTCCTGTTCCTGTGAAGAGTGAAGATGATGAAGAGAAACCTCAGTCCTCACAGCTTCATCAAAGCCAAACTGAGGAGATCAGAGAGGCAGAGCCTCTAGCGAGCAGCTCAACTGAACAGATGAAAACAGAAGCTGATGGAGAGGACTGTGGAGTATCAGAACCAGGCAGGAACTTAGATCCAGCTAGTAGTTTACAACCAGCTAGTGATGACAAGACTTCAGACTCTTCTGAACCTGAGCCTGTAGACAGTGATGAAGAATGGATGGAAACTAGTGAACCTCTGTCAGGTTTAGACTCAGAGAGAAACAGTGAAGTTCTTGGGAAGAAACACTTGAGTCGCTCAGTTTGTGGTAAAATATTTGGTCTTAAAGCAACCTTGAAAAGACACATGATAGTCCACACAAGTGAGAAACAATTTCCTTGTTCAGTCTGTGGTAAAGGTTTTGGACAAAAAGGACACTTGAAGACACACATGATAATCCACACAGGAGAGAAAAAGTTTAATTGCTTAGTCTGTGGTAAAGGTTTTGGACAAAAACGAGACTTGAACAGACACATGATAGTCCACACAGGTGAGAAACAATTTCCTTGTTCAGTCTGTGGTAAAGGTTTTGGAGAGAAAGGAAACTTGAAGAAACACATGACAATCCACACAGGAGAGAAAACATTTAATTGCTCAGTCTGTGGTAAAGGTTTTCGTCAGAACGGACAGTTGAAGTCACATGTGGTAGTCCACACAGGAGAGACACAATTTAATTGTTCAGTCTGTGGTAAAGGTTTTGGACAAAAAGGATACTTGAACAGACACATGATAGTCCACACAGGTGAGAAGCAATTTAATTGCTCACTCTGTGGTAAAGGTTTTGGCCGGAAAGTAACCTTGAACAGACACATAATAGTCCACACAGGAGAGAAAAAATTTCTTTGTTCAATCTGTGGTAAAGGTTTTGGACAGAAAGGAGACTTGAACAAACACATGATAGTCCACACAGATTAGAAACCATTTAGTTGCTCAATATGTGCCGTGGTAAAGGTTTTGGTCATAAAGGAAGCTTGAAGACACACATGATAATCCACACAAGACAGTAAACATTTAATTGCTATCTGTGGTGGTGGGATTCGAGTGTTTATGTTTGCGACTATGTAGCCTCCTGTGGTGGTTGGATGTATCTTATATATTATATATACACAATATATAATGTGTGTGTGTGTTGATATTGAGTGCTTTGTTCTGTTATCCTGCTTATGCATCACAAAAGCAAACTTAACACTATCACAAAAAGTTGCTATCTTTGGTAAAAGTTTTGTCAAAATGGAAACAATAGCCCTGTTCAAAACTGTTCCCTATTACAGAAACTAGAAATCGAGCCCACGCAGTGTCTGAATTCTCAACTGTTGATTTGATTCACTATATAGAACAGGGGTGGGCAACATTTTGTTCCTGAGGGCCATACTGACTTACATCAAGTAAGTGAAGGGCCACACATTGGAGATTATACCTGCCAACACTCCTGATTTTCACGGGAGTCTCCCTATTTTTAACCCTCTCTCCCGTTGTGATTGGTAATTTCTTGTTAATCTCCTGATATAATAGTGATACAAGTCCAATGGCTGTAGCAGATGAGATTTATTAACATAATTCTGCCTTTTATTGAGTTTTTGGGGGTCGTTTTGTTTTTCTTTGAGACCAGCCCCAGGGCATGAGATTACTTTGAGCCTTTTAGTCATAAAGATTATTGAAAGATAGCCTATTCCATATTCCAGACTGAATTGTTATAACAGAAGTGGAGTATTGGCCAGCATGACATAAACATTTGGACACTTATTCAGCGGGTATCTTGCATGTTGCGTTCAGGTGCACTGTAAAAAAAGAAAAAAGAAATGCAATTCCATCGCGGGCCACACGGGGCCGTATTTTGGCCATGTGTGATATAGACTGTTTCAACTCGACAATAAACATTCTAAATTTCCCCCAACTTACTTCCTGTTGCAGTGTTTGCTAGAAAAATAACTGACAGGACATAAGCCAGGTTACAAACTGTTCTCTAGCACAGGGGGTCGCACATTTTTTCATCTTGGGACCCAAACTCACAAAACATACAGTAATGAGTTGCCATGACGACCAGTTGGAGACCCACCCCCCACAGGTCCATGACCTAAATTGGGTCGTTCCCCATCACTACAACACTACATGAGGAAGAGTGAGTGAGTGAACCATTCTGAACATGTCTAAAGTGAAACCAAGACCTTAACACATGTCTGTGTGTAGTAGGCTATATTAAAGACCTCAAGATTCAAGATTCAAGATTTTTATTGTCACTCCATGGTACAAGTATCACGTGTGAAATTCTTGTGCTGTGGACTCCGTTTACGACATAGTACAAATAGGCAACAAGCAATGAGCAATAGGCAATAAGAAATAGGCATCAATAAGCAATACTAAGCAGCAATAGGCAATGAGGCAGAATAGCGATAAGACAAGTCAGTGGCATATTCATTGCACATAGGTGCACATGTTATGTGCATACGTTAGACATGTTCGGACATTTTAATTCGACGTATTTGACATACAGTGCAAATAGCATGTACCTTATTAAACATACAATTAAACATTAGGCATTGTGCATACGTTAGATGTGTTCAGACATTTTAAATTCGACGTAATTGACATACAGGTGCAAATAGCATGTACCTTGTTAGACATACAATTAAACATTAGGCATACATAATGGTAGCAGCTGCAGTACGGTACGGTACGACTACTACACTATTTGTGTATGTTAAGGAGTCTCGTGGCCTGCGGGAAGAAACTGTTCCTCAAGCGATTTGTGCGTGCTTTTGGAACCCTGTATCTCCTCCCTGAGGGTAGCAGGGAGAACAGGCTGTTGTGGGGATGGTTTGTGTCTTTGATGATCTTCAGGGACCTCCTGAGGCACCGCTGGTTATACAGTTCGTGCAGTTCTGGCAACTCGTCTCCTGTTACGTGCTGGGCCGCGCGCCTCACCCTCCGTAGCACCCTGCGGTCCATGGTGGTACAGTTCCCGTACCAGGCGGTGAAGCAGCCAGTCAGCAGGCTTTCAATGGTGCCTCTGTAGAAGTCCCTGAGGATTTCTTTCCTTAGCCCAAACTTCTTCAGGCGCCTGAGTCCGTGTATTCGCTGTTGTTAGAGACCTTAACACATGTCTGTGTGTAGTAGGCTATATTAAAGACCTTAACACATGTCTGTGTGTAGTAGGCTATATTAAAGACCTTAACACATGTTTGTGTGTAGTAGGCTATATTAAAGACCTTAACACATGTCTGTGTGTAGTAGGCTATATTAAAGACCTTAACACATGTTTGTGTGTAGTAGGCTATATTAAAGACCTTAACACATGTCTGTGTGTAGTAGGCTATATTAAAGTGTCCAAAACGTTTTCATTGGCCGTTGATATAGAGAAGATCAGTTGGCGTCAGTTGAAATGCACAGTTACAGACAGTAGACTTGACCATTTGTTTGATAGGCCTATGGGAGCTTGGACAACCCTGTGTTCTTCAGTGTTTTCCTCATGTTACTGAACATAGTATTGTCTTATCCTTGCCATCATTTTTTATGAGCAGTAGCCTAAACATGTCACCAATTGCCAATTGTTGTATTTAGTGTGTATAGTGGATCTATCTTGTTTACTTTTAGTATTTACTTTTTGAGTTCTTTGAATGTGTCGCTCTTCTACTTGTTTGAGCTGCTGTAACAAGTGCATTTCCCCCCTTGTGGGTTTAATAAAACTTCTTTTATGGAATGTGCAAAAACTGAGATATGATATTGTTGAAATAATTGCTCTTATTTTATTCTTAAGACATCCCAGGCTGTTCATCTGTTTTGTCCATTCACTGTGAATGTTTTCACATTTGACTTCTAAAAGAAATAGAAACATTTGGATGTGTTGTTATTTATAGGTTATTATGCAATGCTTTTCCTTGTCTGGCCCACTTGAGAGCAGATTGGGTCACATGTGTCCCGTGAACTAAAGTTAATTTGACACCGTAAATCTAATGTGTGTCTGCGAGCGAGTATGATGTCCTGTAGAAATAAAATATAC
Source organism: Poromitra crassiceps (assembly GCF_964638095.1). Taxonomy (NCBI): domain Eukaryota; kingdom Metazoa; phylum Chordata; class Actinopteri; order Beryciformes; family Melamphaidae; genus Poromitra; species Poromitra crassiceps. The sequence goes on from NC_139631.1 coordinate 40,299,034, forward strand.
TGCTTCCCCAGGGTCGCAGAGGAGTAGGTGTATAAGCTGCCGGAACTGTTAACTTGTGTTTTTTAGTAAAGTAGGCCTTCATTAAAAAAACATACTTTGGCTTCTAGAGCATTTTGAGTCAGAATCCAATTTAAATGCTTTGACATAATCTGTCAAATCAGACGTGCCAATGCATTAAACAGGTAGTAGTATAGTGCATCAGTCAATACAAGAACAAAATGGCTGCTTAGTCGGCAGATAAAACGCAATGAAACAAGGCATATAGTAGACTGGACTCATTGACTGTATATACGGACCACATTTTATGCTTAAAGCTAGCCAAAGCTGTCTTCCTCGTGAACATGTCGTTTTGTATATTATTATAGCCGATATGATAATAGCCGATAAAGATAAATTCCCCATTATCAGCCGACAATTTATCAGTTCTATATATATATATATATATATATATATATATATATTGGACATCAGAGCCACAGCTATGAGACACATAAAGGAACAGAAACAATCCCATCCTTTCATCTTTAGTAACTAAAACCAAAATATCCACTGGCACTGATTTGCATTAAAGGAATAGTTCACTCAAAAATGAAAATTCTATCATCTCCCCCTCATGTCAGTTGAGACCAGAGATGCTCACAAGTCATTGTTTTGCAAGTCCAAGTCTGAAGTCTTTCAGCTCAACTCCAAGTTAAGTCTCAAGTCTTTGAGGACGAGTCTCAAGTCACTGTGTGTGTGACTTGAGTCCACCTCTCTGGTTGAAACACAGGTGAAGTTTGTCCATATAACACACAGGGAGGTTCAGATTCAGATTCAGATTCATTTATTAAGGACTGCACAACAAGTCGGCAGAATTTGCTTTCGGTACAGCAATTGTTAAGCACATGAATATTATGTCAGCATGAGACATTACAGTACATAGACAGACATATGACAACATAAATACAGAACATTCAACATATACATTGCTGGAGAGGTATGCAGTGAGGTTTCAGAGGTGAGTGGAGTTCAGAAACCTGATGGCAAACTGTTTTTGAATCGTGTTGTTTTGGTGGAAATTGATCTGAAGCGCCGTCCAGAGGGCAACAGTTGGAACAGGTGATTGGCTGGGTGAGATGGGTCAGAAACTATTTCTTGTGCTCATTTTTAGTTCATTAACAAATGCTTTCTAATGTCTAATTATTGCTGCTACTGTGTTCTAATACAGTGGCCCTCAAACTGTGGATCGGGACCCCTCTGGGGGGGTCGCGTGGGAGACTTTTCTCCCATACCAATGATTTAATGCGGATATATGAAGCTATATAAACAACTACATTCTAGCTGTATAAAACAGATTTAAGTAAGTGAATGAAATGCGTGTGAATGGATTCACACATTCGGTTGGGGGGTGGAGGTGGCGGTGGGAGGGGTCACAAACCCTAGCCTAAAGTTTTTGGGGGGCCGCGGCTCAAAAAGGTTGAGAACCAATAAGGAGTGAGGAAGGATAATACAATCATTCTTTGGACAATCTTTATTTTTCTTTATTTCATTTTTAATGTTTTGGTGCATTAACGTGTGTGTGTGTGTGTGTGTGTGTGTGTGTGTGTGTGTGTGTGTGTGTGTGTGTGTGTGTGTGTGTGTGTGTGTGTGTGTGTGCGTGCGTGCGTGCGTGTGTGTGTGCACCTTAAGTTTACATCCATCAGTCACTGATGACGTCATCAGTGTCTTATGATATCCCTGATGACATCAGTGACTTATGACATCACTGATGACATCATTAGTGGGACAAAAATTTAAACAAAGAACAAACAGAGAACAGAGCCCACATTGCAAAATTGAGATAGAAGTGTACAGAAGCTTTTGAGAGATGATTTTAAACTCTCAGAAATTTGAAAAATAGCCTATAGTTATAATACGGGACATGGTGGGCAACTATTAATTTATTTAGTTAAGTGGAGCTTGAGTTAATTTCTGTTTTAATCCAGTAGTTGGCGGTAATGCAACATGCCAACTCAAAAACTGAAGAAGAAGAAGAAGAAGAAGAAGAACTAATTATCTAGACAACAACATAAACATTCTAAATTGCCCCTAGCTTAATTTCTCCTGCAGTGTTTGCTAATACAATAGTTTATCTTGATAGGAAATAAGCTCGGTTTCAAACTGTTCCTGAGCAACACAATTCCGTGAAAACCGTCTATAAAACCCTGATATTACACACTCCGGTACAGTAGGGGGCGATATGCACCTATCCACGTTAGATGCGATCCTCCATTAAAGTTAGAGGAAAAGAAGAAGGCAGCCAATATGCAAACGTTGTTGAAAGGAGCAGCAGTAGCGTATTGTTCAGAAGTTTAATTTACAAACACAACAAGACTCGTATGTGCGGATGATATTATCACGAACAAGTGGAACCGGGGCTACCTTTAACTCTGAGGGGAAGAAGAAGCTCCTCTCTTGTAGGACTGAGGTGAGGTGAATGGTTTAGCTGTGAAGCTAACGTTAGCTTAGCTGTGAAGCTAATTCGGGCTTTGTCAGTAAATAGTTCAGGAGGAAACGTTCTTGTCATTGTGTGGAAATGAAAATATCTAAAGTCCAGAAGCTGAGAGCTGTGGTGAAGCAGCGCCTAACTGCGGCTGTTGGAGAGATATTTGGACTTTTTGAAAGAACAATAGCAGAGTACGAGGAGGAAGTTGCTCGTTCAAGAGAGGAGATCGACCGACGGTTTACAGAGAAGCCTTGCCTCCAGACATCCAGCAGCTGTTGGTCATTAAAGAAGAGGTTCACGCTGAGCAGCAGGAGTGGAACTCCAGTCTGGACCAGGAGGACCCAGAAGCCCCACACATTAAAGAGGAGCAGGAGGAACTCTGGTCCAGTCAGGAGGGAGAGCAGCTTCAGGAGGTTCCAGAGCCGCCACACATTAAAGAGGAACAGGAGGAACCCTGGAGCAGTCAGGAGGGAGAGCAGCTTCAAGGGCTGGGGGAGGCCCACATCACCAAGTTCCCATTCACTCCTGTTCCTGTGAAGAGTGAAGATGATGAAGAGAAACCTCAGTCCTCACAGCTTCATCAAAGCCAAACTGAGGAGATCAGAGAGGCAGAGCCTCTAGCAAGCAGCTCAACTGAACAGATGAAAACAGAAGCTGACGGAGAGGACTGTGGAGTATCAGAACCAGGCAGGAACTTAGATCCAGCTAGTAGTTTTCAACCAGCTAGTGATGACAAGACTTCAGACTCTTCTGAACCTGAGCCTGTAGACAGTGATGAAGAATGGATGGAAACTAGTGAACCTCAGTCAGGTTTAGACTCAGAGAGAAACAGTGAAGTTATTGGGAAGAAACACTTGAGTCGCTCAGTTTGTTGTCAAATATTTGGTAATAAAGCACACGTGAAGACACACATGATAGTCCAGACAAGAGAGAAACATAATTGCTCAGTCTGTGGTAAAGGTTTTGGTCTTAAAGCAACCTTGAAAAGACACATGATAGTCCACACAAGTGAGAAACAATTTCCTTGTTCAGTCTGTGGTAAAGGTTTTGGACAAAAAAGACACTTGAAGACACACATGATAATCCACACAGGAGAGAAAAAGTTTAATTGCTTAGTCTGTGGTAAAGGTTTTGGACAAAAAGGAGACTTGAACAAACACATGATAGTCCACACAGGTGAGAAAAAGTTGAATTGCTCAGTCTGTGGTAAAGGTTTTGGACACAAAGGAGACTTGAACAAACACATGATAGTCCACACAGGTGAGAAGCAATTTAATTGCTCACTCTGTGGTAAAGGTTTTGGCCGGAAAGTAAACTTGAAAAAACACATGATAGTCCACACAGGAGAGAAACAATTTCCTTGTTCAGTCTGTGGTAAAGGTTTCGGACAGAAAGGAAACTTGAAGACACACATGACAATCCACACAGGAGAGAAAACATTTAATTGTTCAGTCTGTGGTAAAGGTTTTGGACAAAAAGGATGCTTGAACAGACACATGATAGTCCACACAGGAGAGAAACAATTTCTTTGTTCAATCTGTGGTAAAGGTTTTGTCCGTAAAGACAGCTTGAAGACACACATGATAATCCACACAAGACAGTAAACATTTAATTGCTATCTGTGGTGGTGGGATTCGAGTGTTTATGTTTGTGACTATGTAGCCTCCTGTGGTGGTTGTATGTATCTTATATATTATATATACACAATATATAATGTGTGTGTTGATATTGTGTGCTTTGTTCTGTTATCCTGCTTATGCATCACAAAAGCACAAATGCATCACAAAAGCAAACTTAACACTGTCACAAAAAGTTGCTATCTTTGGTAAAAGTTTTGTCAAAATGGAAACAATAGCCCTGTTCTTAACTGTTCCCTATATAACTAGAAATCGAGCACGCGCAGTGTCTGAATTCTCAACTGTTGATTTGATTCACTATATAGAACAGGGGTGGGCAACATTTTGTTCCTGAGGGCCATACTGACTTACATCAAGTAAGCGAAGGGCCACACATTGGAGATTATACCTGCCAACACTCCTGATTTTCACGGGAGTCTCCCTATTTTTAACCCTCTCTCCCGTTGTGATTGGTAATTTCTTGTTAATCTCCTGATATAATAGTGATACAAGTCCAATGGCTGTAGCAGATGAGATTTATTAACATAATTCTGCCTTTTCTTGAGTTTTTGGGGGTCTATTGTTTTTCTTTGAGACCAGCCCTGGGGCCAAATGCAGCCCCAGGGCCGCAAGACATGAGATTACTTTGAGCCTTTTAGTCATAAAGATTATTGAAAGATAGCCTATTCCATATTCCAGACTGAAATGTTATAACAGAAGTGGAGTATTGACCAGCATGACATAAACATTTGGACATTTATTCAGCGGGTATCTTGCATGTTGCGTTCAGGTGCACTGTAAAAAAAGAAAAAAGAAATGCAATTCCATCGCGGGCCACACGGGGCCGTATTTTGCCCATGTGTGATATAGACTGTTACAACTCGACAATAAACATTCTAAATTTCCCCCAGCTTACTTCCTGTTGCAGTGTTTGCTAGAAAAATAACTGACAGGACATAAGCCAGGTTACAAACTGTTCTCTAGCACAGGGGGTCGCACATTTTTTCATCTTGGGACCCAAACTCACAAAGCATATGGTAATGAGTTGCCATGACGACCAGTTGGCGACCCACCCCCCACGGGTCCACGACCTAAATTGGGTCGTTCCCCATCACTACAACACTACATGAGGAAGAGTGAGTGAGTGAACCATTCTGAACATGCCTAATGAGTCACATGAAAGTGAAACCAAGACCTTAACACATGTCTGTGTGTAGTAGGCTATATTAAAGACCTTAACACATGTTTGTGTGTAGTAGGCTATATTAAAGACCTTAACACATGTCTGTGTGTAGTAGGCTATATTAAAGACCTTAACACATGTTTGTGTGTAGTAGGCTATATTAAAGACCTTAACACATGTCTGTGTGTAGCAGGCTATATTAAAGACCTTAACACATGTCTGTGTGTAGCAGGCTATATTAAAGACCTTAACACATGTCTGTGTGTAGTATGCTATATTAAAGACCTTAACACATGTCTGTGTGTAGTATGCTATATTAAAGACCTTAACACATGTTTGTGTGTAGTAGGCTATATTAAAGACCTTAACACATGTCTGTGTGTAGCAGGCTATATTAAAGACCTTAACACATGTCTGTGTGTAGTAGGCTATATTAAAGACCTTAACACATGTCTGTGTGTAGTAGGCTATATTAAAGACCTTAACACATGTCTGTGTAGTAGGCTATATTAAAGACCTTAACACATGTCTGTGTGTAGTAGGCTATATTAAAGACCTTAACACATGTCTGTGTGTAGTAGGCTATATTAAAGACCTTAACACATGTTTGTGTGTAGTAGGCTATATTAAAGACCTTAACACATGTCTGTGTGTAGTAGGCTATATTAAAGACCTTAACACATGTCTGTGTGTAGTAGGCTATATTAAAGACCTTAACACATGTCTGTGTGTAGTAGGCTATATTAAAGACCTTAACACATGTCTGTGTGTAGTAGGCTATATTAAAGACCTTAACACATGTCTGTGTGTAGTAGGCTATATTAAAGACCTTAACACATGTCTGTGTGTAGCAGGCTATATTAAAGACCTTAACACATGTCTGTGTGTAGTAGGCTATATTAAAGACCTTAACACATGTCTGTGTGTAGTATGCTATATTAAAGACCTTAACACATGTATGTGTGTAGTAGGCTATATTAAAGACCTTAACACATGTATGTGTGTAGTAGGCTATATTAAAGACCTTAACACATGTCTGTGTGTAGTAGGCTATATTAAAGACCTTAACACATGTCTGTGTGTAGTAGGCTATATTAAAGACCTTAACACATGTCTGTGTGTAGTAGGCTATATTAAAGACCTTAACACATGTCTGTGTGTAGTAGGCTATATTAAAGACCTTAACACATGTCTGTGTGTAGTAGGCTATATTAAAGACCTTAACACATGTCTGTGTGTAGTAGGCTATATTAAAGACCTTAACACATGTTTGTGTGTAGTAGGCTATATTAAAGACCTTAACACATGTCTGTGTGTAGTAGGCTATATTAAAGACCTTAACACATGTTTGTGTGTAGTAGGCTATATTAAAGACCTTAACACATGTCTGTGTGTAGTAGGCTATATTAAAGACCTTAACACATGTCTGTGTGTAGTAGGCTATATTAAAGACCTTAACACATGTCTGTGTGTAGTAGGCTATATTAAAGACCTTAACACATGTCTGTGTGTAGTAGGCTATATTAAAGACCTTAACACATGTCTGTGTGTAGTAGGCTATATTAAAGACCTTAACACATGTCTGTGTGTAGTAGGCTATATTAAAGACCTTAACACATGTTTGTGTGTAGTAGGCTATATTAACACATGTCTGTGTGTAGTATGCTATATTAAAGACCTTAACACATGTATGTGTGTAGTAGGCTATATTAAAGACCTTAACACATGTATGTGTGTAGTAGGCTATATTAAAGACCTTAACACATGTCTGTGTGTAGTAGGCTATATTAAAGACCTTAACACATGTCTGTGTGTAGTAGGCTATATTAAAGACCTTAACACATGTCTGTGTGTAGTAGGCTATATTAAAGACCTTAACACATGTTTGTGTGTAGTAGGCTATATTAAAGACTTTAACACATGTTTGTGTGTAGTAGGCTATATTAAAGACCTTAACACATGTCTGTGTGTAGTAGGCTATATTAAAGACCTTAACACATGTTTGTGTGTAGTAGGCTATATTAAAGACCTTAACACGTGTCTGTGTGTAGTAGGCTATATTAAAGACCTTAACACATGTTTGTGTGTAGTATGCTATATTAAAGTGTCCAAAACGTTTTCATTGGCCTTTGATATAGAGAAGATCAGTTGGCGTCAGTTGAAATGCACAGTTACAGACAGTAGACTTGACCATTTGTTTGATAGGCCTATGGGAGCTGGGACAACCCTGTGTTCTTCAGTGTTTTCCTCATGTTACTGAACATAGTATTGTCTCATCCTTGCCATCATTTTTTATGAGCAGTAGCCTAAACATGTCACCAATTGCCAATTGTTGTATTTAGTGTGTATAGTGGATCTATCTTGTTTACTTTTAGTATTTACTTTTAGAGTTCTTTGAATGTGTCGCTCTTCTACTTGTTTGAGCTGCTGTAACGAGTGCATTTCCCCCCTTGTGGCTTTAATAAAACTTATTTTATGGAATGTGCAAAAACTGAGATATGATATTGTTGAAATAATTGCCCTTATTTTATTCTTAAGACATCCCAGGCTGTTCATCTGTTTTGTCCGTTCACTGTGAATGTTTTCACATTTGACTTCTAAAAGAAACAGGAACATTTGGATGTGTTGTTATTTATAGGTTATTATGCAATGCTTTTCCTTGTCTGGCCCACTTGAGAGCAGATTGGGTCGCATGTGTCCCGTGAACTAAAGTTAATTTGACACCGTAAATCTAATGTGTGTCTGCGAACGAGTATGATGTCCTGTAGAAATAAAATATACTGCTTCCCCAGGGTCGCAGAGGAGTAGGTGTATAAGCTGCTGGAACTGTTAACTTGTGTTTTTTAGTAAAGTAGGCCTACATTAAAAAAACATACTCTGGCTTCTAGAGCATTTTGAGTCAGAATCCAATTTAAATGCTTTGACATAATCTGTCAAATCAGACATGCCAATGCATTAAACAGGTAGTAGTAGAGTGCATCAGTCAATACAAGAACAAAATGGCTGCTTAGTCGGCAGATAAAACGCAATGAAACAAGGCATATAGTAGACTAGACCCATTGACTGTATATACGGACCACATTTTATGCTTAAAGCTAGCCAAAGCTGTCTTCCTCGTGAACATGTCGTTTTGTATATTATTATAGCCGATATGATAATAGCCGATAAAGATAAATTCCCCATTATCAGCCGACAATTTATCAGTTCTATCTATATATATATATATATATATATATATATATATATATATATATATATATATATATATATATATATATATATAGGACATCAGAGCCACAGCTATGAGACACATAAAGGAACAGAAACAATCCCATCCTTTCATCTTTAGTAACTAAAGGCAATATATCCACTGGCACTGATTTGCATTAAAGGAATAGTTCACTCAAAAATGAAAATTCTATCATCTCAACTTTCATGTGTTCGGTAAAGTTGGAAAAATATTGACAGATTCGCACTTCCCGGATCAATAGCTCATAAACGAAGCATTTGTACTGCACACACAATGCCTCTTTCCCATCTTAGTAAGGTAGACAACGAGCTACAACCTCATTTTCACCTAAATGAGCGATCCTCCGAGCTCGACAAATAACATTGGTGTCTATGTGCTGCGGGCGGCGAGGCGAGTGCTTAGGGACCGTCCACAAAGTGCAACACAGATTACAAAAATATTCAATAAATTCACTGTTGTACAGTGTAGTTTCACCAAAATCATGTCACACATCAATGACCTCCTGCTGGTTATACTACACCACTACGTTTTGAAAAATATGATTTTGAATAATTTTGGTGAATTTTTATTGGAGAAATCATTCAATAACTTCACTCTCATACTGTGTAGTGTGATGTGTGACACTGTGTAGTGTCACACATCAATGGGCTCCTGCTGGTTATACTACAGCAATAATTTTGGAAAAATATGATTTTTTAATAATTTTGGTGAATTTGTATGGGAGAAATCATTCAATAACTTCACTCTTATACTGTGTAGTGTCACCAAAACCATGTCACACATCAATGGGCTCCTGCTGGTTATACTACAGCAATAATTTTGGAAAAATATGATTTTGAATAATTTTGGCGAATTTGTATTGGAGAAATCATTCAATAACTTCACTCTTATACTGTGTAGTGTCACCAAAACCATGTCACACATCAATGGGCTCCTGCTGGTTATACTACAGCAATAATTTTGGAAAAATATGATTTTGAATAATTTTGGCGAATTTGTATTGGAGAAATCATTCAATAACTTCACTCTTATACTGTGTAGTGTCACCAAAACCATGTCACACATCAATGGGCTCCTGCTGGTTATACTACAGCAATACGTTTGGAAAAATATGATTTTGAATAATTTTGGTGAATCTTTATTGGAGAAATCATTCAATAACTTCACTCTTATACTGTGTAGTGTCACCAACACCATGTCACACATCAATGGGCTCCTGCTGGTTATACTACAGCAATAAGTTTGGAAAAATATGATTTTGAATAATTTTGGTGAATCTTTATTGGAGAAATCATTCAATAACTTCACTCTTATACTGTGTAGTGTCACCAACACCATGTCACACATCAATGGGCTCCTGCTGGTTATACTACAGCAATAAGTTTGGAAAAATATGATTTTGAATAATTTTGGTGAATCTTTATTGGAGAAATCATTCAATAACTTCACTCTTATACTGTGTAGTGTCACCAACACCATGTCACACATCAATGGGCTCCTGCTGGTTATACTACAGCAATAAGTTTGGAAAAATATGATTTTGAATAATTTTGGCGAATTTGTATTGGAGAAATCATTCAATAACTTCACTCTTATACTGTGTAGTGTCACCAACACCATGTCACACATCAATGGGCTCCTGCTGGTTAAACTACAGCAATAAGTTTGGAAAAATATGATTTTGAATAATTTTGGTGAATCTTTATTGGACTAATCATTCAATAACGTCACTCTTATACTGTGTAGTGTCACCAACACCATGTCACACATCAATGGGCTCCTGCTGGTTATACTACAGCATTAAGTTTGGAAAAATATGATTTTGAATAATTTTGGTGAATCTTTATTGGAGAAATCATTCAATAACTTCACTCTTATACTGTGTAGTGTCACCAACACCATGTCACACATCAATGGGCTCCTGCTGGTTATACTACAGCAATAAGTTTGGAAAAATATGATTTTGAATAATTTTGGTGAATCTTTATTGGAGAAATCATTCAATAACTTCACTCTTATACTGTGTAGTGTCACCAACACCATGTCACACATCAATGGGCTCCTGCTGGTTATACTACAGCAATAAGTTTGGAAAAATATGATTTTGAATAATTTTGGCGAATTTGTATTGGAGAAATCATTCAATAACTTCACTCTTATACTGTGTAGTGTCACCAACACCATGTCACACATCAATGGGCTCCTGCTGGTTAAACTACAGCAATAAGTTTGGAAAAATATGATTTTGAATAATTTTGGTGAATCTTTATTGGACTAATCATTCAATAACGTCACTCTTATACTGTGTAGTGTCACCAACACCATGTCACACATCAATGGGCTCCTGCTGGTTATACTACAGCATTAAGTTTGGAAAAATATGATTTTGAATAATTTTGGCGAATTTGTATTGGAGAAATCATTCAATAACGTCACTACTGTGTAGTGTCACCAACACCATGTCACACATCAATGGGCTCCTGCTGGTTATACTACAGCAATAAGTTTGGAAAAATATGATTTTGAATAATTTTGGTGAATCTTTATTGGAGAAATCATTCAATAACGTCACTCTTATACTGTGTAGTGTCACCAACACCATGTCACACATCAATGGGCTCCTGCTGGGTATACTACAGCAATAAGTTTGGAAAAATATGATTTTGAATAATTTTGGTGAATTTGTATTGGAGAAATCATTCAATAACGTCACTCTTATACTGTGTAGTGTCACCAACACCATGTCACACATCAATGGGCTCCTGCTGGTTATACTACAGCAATAAGTTTGGAAAAATATGATTTTGAATAATTTTGGTGAATCTTTATTGGAGAAATCATTCAATAACTTCACTCTTATACTGTGTAGTGTCACCAACACCATGTCACACATCAATGGGCTCCTGCTGGTTATACTACAGCAATAAGTTTGGAAAAATATGATTTTGAATAATTTTGGTGAATCTTTATTGGAGAAATCATTCAATAACTTCACTCTTACTGTGTAGTGTCACCAACACCATGTCAGACATCAATGGGCTCCTGCTGGTTATACTACAGCAATCATTTTGGAAAAATATGATTTTGAATAATTTTGGCGAATTTTTATTGGAGAAATCATTCAATAACTTCACTCTTATACTGTGTAGTGTCACCAAAACCATGTCACACATCAATGGGCTCCTGTTGGTTATACTACAGCAATAATTTTGGAAAAATATGATTTTGAATAATTTTGGCGAATTTGTATTGGAGAAATCATTCAATAACTTCACTCTTATACTGTGTAGTGTCACCAAAACCATGTCACACATCAATGGGCTCCTGCTGGTTATACTACAGCAATAAGTTTGGAAAAATATGATTTTGAATAATTTTGGTGAATCTTTATTGGAGAAATCATTCAATAACTTCACTCTTATACTGTTTAGTGTCACCAACACCATGTCACACATCAATGGGCTCCTGCTGGTTATACTACAGCAATAAGTTTGGAAAAATATGATTTTGAATAATTTTGGCGAATTTGTATTGGAGAAATCATTCAATAACTTCACTCTTATACTGTGTAGTGTCACCAACACCATGTCACACATCAATGGGCTCCTGCTGGTTATACTACAGCAATAAGTTTGGAAAAATATGATTTTGAATAATTTTGGTGAATTTCTATTGGAGAAATCATTCAATAACTTCACTCTCATACTGTGTAGTGTCACCAAAATCATGTCACACGTCAATGGGCTCCTGCTGGTTATACTACAGCAATAAGCTTGGAAAAATATGATTTTGCATAATTTTGGTAAAAAAAAATTTGGAAAGAGTTTCACTTGTCACCCTTAAGAGTGTATTACTATCAGTTCAACCACCAGGGGTCTCCTGCCGTTTATTATAAATGTGCCTTTGCCTAATCATGGGGAATTCAAATATAACTTTTATACTTACTGTACTTACTTACTGCTCGTTGGTTCACCGAAAACAGAATTATCTAGGAATATGGGCACTGCTTGTTGATTCACAGAAAACATAATTATCTAGTAATACGGGCACTAAGATAGTGCCCAGTAAAGAAGGAAATATCATTTGAAGCCAGTGGTAATCCTTAACAAGGGAATGTGTATTGGACAATAATGTCATGTATATTGGACAAAATTGGACAGAGAATTGTTTCGTATGCTTTGTAATGGAAACTGCAATCTTATATAAAACCCAATAACACAACCTTGGATCATTATTTTTTATTTTTCTTCTTCAAAACAATTTTGAGAGTTCCACAGATCCTAAAGGGTAAGAGGAACTATTTTGTGGTAGCCTTTCTTCCTCCGCTATTGGTGTAGAAAGTCAGATTAGTCCGGGGCATCAGCTCCTTCACAGAATACAAGGTCATTCTACAGTAGTATATAGGTCAAACCTCCCTTAGCCAGAAGGGAAGATAAGGTCTCCGGGCCACTTATCTCAGTAGTTTGCCTACCCGGGGTCCGGGGAGGGGAAGGGGGGGGGGGCGATCCCAATTAATAGAGCTTAGAGGAATATAAAAGGAAGTTATCCATAGAGAAGCTAAAATGTGCCTTTTCTCACTTTTCTTGGTGGATGAGTGGTGGTAGGGAGGCTGGCCTGGGTGTCTGGTGACCAGGAGAGAGGCACCTGGGCAGGATAGTGGTTGGGTGGTGGTAGGGGGGCTGGCCTGGGTGTCTGGTGGCAGGGAGAGAGGCACCTGGGCTGGGTAGTGGCAGCCTGGAGGTTGGGGTGGCTGTCCTGGGTGTCTGTGGCCAGCCATGGAGCTCACAGGGCGGGTGGAACGGAGAGAAAGCCCCCCTGCAGCCTACAACTCACCTGCAGCCTCTTTAGGCTATACTGCACAACACACAATTCCAAGGGGTCTCTTTGTTTGGCATTTGTGCTGCTGTCATGCCAATGCATTGTGTGTGAAACCATCTTGCACAAGTTTCACACTGAATCTACATGGGATAAATAAACATATTAAGACAATATTTACTTAGGGAATGTAAATGAATATAAGATGCCATTTACATCTGGCATTAACATGTGGTTTCTGCCATCAGATTGTAATCAGATTGTACTTGACACATTAGCCTGATTCCATTTACACCTTGTATTAACAGATTGCAATCTGATGGCAGAAGAAAGGCTGTCCTTTCAATCCGCATAAAGTTGCTGTATCCAGATCGAGAGGACACATTGCATTTACACTTGTGTTCAATGTTTATTGTTTATTGAAAGGATCCCCATTAGCTGACGCCATAGCGACAGCTAATCTTCCTGGGGTCCACAATGTGTACACAATGCACACAATAATGTGTACACAATGCATCCCTGACCACCTCCGGAGGTGGTTTGGCCGATCAGATTGCAATCCTTCTTCAATGCGTTTTGGCATGCGTGTTTACACCTGTACTTTCAAGTGATAATTATTAGTTATTGAATGATTTCTCCAATACAAATTCACCAAAATTATTCAAAATCATATTTTTCCAAACTTATTGCTGTAGTCAATCAAACTTTATTTGCAGACTCCACCGTGCAAATAGACATACAGTCACATATGGTAAATAGACATAAAAACACACACCACAACAACACAACAACAAACTTTAAAAGTAGATGCATCTCTGTCAAAGGTGTACAACTATGGAATAGTCTCTGTGATGAGTTAAAATTGTGTAATTCTATATGTAAATTCAAAAAAATGTTTAAACTAAGAGTACTTAACAAATACAAAACCCTAGTACAATCATGTACTTAAAAGCTATCATTATTATTATTATTATTTCCAAGATCTATTGAAAACTTTCCTTCTCGCTGTCAACTGATTCTTGCAACTATCTTATTTTTTTGTTTTTGAATTTTGATGTAATAAAATGTAAAAAAGGGTAGGCATTTATAAGCTACGGCTTCAGCCTACACCTTTTCGGTCTCCTATATATAAACGCACATTATTACTGTAATGCATTCATGTGAAACTGGAAAATTGACCGAAATAAATTATTTACTTACTTACATCAAAAAAAAAAACATTATAAGAGGCGATATATCACATATTAACAAAAAGTGCTTATGCAAATTCAATAAAAGGCATCTAAAGATAAGAACAGTAAATGCCATTAAGATGCCATTTAAAAGTGCTTTATACACATTCTATAAAAGGCACGAATACCAGTGTGTCCACATATAGGATTGGTATCTCACAGAGCTACACCTTGGGTTGGTCAACTGTATAATGAGATCATTCTGGGTATAACCAGAACCTCTAGTATAACCAGCAGGAGCCCATTGATGTGTGACATGGTGTTGGTGACACTACACAGTATAAGAGTGACGTTATTGAATGATTTCTCCAATACAAATTCGCCAAAATTATTCAAAATCATATTTTTCCAAACTTATTGCTGTAGTATAACCAGCAGGAGCCCATTGATGTGTGACATGGTGTTGGTGACACTACACAGTATAAGAGTGAAGTTATTGAATGATTTCTCCAATACAAATTCGCCAAAATTATTCAAAATCATATTTTTCCAAAATTATTGCTGTAGTATAACCAGCAGGAGCCCATTGATGTCTGACATGGTGTTGGTGACACTACACAGTAAGAGTGAAGTTATTGAATGATTTCTCCAATAAAGATTCACCAAAATTATTCAAAATCATATTTTTCCAAACGTATTGCTGTAGTATAACCAGCAGGAGCCCATTGATGTGTGACATGGTGTTGGTGACACTACACAGTATAAGAGTGAAGTTATTGAATGATTTCTCCAATAAAGATTCACCAAAATTATTCAAAATCATATTTTTCCAAACTTATTGCTGTAGTATAACCAGCAGGAGCCCATTGATGTGTGACATGGTGTTGGTGACACTACACAGTATAAGAGTGAAGTTATTGAATGATTTCTCCAATAAAGATTCACCAAAATTATTCAAAATCATATTTTTCCAAACGTATTGCTGTAGTATAACCAGCAGGAGCCCATTGATGTGTGACATGGTTTTGGTGACACTACACAGTATAAGAGTGAAGTTATTGAATGATTTCTCCAATACAAATTCGCCAAAATTATTCAAAATCATATTTTTCCAAAATTATTGCTGTAGTATAACCAGCAGGAGCCCATTGATGTGTGACATGGTTTTGGTGACACTACACAGTATAAGAGTGAAGTTATTGAATGATTTCTCCCATACAAATTCACCAAAATTATTAAAAAATCATATTTTTCCAAAATTATTGCTGTAGTATAACCAGCAGGAGCCCATTGATGTGTGACATGGTTTTGGTGACACTACACAGTATAAGAGTGAAGTTATTGAATGATTTCTCCAATACAAATTCGCCAAAATTATTCAAAATCATATTTTTCCAAAATTATTGCTGTAGTATAACCAGCAGGAGCCCATTGATGTGTGACATGGTTTTGGTGACACTACACAGTATAAGAGTGAAGTTATTGAATGATTTCTCCCATACAAATTCACCAAAATTATTAAAAAATCATATTTTTCCAAAATTATTGCTGTAGTATAACCAGCAGGAGCCCATTGATGTGTGACAATACACAGTGTCACACATCACACTACACAGTATGAGAGTGAAGTTATTGAATGATTTCTCCAATAAAAATTCACCAAAATTATTCAAAATCATATTTTTCAAAACGTAGTGGTGTAGTATAACCAGCAGGAGGTCATTGATGTGTGACATGATTTTGGTGAAACTACACTGTACAACAGTGAATTTATTGAATATTTTTGTAATCTGTGTTGCACTTTGTGGACGGTCCCTAAGCACTCGCCTCGCCGCCCGCAGCACATAGACACCAATGTTATTTGTCGAGCTCGGAGGATCGCTCATTTAGGTGAAAATGAGGTTGTAGCTCGTTGTCTACCTTACTAAGATGGGAAAGAGGCATTGTGTGTGCAGTACAAATGCTTCGTTTATGAGCTATTGATCCGGGAAGTGCGAATCTGTCAATATTTTTCCAACTTTACCGAACTCCCCTTATGCCAGTTGAGACCAGAGATGCTCACAAGTCATTGTTTTGCAAGTCCAAGTCCAAGTCTGAAGTCTTTCAGCTCAACTCCAAGTTGAGTCTCAAGTCTTTGAGGACGAGTCTCAAGTCACTGTGTGTGTGACTTGAGTCCAAGTCCACCTCTCTGGTTGAAACACAGGTGAAGTTTGTCCATATAACACACAGGGAGGTTGCCAGCACAACTCCATAGCAGAGATGGGGACTTGTTGGACTTGAGTTGCACTTAAGTCACACACTTGACTTGAGACTCGTCCTGAAAGACTTGAGACTTGACTTACATTTTTTTTTAGTTCATTAACAAATGCCTTCTAATGTCTTTGCTGCTACTGTGTTCTAATACAGTGGGGGGTCACGTGGGAGACTTTTCTCCCATGATGATAAAATCTCCCATACCAATGATTTAATGCGGATATATGAAGCTATATAAACAACTACATTCTAGCTGTATAAAACAGATTTAAGTAAGTGAGTGAAATGCGTGTGAATGGATTCACACATTCGGTTGGGGGGTGGAGGTGGCAGTGGGAGGGGTCGCAAACCCTAGCCTAAAGTTTTTGGGGGGTCGCGGCTCAAAAAGGTTGAGAAGCAATAAGGAGTGAGGAAGGATAATACAATCTTTCTTTGGACAATCTTTATTTTTCTTTATTTTATTTTTTAATTTTTTGGTGCATTAACATGTGTGTGTGCACAAGTCTACATCCATCAGTCACTGATGACATCATCAGTGACTTATGACATCACTCATGACATCATTATGACACAATGCTGATGACATCACTGATGACATCATTAGTGGGACAAAGATTTAAACAAAGAACAGAGAACAGAGCCCACATTGCAAAATTGAGATAGATAGAAGTGTACAGAAGATTTTGAGAGATGATTTTAAACTCTCAGAAATTTGAAAAATAGCCTATAGTTATAATATGGACATGGTGGGCAACTATTAATTTATTTAGTTAAGTGGAGCTTGAGTTAATTTCTGTTTTAATCCAGTAGTTGGCGGTAATGCAACATGCCAACTCAAAAACTGAAGAAGAAGAAGAAGAAGAAGAGGAAGAACTAATTATCTAGACAACAACATAAACATTCTAAATTGCCCCTATCTTAATTTCTCCTGCAGTGTTTGCTAATACAATAGTTTATCTTGAAAGAAAATAAGCTCCGTTTCAAACTGTTCCTGAGCAACACAATTCTGTGAAAACTGTCTATAAAACCCTGATATTACACACTCCGGTACAGTAGGGGGCGATATGCACCTATCCACGTTAGATGCGACCCTCCTTAAAGTTAGAGGAAAAGAAGAAGGCAGCCAATATGCAAACGTTGTTGAAAGGAGCAGCAGTAGCGTATTGTTCAGAAGTTTCATTTACAAACACAACAAGACTCGTATGTGCGTATGATATTATCACGAACAAGTGGAACCGGGGCTACGTTTAACTCTGAGGGGAAGAAGAAGCTCCTCTCTTGTGGGACTGAGGTGAGGTGAATGGTTTAGCTGTGAAGCTAACGTTAGCTTAGCTGTGAAGCTAACATTAGCTTAGCTGTGAAGCTAATTCGGGCTTTGTCAGTAAATAGTTCAGGAGGAAACGTTCTTGTCATTGTGTGAAAATGAAAATATCTAAAGTCCAGAAGCTGAGAGCTGTGGTGAAGCAGCGCCTAACTGCGGCTGTTGGAGAGATATTTGGACTTTTTGAAAGAACAATAGCAGAGTACGAGGAGGAAGTTGCTCGTTCAAGAGAGGAGATCGACCGACGAGGAAAACTGCTGGACGCTGTGCGGTTATACAGAGAAGCCTTGCCTCCAGACATCCAGCAGCTGTTGGTCATTAAAGAAGAGGTTCACGCTGAGCAGCAGGAGTGGAACTCCAGTCTAAACCAGGAGAACCCAGAAGCCCCACACATTAAAGAGGAGCAGGAGGAACTCTGGTCCAGTCAGGAGGGAGAGCAGCTTCAGGAGGTTCCAGAGCCCCCACACAGTAAAGAGGAACAGGATAAACCCTGGAGCAGTCTGGAGGGAGAGCAGCTTCAGAAGGCTCCAGAGCCCCCACACATTAAAGAGGAACAGGAGGAACCCTGGAGCAGTCAGGAGGGAGAGCAGCTTCAAGGGCTGGGGGAGGCCCACATCCCCAAGTTCCAATTCACTCCTGTTCCTGTGAAGAGTGAAGATGATGAAGAGAAACCTCAGTCCTCAGAGCTTCATCAAAGCCAAACTGAGGAGATCAGAGAGGCAGAGCCTCTAGCGAGCAGCTCAACTGAACAGATGAAAACAGAAGCTGATGGAGAGGACTGTGGAGTATCAGAACCAGGCAGGAACTTAGATCCAGCTAGTAGTTTACAACCAGCTAGTGATGACAAGACTTCAGACTCTTCTGAACCTGAGCCTGTAGACAGTGATGAAGAATGGATGGAAACTAGTGAACCTCAGTCAGGTTTAGACTCAGAGAGAAACAGTGAAGTTCTTGGGAAGAAACACTTGAGTCGCTCAGTTTGTGGTAAAATATTTGGTAATAAAGCACATGTGAAGACACACATGATAGTCCAGACAAGAGAGAAACATAATAATTGCTCAGTCTGTGGTAAAGGTTTTGGTCTTAAAGCAACCTTGAAAAGACACATGATAGTCCACACAAGTGAGAAACAATTTCCTTGTTCAGTCTGTGGTAAAGGTTTTGGACAAAAAAGACACTTGAAGACACACATGATAATCCACACAGGAGAGAAAAAGTTTAATTGCTTAGTCTGTGGTAAAGGTTTTGGACAAAAAGGAGACTTGAACAAACACATAATAGTCCACACAGGTGAGAAAATGTTTAATTGCTCAGTCTGTGGTAAAGGTTTTGGACACAAAGGAGACTTGAACAAACACATGATAGTCCACACAGGTGAGAAAAAGTTTAATTGCTCAGTCTGTGGTAAAGGTTTTGTCCATAAAGGAGACTTGAACAAACACATGATAGTCCACACAGGAGAGAAACAATTTCCTTGTTCAGTCTGTGGTAAAGGTTTTGGACAGAAAGGACAGTTGAAGTCACATGTGGTAGTCCACCACACAGGAGAGACACAATTTAATTGTTCAGTCTGTGGTAAAGGTTTTGGACAAAAAGGATACTTGAACAGACACATGATAGTCCACACAGGAGAGAAACAATTTCCTTGTTCAGTCTGTGGTAAAGGTTTTGGACAGAAAGCAAACTTGAAGACACACATGACAATCCACACAGGAGAGAAATCATTTAATTGCTCAGTCTGTGGTAAAGGTTTTGGTCAGAAAGGACAGTTGAAGTCACATGTGGTAGTCCACCACACAGGAGAGACACAATTTAATTGTTCAGTCTGTGGTAAAGGTTTTGGACAAAAAGGATACTTGAACAGACACATGATAGTCCACACAGGAGAGAAACAATTTCTTTGTTCAATCTGTGGTAAAGGTTTTGTCCGTAAAGGAGACTTGAACAAACACATGATAGTCCACACAGATTAGAAACCATTTAATTGCTCAGTATGTGGTAAAAGTTTTGGTCATAAAGGAAGCTTGAAGACACACATGATAATCCACACAAGACAGTAAACATTTAATTGCTATCTGTGGTGGTGGGATTCGAGTGTTTATGTTTGCGACTATGTAGCCTCCTGTGGTGGTTGTATGTATCTTATATATTATATATACACAATATATAATGTGTGTGTGTGTGTTGATATTGTGTGCTTTGTTCTGTTATCCTGCTTATGCATCACAAAAGCAAACTTAACACTATCACAGAAAGTTGCTATCTTTGGTAAAAGTTTTGTCAAAATGGAAACAATAGCCCTGTTCAAAACTGTTCCCTATATAACTAGAAATCGAGCACGCGCAGTGTCTGAATTCTCAACTGTTGATTTGATTCACTATATAGAACAGGGGTGGGCAACATTTTGTTCCTGAGGGCCATACTGACTTACATCAAGTAAGTGAAGGGCCACACATTGGAGATTATACCTGCCAACACTCCTGATTCTCACGGGAGTCTCCCTATTTTTAACCCTCTCTCCCGTTGTGATTGGTAATTTCTTGTTAATCTCCTGATATAATAGTGATACAAGTCCAATGGCTGTAGCAGATAAGATTTATTAACATAATTCTGCCTTTTATTGAGTTTTTGGGGGTCGTTTTGTTTTTCTTTGAGACCAGCCCCAGGGCATGAGATTACTTTGAGCCTTTTAGTCATAAAGATTATTGAAAGATAGCCTATATCATATTCCAGACTGAAATGTTATAACAGAAGTGGAGTATTGGCCAGCATGACATAAACATTTGGACACTTATTCAGCGGGTATCTTGCATGTTGCGTTCAGGTGCACTGTAAAAAAAGAAAAAAGAAATGCAATTCCATCGCGGGCCACACGGGCCGTATTTTGCCCATGTGTGATATAGACTGTTTCAACTCGACAATAAACATTCTAAATTTCCCCCAGCTTATTTTATCACATTTTGTCATCTTGGGACCCAAACTCACAAAACATACGGTAATGAGTTGCCATGACGACCAGTTGGCGACCCACCCCCCACGGGTCCATGACCAAATTTGGTTCCCCATCACTACAACACTACATGAGGAAGAGTGAGTGAGTGAACCATTCTGAACATGCCTAATGAGTCACATGAAAGTGAAACCAAGACTTTAACACATGTCTGTGTGTAGTAGGCTATATTAAAGACCTTAACACATGTCTGTGTGTAGTAGGCTATATTAAAGACCTTAACACATGTCTGTGTGTAGTAGGCTATATTAAAGACCTTAACACATGTCTGTGTGTAGTAGGCTATATTAAAGACCTTAACACATGTCTGTGTGTAGTAGGCTATATTAAAGACCTTAACACATGTCTGTGTGTAGCAGGCTATATAAAAGACCTTAACACATGTCTGTGTGTAGTAGGCTATATTAAAGACCTTAACACATGTCTGTGTGTAGTAGGCTATATTAAAGTGTCCAAAACGTTTTCATTGGCCTTTGATATAGAGAAGATCAGTTGGCGTCAGTTGAAATGCACAGTTACAGACAGTAGACTTGACCATTTGTTTGATAGGCCTATGGGAGCTTGGACAACCCTGTGTTCTTCAGTGTTTTCCTCATGTTACTGAACATAGTATTGTCTAATCCTTGCCATCATTTTTTTATGAGCAGTAGCCTAAACATGTCACCAATTGCCAATTCTTGTATTTAGTGTGTATAGTGGATCTATCTTGTTTACTTTTAGTATTTACTTTTAGAGTTCTTTGAATGTGTCGCTCTTCTACTTGTTTGAGCTGCTGTAACGAGTGCATTTCCCCCCTTGTGGCTTTAATAAAACTTCTTTTATGGAATGTGCAAAAACTGAGATATGATATTGTTGAAATAATTGCTCTTATTTTATTCTTAAGACATCCCAGGCTGTTCATCTGTTTTGTCCGTTCACTGTGAATGTTTTCACATTTGACTTCTAAAAGAAATAGGAACATTTGGATGTGTTGTTATTTATAGGTTATTATGCAATGCTTTTCCTTGTCTGGCCCACTTGAGAGCAGATTGGGTCGCATGTGTCCCGTGAACTAAAGTTAATTTGACACCGTAAATCGAATGTGTGTCTGCGAGCGAGTATGATGTCCTGTAGAAATAAAATATACTGCTTCCCCAGGGTCGCAGAGGAGTAGGTGTATAAGCTGCCGGAACTGTTAACTTGTGTTTTTTAGTAAAGTAGGCCTACATTAACAAAACATACTTTGGCTTCTAGAGCATTTTGAGTCAGAATCCAATTTAAATGCTTTGACATAATCTGTCAAAT
Organism: Poromitra crassiceps; assembly: GCF_964638095.1. Taxonomy (NCBI): domain Eukaryota; kingdom Metazoa; phylum Chordata; class Actinopteri; order Beryciformes; family Melamphaidae; genus Poromitra; species Poromitra crassiceps. The sequence goes on from NC_139631.1 coordinate 40,321,402, forward strand.
CAGACATGCCAATGCATTAAACAGGTAGTAGTAGAGTGCATCAGTCAATACAAGAACAAAATGGCTGCTTAGTCGGCAGATAAAACGCAATGAAACAAGGCATATAGTAGACTAGACCCATTGACTGTATATACGGACCACATTTTATGCTTAAAGCTAGCCAAAGCTGTCTCCCTCGTGAACATGTCGTTTTGTATATTATTATAGCCGATATGATAATAGCCGATAAAGATAAATTCCCCATTATCAGCCGACAATTTATCAGTTATATATATATATATATATATATATATATATATATATATATATATATATATATATATATATATATATATATATATATATATATATATATTGGACATCAGAGCCACAGCTATGAGACACATAAAGGAACAGAAACAATCCCATCCTTTCATCTTTAGTAACTAAAGGCAAAATATCCACTGGCACTGATTTGCATTAAAGGAATAGTTCACTCAAAAATGAAAATTCTATCATCTCCCCCTCATGTCAGTTGAGACCAGAGATGCTCACAAGTCATTGTTTTACAAGGATGAGCGACTTTTGAGCCCCCGTAGTGGAGGAGGGGCGAGGCGTCCTGCACTGGTGGAGGAGCGGAGGGAACGGTGAGAGATTTGGAGCCTGACCATAGATTGTAAGTACTGGGGGGCTGTCTGGTGTACTGCCCTGTAGGCCAGTACCAGTGTTTTGAATTGAATGCGTGCCGTGATGGGAAGCCAGTGAAGGTCCCGGAAGAGAGGAGTGACATGAGAGAATTTGGGTTGATTGAATACCAGACGGGCTGCAGCGTTCTGAATGAGCTGAAGCGGACGGATGGCTGCAGCAGGTAGCCCAGCCAGAAGAACATTGCAGTAGTCCAGGCGAGAGATGACCAGTGCCTGGACCAGGAGTTGTGTTGCTTCCCTTGTGAGAAACCGACGGATTTTGCGGATGTTGTACAGGGAGAACCTACAGGAGCGGGCAGTTGCTGCGATGTAGGCTGAGTTGGACAGCTGATTGTCAAGGATCACTCCAAGGTTCTTAGCTGTTTGAGAGGGAAACACCGTAGTGTTGTCAATGGATATGGAAAGATCGGTGAGGGGACAGTCTTTCCCGCGGAGGAAGAGTAGCTCTGTCTTACCAAGATTCAGCTTGAGATGGTGGGCTGACATCCAAGCACCAATGTCTTTGAGGCATGCAGCGATACGTGCCTCGATTTGGGTGTCTGAGGGGGGGAAAGAGAGGTAGAGCTGAGTGTCGTCAGCATAGCAGTGGTAAGAGAAACCATGAGATGAGATCACATGGCCAAGAGATCTGATATAGAGAAGGAATAGCAAGGGGCCCAGGACTGAGCCCTGGGGCACACCTGTGCTAAGAGTACATGATCTGGATAGAGATCCTCGCCATAGAACCTGGTATGAGCGGTTAGAGAGATAGGAGGCAAACCAGGAGTGCAGATCCTGAGATGCCTAGATCAGAGAGAGTAGAGAGAAGAATCTGGTGATTTACTGTATCAAAAGCTGCAGACAAGTCAAGGAGGATAAGGACAGAGGAAAGGGATGAGGCCTTAGCAGTGTGTAGGGCCTCAGTGACTGAAAGGAGAGCCGTCTCAGTAGAGTGAGAAGCCTTGAAGCCCGATTGTAGAGGATCTAGTGGGTCATTCTGGGAGAGATAGAGAGAAAGTTGTTCGGAAGCAGCCCGTTCAAGGGTTTTGGAAATGAATGAGAGAAGAGAGACAGGTTGGTAGTTCTGGATGGCAGTAGGGTCAAGGGAGGGTTTCTTAAGGAGTGGCTTGACTCTAGCAGTCTTTAGAGGAGCTGGTACAAGACCAGAGGATAGAGAGGAGTTGATAAGGGTAGTGAGGACCGGGACCGGTCCTCACTACCGGGACCGGGACCCCTCTGGGGGGGTCGCGTGGGAGACTTTTCTCCCATACCAATGATTTAATGCGGATATATGAAGCTATATAAACAACTACGTTCTAGCTGTATAAAACAGATTTAAGTAAGTGAATGAAATGCATGTGAATGGATTCACACATTCGGTTGGGGGGTGGAGGTGGCAGTGGGAGGGGTCGCAAACCCTAGCCTAAAGTTTTTGGGGGGTCGTGGCTCAAAAAGGTTGAGAACCAATAAGGAGTGAGGAAGGATAATACAATCTTTCTTTGGACAATCTTTATTTTTCTTTATTTCATTTTTAATGTTTTGGTGCATTAACGTGTGTGTGTCTGTGTGTGTGTGTGTGTGTGTGTGCACCTTAAGTTTACATCCAACAGTGTCTTATGATATCACTGATGACATCAGTGACTTATGACATCACTGATGACATCATTAGTGGGACAAAATTTTAAACAAAGAACAAACAGAGAACAGAGCCCACATTGCAAAATTGAGATAGATAGAAGTGTACAGAAGCTTTTGAGAGATGATTTTAAACTCTCAAACATTTGAAAAATAGCCTATAGTTATAATATGGGACATGGTGGGCAACTATTAATTTATTTATTTAAGTGGAGCTTGAGTTAATTCTGTTTTAATCCAGTAGTTGGCGGTAATGCAACATGCCAACTCAAAAACTGAAGAAGAAGAAGAACAAGAAGAGGAAGAACTAATAACTATATTGACAACAACATAAACATTCTAAATTGCCCCTAGCTTAATTTCTCCTGCAGTGTTTGCTAATACAATAGTTTATCTTGATAGGAAATAAGCTTGGTTTCAAACTGTTCCTGAGCAACACAATTCCGTGAAAACCGTCTATAAAACCCTGATATTACACACTCCGGTACAGTAGGGGGCGATATGCACCTATCCACGTTAGATGCGCTCCTCCATTAAAGTTGGAGGCAAAGAAGAAGAAGACAGCCAATGCAAACGTTCTTGAAAGGAGCAGCAGTAGCGTATTGTTCAGAAGTTTCATTTACAAACACAACAAGACTCGTATGTGCGGATGATATTATCACGAACAAGTGGAACCGGGGCTACGTTTAACTCTGAGGGGAAGAAGAAGCTCCTCTCTTGTGGGACTGAGGTGAGGTGAATGGTTTAGCTGTGAAGCTAACGTTAGCTTAGCTGTGAATCTAACGTTAGCTTAGCTGTGAAGCTAATTCGGGCTTTGTCAGTAAATAGTTCAGGAGGAAACGTTCTTGTCATTGTGTGAAAATGAAAATATCTAAAGTCCAGAAGCTGAGAGCTGTGGTGAAGCAGCGCCTAACTGCGGCTGTTGGAGAGATATTTGGACTTTTTGAAAGAACAATAGCAGAGTACGAGGAAGAAGTTGCTCGTTCAAGAGAGGAGATCGACCGACGAGGAAAACTGCTGGACGCTGTGCGGTTATACAGAGAAGCCTTGCCTCCAGACATCCAGCAGCTGTTGGTCATTAAAGAAGAGGTTCACGCTGAGCAGCAGGAGTGGAACTCCAGTCTGGACCAGGAGGACCCAGAAGCCCCACACATTAAAGAGGAACAGGAGGAACTCTGGAGCAGTCAGGAGGAAGAGCAGCTTCAGGAGGCCCCAGAGCCCCCACACATTAAAGAGGAGCAGGAGGAACTCTGGTCCAGTCAGGAGGTCCCAGAGCCCCCACACATTAAAGAGGAACAGGAGGAACTCTGGTCCAGTCAGGAGGAAGAGCAGCTTCAGGAGGCCCCAGAGCCCCCACACATTAAAGAGGAACAGGAGGAACCCTGGAGCAGTCAGGAGGGAGAGCAGCTTCAAGGGCTGGGGGAGGCCCACATCCCCAAGTTCCCATTCACTCCTGATCCTCTGAATAGTGAAGATGATGAAGAGAAACCTCAGTCCTCACAGCTTCATCAAAGCCAAACTGAGGAGATCAGAGAGGCAGAGCCTCTAGCGAGCAGCTCAACTGAACAGATGAAAACAGAAGCTGATGGAGAGGACTGTGGAGTATCAGAACCAGGCAGGAACTTAGATCCAGCTAGTAGTTTACAACCAGCTAGTGATGACAAGACTTCAGACTCTTCTGAACCTGAGCCTGAAGACAGTGATGAAGAATGGATGGAAACTAGTGAACCTCAGTCAGGTTTAGACTCGGAGAGAAACAGTGAAGTTCTTGGGAAGAAACATTTGAGTCGCTCAGTTTGTGGTAAAATATTTGGTAGTAAAGCACACTTGAAGACACGCATGATAGTCCACACAAGAGAGAAAAAGAATATTTGCTCAGTCTGTGGTAAAGGTTTTGGTCTTAAAGCAACCTTGAAAAAACACATGATAGTCCACACAAGTGAGAAACCATTTCCTTGTTCAGTCTGTGGTAAAGGTTTTGGACACAAAGGAGACTTGAACAAACACATGATAGTCCACACAAGAGAGAAACAATTTAATTGCTCAATCTGTGGTAAAGGTTTTGGACAAAAAGGAAACTTGAAGAAACACATGATAATCCACACAGGAGAGAAAAAATTTAATTGCTCAGTCTGTGGTAAAGGTTTTTTTCAGAAAGGACAGTTGAAGTCACATGTGGTAGTCCACACAGGTGAGACACAATTTCCTTGTTCAGTTTGTGGTAAAGGTTTTGGACAAAAAGGATACTTGAACAGACACATGATCGTCCACACTGGAGAGAAACAATTTCTTTGTTCAATCTGTGGAAAAGGTTTTGGTCAGAAAAGACAGTTGAAGTTACATGTGGTAGTCCACACAGGTGAGACACAATTTAATTGCTCTATCTGTGGTAAAGGTTTTGCACGAAAAGGAGACTTGAACAAACACATGATAGTCCACACAGGAGAGAAACAATTTAATTGCTCAGTCTGTGGTAAAGGTTTTGGCCGGAAAGCAACCTTGAAAAAACACATGATAGTCCACACAGGAGAGAAACAATTTCCTTGTTCAGTCTGTGGTAAAGGTTTTGGACAGAAAGGACACTTGAAGACACACATGACAATCCACACAGGAGAGAAAACATTTAATTGCTCAGTCTGTGGTAAAGATTTTGGTCAGAAAGGACAGTTGAAGTCACATGTGGTAGTCCACACACAGGAGAGACACAATTTAATTGTTCAGTCTGTGGTAAAGGTTTTGGACAAAAAGGATACTTGAACGGACACATGATAGTCCACACAGGAGAGAAACAATTTCTTTGTTCAATCTGTGGTAAAGGTTTTGTCCGTAAAGGAGACTTGAACAAACACATGATAGTCCACACAGATGAGAAAGCATTTAATTGCTCAATCTGTGGTAAAGGTTTTTGTTATAAAGTAAACTTGAAGTCACACATGATAGTCCACACAACACAGTAAACATTTAATTGCTATCTGTGATGGTCGGATTTGAGTGTTTATGTTTGCGACTATGTAGCCCCCCGTGGTGGTTGTATGTATCTTATATACACATATATATAATGTGTGTCTCTAAGTGCTGATATTGTGTGCTTTGTTCTGTTATCCTGCTTATGCATCACAAAAGCAAAAAAGTTTTGTCAAAATGGAAACAATAGCCCTGTTCTTAACTGTTCCCTATATAACTAGAAATCGAGCACGCGCAGTGTCTGAATTCTCAACTGTTGATTTGATTCACTATATAGAACAGGGGTGGGCAACATTTTGTTCCTGAGGGCCATACTGACTTACATCAAGTAAGCGAAGGGCCACACATTGGAGATTATACCTGCCAACACTCCTGATTCTCACGGGAGTCTCCCTATTTTTAACCCTCTCCCGTTGTGATTGGTAATTTCTTGTTAATCTCCTGATATAATAGTGATACAAGTCCAATGGCTGTAGCAGATGAGATTTATTAACATAATTCTGCCTTTTATTGAGTTTTTGGGGGTCGTTTTGTTTTTCTTTGAGACCGGCCCTGGGGCTGCATTTGGCCCCAGGGCCGCAAGACATGAGATTACTTTGAGCCTTTTAGTCATAAAGATTATTGAAAGATAGCCTATTCCATATTCCAGACTGAAATGTTATAACAGAAGTGGAGTATTGGCCAGCATGACATAAACATTTGGACACTTATTCAGCGGGTATCTTGCATGTTGCGTTCAGGTGCACTGTAAAAAAAGAAATGCAATTCCATCGCGGGCCACACGGGGCCGTATTTTGCCCATGTGTGATATAGACTGTTTCAACTCGACAATAAACATTCTAAATTTCCCCCAGCTTACTTCCTGTTGCAGTGTTTGCTAGAGAAATAACTGACAGGACATAAGCCAGGTTACAAACTGTTCTCTAGCACAGGGGGTCGCACATGTTTTCATCTTGGGACCCAAACTCACAAAACATACGGTAATGAGTTGCCATGACGACCAGTTTGTGACCCACCCCCCACGGGTCCATGACCTAAATTGGGTCGTTCCCCATCACTACAACACTACATGAGGAAGAGTGAGTGAGTGAACCATTCTGAACATGTCTAAAGTGAAACCAAGACCTTAACACATGTCTGTGTGTAGTAGGCTATATTAAAGACCTTAACACATGTCTGTGTGTAGTGGGCTATATTAAAGACCTTAACACATGTCTGTGTGTAGTAGGCTATATTAAAGACCTTAACACATGTCTGTGTGTAGTAGGCTATATTAAAGACCTTAACACATGTCTGTGTGTAGTAGGCTATATTAAAGACCTTAACACATGTTTGTGTGTAGTAGGCTATATTAAAGACCTTAACACATGTTTGTGTGTAGTAGGCTATATTAAAGACCTTAACACATGTCTGTGTGTAGTAGGCTATATTAAAGACCTTAACACATGTCTGTGTGTAGTAGGCTATATTAAAGACCTTAACACATGTCTGTGTGTAGTAGGCTATATTAAAGACCTTAACACATGTCTGTGTGTAGTAGGCTATATTAAAGACCTTAACACATGTCTGTGTGTAGTAGGCTATATTAAAGACCTTAACACATGTCTGTGTGTAGTAGGCTATATTAAAGACCTTAACACATGTCTGTGTGTAGTATGCTATATTAAAGACCTTAACACATGTCTGTGTGTAGTAGGCTATATTAAAGACCTTAACACATGTCTGTGTGTAGTAGGCTATATTAAAGACCTTAACACATGTCTGTGTGTAGTAGGCTATATTAAAGACCTTAACACATGTCTGTGTGTAGTAGGCTATATTAACACATTCACTGCCAGACGTTTTTTTTTTTTACTGTAGTTAGCTTCTGCCAGAGGGTTTTTTTGAGGATTCTGGCTCATCTTTCAAGACCCGAGGATTCTTTTCTGCTAAGATTTTGTGAACACACAATATCTCAAAAGAACTAATAGAATGTGTGCTTTCTCTGTCTAAAAGAGTTAGTTTGTAGAGTTAGTAGTTATGTAAACATTAGCAGTTGAATACAGCATGGTTTCAGCGTCAGAAAAATTATTCAGAGATAAACGGCTTTTTGTGAAATTCGATAGAACAGTCACTTTAACCATTCATTTTTGGCATCAGTAAGAGTCAGACATCTAAACAATAGTTTTGAACAGTAATTTCCTCCATAACAGCAGGAAACCCCCCTCTGCTTCCAACTCCTCCCTCCGTGTGTGTTCTCCTCCTGCCTCCCTGGCTCTCCAGCGGGCGTGTCACAACGAAGTTCCTGCTGCCTGGCTGCTGCCTGTTTGCGCGGCCGCTGTTTGAGGAAGTCTGGGTGGACTCGCTCGTTTCGTGGAGTTTTGGTTGAGAGCTTTGATGCGATTCTGGTCATATTTATGCTGCGTGTTTCAAATTGTGCATCCAATCTATTCTTGGAACCCCCCACCGTTGCCACCGCTGTGCATCAGCGCGAAAGTGAAAGCGTTTTCGCCATCAATTTTACAGTATGAGAACGGCTTCCTCGCGCTTTTCCCTCCAGTTTTGGGTCGCCTCTTTCTACTGTGGAGAGACATGTCGACACTCAGTGGGTCGGTAAAATAGATTATACACATTCAATACCTCCAATTCTGGTGTAGGAGACGTAAAAGGGTTAGATCAACGTCCCACCGTCAAAAAAAAAAAATTGATTCGTCGTTGGCAGTCAACAGCTGGATTCTGAAAACGTGTTAACACGTCCTTGGCAGTGAACGTGTTAAAGACCTTAACACATGTCTGTGTGTAGTAGGCTATATTAAAGACCTTAACACATGTCGGTGTGTAGTAGGCTATATTAAAGACCTTAACACATGTATGTGTGTAGTAGGCTATATTAAAGACCTTAACACATGTCTGTGTGTAGTAGGCTATATTAAAGACCTTAACACATGTCTGTGTGTAGTAGGCTATATTAAAGACCTTAACACATGTCTGTGTGTAGTAGGCTATATTAAAGACCTTAACACATGTCTGTGTGTAGTATGCTATATTAAAGACCTTAACACATGTCTGTGTGTAGTAGGCTATATTAAAGACCTTAATACATGTCTGTGTGTAGTAGGCTATATTAAAGACCTTAACACATGTCTGTGTGTAGTAGGCTATATTAAAGGCCTTAACACATGTCTGTGTGTAGTATGCTATATTAAAGTGTCCAAAACGTTTTCATTGGCCTTTGATATAGAGAAGATCAGTTGGCGTCAGTTGAAATGCACAGTTACAGACAGTAGACTTGACCATTTGTTTGATAGGCCTATGGGAGCTTGGACAACCCTGTGTTCTTCAGTGTTTTCCTCATGTTACTGAACATAGTATTGTCTTATCCTTGCCATCATTTTTTATGAGCAGTAGCCTAAACATGTCACCAATTGCCAATTGTTGTATTTAGTGTGTATAGTCGATCTATCTTGTTTACTTTTAGTATTTACTTTTTGAGTTCTTTGAATGTGTTGCTCTTCTACTTGTTTGAGCTGCTGTAACGAGTGCATTTCCCCCCTTGTGGCTTTAATAAAACTTATTTTATGGAATGTGCAAAAACTGAGATATGATATTGTTGAAATAATTGCCCTTATTTTATTCTTAAGACATCCCAGGCTGTTCATCTGTTTTGTCCGTTCACTGTGAATGTTTTCACATTTGACTTCTAAAAGAAATAGGAACATTTGGATGTGTTGTTATTTATAGGTTATTATGCAATGCTTTTCCTTGTCTGGCCCACTTGAGAGCAGATTGGGTCGCATGTGTCCCGTGAACTAAAGTTAATTTGACACCGTAAATCGAATGTGTGTCTGCCAGCGAGTATGATGTCCTGTAGAAATAAAATATACTGCTTCCCCAGGGTCGCAGAGGAGTAGGTGTATAAGCTGCTGGAACTGTTAACTTGTGTTTTTTAGTAAAGTAGGCCTACATTAAAAAAACATACTTTGGCTTCTAGAGCATTTTGAGTCAGAATCCAATTTAAATGCTTTGACATAATCTGTCAATTCAGACATGCCAATGCATTAAACAGGTAGTAGTAGAGTGCATCAGTCAATACAAGAACAAAATGGCTGCTTAGTCGGCAGATAAAACACAATGAAACAAGGCATATAGTAGACTGGACCCATTGACTGTATATACGGACCACATTTTATGCTTAAAGCTAGCCAAAGCTGTCTTCCTCGTGAACATGTCGTTTTGTATATTATTATAGCCGATATGATAATAGCCGATAAAGATAAATTCCCCATTATCAGCTGACAATTTATCAGTTCTATAAATATATATATATATATATATATATATATATATATATATATATATATATATATATATATATATATATATATATTGGACATCAGAGCCACAGCTATGAGACACATAAAGGAACAGAAACAATCCCATCCTTTCATCTTTAGTAACTAAAACCAAAATATCCACTGGCACTGATTTGCATTAAAGGAATAGTTCACTCAAAAATGAAAATTCTATCATCTCCCCCTCATGTCAGTTGAGACCAGAGATGCTCACAAGTCATTGTTTTGCAAGTCCAAGTCTGAAGTCTTTCAGCTCAACTCCAAGTTAAGTCTCAAGTCTTTGAGGACGAGTGTCAAGTCACTGTGTGTGTGCTTGAGTCCAAGTCCACCTCTCTGGTTGAAACACAGGTGAAGTTTGTCCATATAACACACAGGGAGGTTGCCAGCAAAACTCCATAGCAGAGATGGGGACTTGTTGGACTTGAGTTGCACTTAAGCCACACACTTGACTTGAGACTCGTCCTGAAAGACTTGAGAGTTGACTTGCCTTTTTTTTAGTTCAGTAACAAATGCCTTCTAATGTCTTTGCTGCTACTGTGTTCTAATACAGAGGCCCTCAAACTGTGGATCGGGACCCCTCGGGGGGTTGCGAGATTATTTGGGGGCGGGGGGGTCACGTGGGAGACTTTTTTCCCATGATGATAAAATCTCCCATACCAATGATTTAATGCAGATATATGAAGCTATATAAACAACTACATTCTAGCTGTATAAAACAGATTTAAGTAATTGAGTGAAATGCGTGTGAATGGATTCACACATTCGGTTGGGGGGTGGAGGTGGCAGTGGGAGGGGTCGCAAACCCTAGCCTAAAGTTTTTGGGGGGTCGCGGCTCAAAAAGGTTGAGAAGCAATAAGGAGTGAGGAAGGATAATACAATCTTTCTTTGGACAATCTTTATTTTTCTTTATTTAATTTTTTAATTTTTTGGTGCATTAACATGTGTGTGTGTGTGTGTGTCAGTGTGTGTGGACCTTAAATTTACATCCATCAGTCACTGATGACATAATCAGTGTCTTATGACATCAGTGACTTATGACATCACTCATGACATCATTATGACACAATGCTGATGACATCACTGATGACATCATTAGTGGGACAAAAATTTAAACAAAGAACAGAGAACAGAGCCCACATTGCAAAATTGAGATAGATAGAAGTGTACAGAAGCTTTTGAGAGATGATTTTAAACTCTCAGAAATTTGAAAAATAGCCTATAGTTATAATATGGGACATGGTGGGCAACTATTAATTTATTTAGTTAAGTGGAGCTTGAGTTAATTTCTGTTTTAATCCAGTAGTTGGCGGTAATGCAACATGCCAACTCAAAAACTGAAGAAGAAGAAGAAGAAGAAGAAGAAGAAGAAGAAGAAGAAGAAGAAGAAGAAGAAGAAGAAGAAGAAGAAGAAGAAGAAGAAGAAGAAGAAGAAGAAGAAGAAGAAGAAGAAGAAGAAGAAGAAGAAGAAGAAGAAGAAGAACTAATTATCTATCTAGACAACAACATAAACGTTCTAAATTGCCCCTATCTTAATTTCTCCTGCAGTGTTTGCTAATACAATAGTTTATCTTGAAAGGAAATAAGCTCCGTTTCAAACTGTTCCTGAGCAACACAATTCTGTGAAAACTGTCTATAAATCCCTGATATTACACACTCCGGTACAGTAGGGGGCGATATGCACCTATCCACGTTAGATGCGACCCTCCTTAAAGTTAGAGGAAAAGAAGAAGGCAGCCAATATGCAAACGTTGTTGAAAGGAGCAGCAGTAGCGTATTGTTCAGAAGTTTCATTTACAAACACAACAAGACTCGTATGTGCGTATGATATTATCACGAACAAGTGGAACCGGGGCTACGTTTAACTCTGAGGGGAAGAAGAAGCTCCTCTCTTGTGGGACTGAGGTGAGGTGAATGGTTTAGCTGTGAAGCTAACGTTAGCTTAGCTGTGAAGCTAACATTAGCTTAGCTGTGAAGCTAATTCGGGCTTTGTCAGTAAATAGTTCAGGAGGAAACGTTCTTGTCATTGTGTGGAAATGAAAATATCTAAAGTCCAGAAGCTGAGAGCTGTGGTGAAGCAGCGCCTAACTGCGGCTGTTGGAGAGATATTTGGACTTTTTGAAAGAACAATAGCAGAGTACGAGGAGGAAGTTGCTCGTTCAAGAGAGGAGATCGACCGACGAGGAAAACTGCTGGACGCTGTGCGGTTATACAGAGAAGCCTTGCCTCCAGACATCCAGCAGCTGTTGGTCGTTAAAGAAGAGGTTCACGCTGAGCAGCAGGAGTGGAACTCCAGTCTGGACCAGGAGGACCCAGAAGCCCCACACATTAAAGAGGAGCAGGAGGAACTCTGGTCCGGTCAGGAGGGAGAGCAGCTTCAGGAGGTTCCAGAGCCCCCACACAGTAAAGAGGAACAGGATAAACTCTGGAGCAGTCCGGAGGGAGAGCAGCTTCAGGAGGCCCCAGAGCCCCCATACATTAAAGAGGAACAGGAGGAACTCTGGTCCAGTCAGGAGGGAGAGCAGCTTCAGGAGGCCCCAGAGCCCCCACACATTAAAGAGGAACAGGAGGAACCCTGGAGCAGTCAGGAGGGAGAGCAGCTTCAAGGGCTGGGGGAGGCCCACATCACCAAGTTCCCATTCACTCCTGTTCCTGTGAAGAGTGAAGATGATGAAGAGAAACCTCAGTCCTCACAGCTTCATCAAAGCCAAACTGAGGAGATCAGAGAGGCAGAGCCTCTAGCGAGCAGCTCAACTGAACAGATGAAAACAGAAGCTGATGGAGAGGACTGTGGAGTATCAGAACGAGGCAGGAACTTAGATCCAGCTAGTAGTTTACAACCAGCTAGTGATGACAAGACTTCAGACTCTTCTGAACCTGATCCTGTAGACAGTGATGAAGAATGGATGGAAACTAGTGAATCTCAGTCAGGTTTAGACTCAGAGAGAAACAGTGAAGTTCTTGGGAAGAAACACTTGAGTCGCTCAGTTTGTGGTCAAATATTTGGTAATAAAGCACACGTGAAGACACACATGATAGTCCAGACAAGAGAGAAACATAATTGCTCAGTCTGTGGTAAAGGTTTTGGTCTTAAAGCAACCTTGAAAAGACACATGATAGTCCACACAAGTGAGAAACAATTTCCTTGTTCAGTCTGTGGTAAAGGTTTTGGACAAAAAAGACACTTGAAGACACACATGATAATCCACACAGGAGAGAAAAAGTTTAATTGCTTAGTCTGTGGTAAAGGTTTTGGACAAAAAGGAGACTTGAACAAACACATGATAGTCCACACAGGTGAGAAAAAGTTGAATTGCTCAGTCTGTGGTAAAGGTTTTGGACACAAAGGAGACTTGAACAAACACATGATAGTCCACACAGGTGAGAAGCAATTTAATTGCTCACTCTGTGGTAAAGGTTTTGGCCGGAAAGTAACCTTGAAACAACACATGATAGTCCACACAGGAGAGAAACAATTTCCTTGTTCAGTCTGTGGTAAAGGTTTCGGACAGAAAGGAAACTTGAAGACACACATGACAATCCACACAGGAGAGAAAACATTTAATTGCTCAGTCTGTGGTAAAAGTTTTGGTCGTAAAGCAAGCTTGAAAACACACATGATAATCCACTCAGGTGAAAAACAATTTAATTGCTCAGTCTGTGGTAAAGGTTTTGGTCAGAAAGGACAGTTGACGTCACACATAATAGTCCACACAGGAGAGAAACAATTGATTTGCTCAGTCTGTGGTAAAGATTTTGGTCGTAAAGGAGACTTGAACAAACACATGATAGTCCACACAGATAAGAAAGCTTTTAATTGCTCAATCTGTGGTAAAGGTTTTCGTTATAAAGTAAACTTGAAGTCACACATGATAGTCCACACAACACAGTAAACATTTAATTGCTATCTGTGATGGTCGGATTTGAGTGTTTATGTTTGCGACTATGTAGCCCCCCGTGGTGGTTGTATGTATCTTATATATTATATATACACATATAATGTGTGTGTGTGTGTGTGTGTGTGTGTGTCTAAGTGCTGATATTGTGTGCTTTGTTCTGTTATCCTGCTAATGCATCACAAAAGCAAAAAAGTTTTGTCAAAATGGAAACAATAACTTAACTGTTCCCTATATAACTAGAAATTGAGCACGCGCAGTGTCTGAATTCTCAACTGTTGATTTGATTCACTATATTGACAGGGGTGAGCAACATTTTGTTCCTGAGGACCATACTGACTTACATCAAGTAAGTGAAGGGCCACACATTGGAGATTATACCTGCCAACACTCCTGATTTTCACGGGAGTCTCCCTATTTTTAACCCTCTCTCCCGTTGTGATTGGTAATTTCTTGTTAATCTCCTGATATAATAGTGATACACGTCCAATGGCTGTAGCAGATGAGATTTATTAACATAATTCTGCCTTTTCTTGAGTTTTTGGGGGTCTATTGTTTTTCTTTGAGACCAGCCCTGGGGCCAAATGCAGCCCCAGGGCCGCAAGACATGAGATTACTTTGAGCCTTTTAGTCATAAAGATTATTGAAAGATAGCCTATTCCATATTCCAGACTGAAATGTTATAACAGAAGTGGAGTATTGGCCAGCATGACATAAACATTTGGACATTTATTCAGCGGGTATCTTGCATGTTGCGTTCAGGTGCACTGTAAAAAAAGAAAAAAGAAATGCAATTCCATCGCGGGCCACACGGGGCCGTATTTTGCCCATGTGTGATATAGACTTTCAACTCGACAATAAACATTCTAAATTTCCCCCAGCTTACTTCCTGTTGCAATGTTTGCTAGAAAAATAACTGACAGGACATAAGCCAGGTTACAAACTGTTCTCTAGCACAGGGGGTCGCACATGTTTTCATCTTGGCACCCAAACTCACAAAACACGGTAATGAGTTGCCATGACGACCAGTTTGTGACCCACCCCCCACGGGTCCATGGCCTAAATTGGGTCGTTCCCCATCACTACAACACTACATGAGGAAGAGTGAGTGAATGAACCATTCTGAACATGTCTAAAGTGAAACCAAGACCTTAACACATGTCTGTGTGTAGTAGGCTATATTAAAGACCTTAACACATGTCTGTGTGTAGTAGGCTATATTAAAGACCTTAACACATGTCTGTGTGTAGTAGGCTATATTAAAGACCTTAACACATGTCTGTGTGTAGTAGGCTATATTAAAGTGTCCAAAACGTTTTCATTGGCCTTTGATATAGAGAAGATCAGTTGGCGTCAGTTGAAATGCACAGTTACAGACAGTAGACTTGACCATTTGTTTGATAGGCCTATGGGAGCTTGGACAACCCTATGTGAAAATGTGTTCTTCAGTGTTTTCCTCATGTTACTGAACATAGTATTGTCTCATCCTTGCCATCACTTTTTTTATGAGCAGTAGCCTAAACACCAATTGCCAATTGTTGTATTTAGTGTGTATAGTGGATCTATCTTGTTTACTTTTAGTATTTACTTTTAGAGTTCTTTGAATGTGTCGCTCTTCTACTTGTTTGAGCTGCTGTAACGAGTGCATTTCCCCCCTTGTGGGTTTAATAAAACTTATTTTATGGAATGTGCAAAAACTGAGATATGATATTGTTGAAATAATTGCCCTTATTTTATTCTTAAGACATCCCAGGCTGTTCATCTGTTTTGTCCGTTCACTGTGAATGTTTTCACATTTGACTTCTAAAAGAAATAGGAACATTTGGATGTGTTGTTATTTATAGTTTATTATGCAATGCTTTTCCTTGTCTGGCCCACTTGAGAGCAGATTGGGTCACATGTGTCCCGTGAACTAAAGTTAATTTGACACCGTAAATCTAATGTGTGTCTGCGAGCGAGTATGATGTCCTGTAGAAATAAAATATACTGCTTCCCCAGGGTCGCAGAGGAGTAGGTGTATAAGCTGCTGGAACTGTTAACTTGTGTTTTTTAGTAAAGTAGGCCTACATTAAAAAAACATACTTTGGCTTCTAGAGCATTTTGAGTCAGAATCCAATTTAAATGCTTTGACATAATCTGTCAAATCAGACGTGCCAATGCATTAAACAGGTAGTAGTAGAGTGCATCAGTCAATACAAGAACAAAATGGCTGCTTAGTCGGCAGATAAAACACAATGAAACAAGGCATATAGTAGACTGGACTCATTGACTGTATATACGGACCACATTTTATGCTTAAAGCTAGCCAAAGCTGTCTTCCTCGTGAACATGTCGTTTTGTATATTATTATAGCCGATATGATAATAGCCGATAAAGATAAATTCCCCATTATCAGCCGACAATTTATCAGTTCTATATATATATATATATATATATATATATATATATATATATATATATATATATATATATATATAGGACATCAGAGCCACAGCTATGAGACACATAAAGGAACATAAACAATCCCATCCTTTCATCTTTAGTAACTAAAGCCAAAATATCCACTGGCACTGATTTGCATTAAAGGAATAGTTCACTCAAAAATGAAAATTCTATCATCTCCCCCTCATGTCAGTTGAGACCAGAGATGCTCACAAGTCATTGTTTTGCAAGTCCAAGTCTGAAGTCTTTCAGCTCAACTCCAAGTTAAGTCTCAAGTCTTTGAGGACGAGTCTCAAGTCACTGTGTGTGTGACTTGAGTCCACCTCTCTGGTTGAAACACAGGTGAAGTTTGTCCATATAACACACAGGGAGGTTCAGATTCAGATTCAGATTCAGATTCATTTATTAAGGACTGCACAACAAGTCGGCAGAATTTGCTTTCGGTACAGCAATTGTTAAGCACATGAATATAGTGTCAGCATGAGACATTACAGTACATAGACAGACATATGACAACATAAATACAGAACATTCAACATATACATTGCTGGAGAGGTATGCAGTGAGGTTTCAGAGGTGAGTGGAGTTCAGAAACCTGATGGCAAACTGTTTTTGAATCATGTTGTTTTGGTGGAAATTGATCTGAAGCGCCGTCCAGAGTGCAACAGTTGGAACAGGTGATTGGCTGGGTGAGATGGGTCAGAAACTATTTCTTGTGCTCATTTTTAGTTCATTAACAAATGCTTTCTAATGTCTAATTATTGCTGCTACTGTGTTCTAATACAGTGGCCCTCAAACTGTGGATCGGGACCCCTCTGGGGGGGGTCGCGTGGGAGACTTTTCTCCCATACCAATGATTTAATGCGGATATATGAAGCTATATAAACAACTACATTCTAGCTGTATAAAACAGATTTAAGTAAGTGAATGAAATGCGTGTGAATGGATTCACACATTCGGTTGGGGGGTGGAGGTGGCGGTGGGAGGGGTCACAAACCCTAGCCTAAAGTTTTTGGGGGGTCGCGGCTCAAAAAGGTTGAGAACCAATAAGGAGTGAGGAAGGATAATACAATCATTCTTTGGACAATCTTTATTTTTCTTTATTTCATTTTTAATGTTTTGGTGCATTAACGTGTGTGTGTGTGTGTGTGTGTGTGTGTGTGTGTGTGTGTGTGTGTGTGTGTGTGCGCGTGCGTGCGTGCGTGTGTGCACCTTAAGTTTACATCCATCAGTCACTGATGACGTCATCAGTGTCTTATGATATCCCTGATGACATCAGTGACTTATGACATCACTGATGACATCATTAGTGGGACAAAAATTTAAACAAAGAACAAACAGAGAACAGAGCCCACATTGCAAAATTGAGATAGAAGTGTACAGAAGCTTTTGAGAGATGATTTTAAACTCTCAGAAATTTGAAAAATAGCCTATAGTTATAATACGGGACATGGTGGGCAACTATTAATTTATTTAGTTAAGTGGAGCTTGAGTTAATTTCTGTTTTAATCCAGTAGTTGGCGGTAATGCAACATGCCAACTCAAAAACTGAAGAAGAAAAAGAAGAAGAAGAAGAACTAATTATCTAGACAACAACATAAACATTCTAAATTGCCCCTAGCTTAATTTCTCCTGCAGTGTTTGCTAATACAATAGTTTATCTTGATAGGAATTAAGCTCGGTTTCAAACTGTTCCTGAGCAACACAATTCCGTGAAAACCGTCTATAAAACCCTGATATTACACACTCCGGTACAGTAGGGGGCGATATGCACCTATCCACGTTAGATGCGATCCTCCATTAAAGTTAGAGGAAAAGAAGAAGGCAGCCAATATGCAAACGTTGTTGAAAGGAGCAGCAGTAGCGTATTGTTCAGAAGTTTCATTTACAAACACAACAAGACTCGTATGTGCGGATGATATTATCACGAACAAATGGAACCGGGGCTACGTTTAACTCTGAGGGGAAGAAGAAGCTCCTCTCTTGTGGGACTGAGGTGAGGTGAATGGTTTAGCTGTGAAGCTAACGTTAGCTTAGCTGTGAAGCTAATTCGGGCTTTGTCAGTAAATAGTTCAGGAGGAAACGTCTTGTCATTGTGTGGAAATGAAAATATCTAAAGTCCAGAAGCTGAGAGCTGTGGTGAAGCAGCGCCTAACTGCGGCTGTTGGAGAGATATTTGGACTTTTTGAAAGAACAATAGCAGAGTACGAGGAGGAAGTTGCTCGTTCAAGAGAGGAGATCGACCGACGAGGAAAACTGCTGGACGCTGTGCGGTTATACAGAGAAGCCTTGCCTCCAGACATCCAGCAGCTGTTGGTCATTAAAGAAGAGGTTCACGCTGAGCAGCAGGAGTGGAACTCCAGTCTAAACCAGGAGAACCCAGAAGCCCCACACATTAAAGAGGAGCAGGAGGAACTCTGGTCCAGTCAGGAGGGAGAGCAGCTTCAGGAGGTTCCAAAGCCCCCACACAGTAAAGAGGAACAGGATAAACTCTGGAGCAGTCAGGAGGGAGAGCAGCTTCAGGAGGCCCCAGAGCCCCCACACATTAAAGAGGAACAGGAGGAACCCTGGAGCAGTCAGGAGGGAGAGCAGCTTCAAGGGCTGGGGGAGGCCCACATCACCAAGTTCCCATTCACTCCTGTTCCTGTGAAGAGTGAAGATGATGAAGAGAAACCTCAGTCCTCACAGCTTCATCAAAGCCAAACTGAGGAGATCAGAGAGGCAGAGCCTCTAGCGAGCAGCTCAACTGAACAGATGAAAACAGAAGCTGATGGAGAGGACTGTGGAGTATCAGAACCAGGCAGGAACTTAGATCCAGCTAGTAGTTTTCAACCAGCTAGTGATGACAAGACTTCAGACTCTTCTGAACCTGAGCCTGTAGACAGTGATGAAGAATGGATGGAAACTAGTGAACCTCAGTCAGGTTTAGACTCAGAGAGAAACAGTGAAGTTATTGGGAAGAAACACTTGAGTCGCTCAGTTTGTTGTCAAATATTTGGTAATAAAGCACACGTGAAGACACACATGATAGTCCAGACAAGAGAGAAACATAATTGCTCAGTCTGTGGTAAAGGTTTTGGTCTTAAAGCAACCTTGAAAAGACACATGATAGTCCACACAAGTGAGAAACAATTTCCTTGTTCAGTCTGTGGTAAAGGTTTTGGACAAAAAAGACACTTGAAGACACACATGATAATCCACACAGGAGAGAAAAAGTTTAATTGCTTAGTCTGTGGTAAAGGTTTTGGACAAAAAGGAGACTTGAACAAACACATGATAGTCCACACAGGTGAGAAAAAGTTGAATTGCTCAGTCTGTGGTAAAGGTTTTGGACACAAAGGAGACTTGAACAAACACATGATAGTCCACACAGGTGAGAAGCAATTTAATTGCTCACTCTGTGGTAAAGGTTTTGGCCGGAAAGTAAACTTGAAAAAACACATGATTGTCCACACAGGAGAGAAACAATTCCCTTGTTCAGTCTGTGGTAAAGGTTTCGGACAGAAAGGAAACTTGAAGACACACATGACAATCCACACAGGAGAGAAAACATTTAATTGTTCAGTCTGTGGTAAAGGTTTTGGACAAAAAGGATGCTTGAACAGACACATGATAGTCCACACAGGAGAGAAACAATTTCTTTGTTCAATCTGTGGTAAAGGTTTTGTCCGTAAAGACAGCTTGAAGACACACATGATAATCCACACAAGACAGTAAACATTTAATTGCTATCTGTGGTGGTGGGATTCGAGTGTTTATGTTTGTGACTATGTAGCCTCGTGTGGTGGTTGTATGTATCTTATATATTATATATACACAATATATAATGTGTGTGTTGATATTGTGTGCTTTGTTCTGTTATCCTGCTTATGCACCACAAAAGCACAAATGCATCACAAAAGCAAACTTAACACTATCACAAAAAGTTGCTATCTTTGGTAAAAGTTTTGTCAAAATGGAAACAATAGCCCTTTTCTTAACTGTTCCCTATATAACTAGAAATCGAGCACGCGCAGTGTCTGAATTCTCAACTGTTGATTTGATTCACTATATAGAACAGGGGTGGGCAACATTTTGTTCCTGAGGGCCATACTGACTTACATCAAGTAAGCGAAGGGCCACACATTGGAGATTATACCTGCCAACACTCCTGATTTTCACGGGAGTCTCCCTATTTTTAACCCTCTCTCCCGTTGTGATTGGTAATTTCTTGTTAATCTCCTGATATAATAGTGATACAAGTCCAATGGCTGTAGCAGATGAGATTTATTAACATAATTCTGCCTTTTCTTGAGTTTTTGGGGGTCTATTGTTTTTCTTTGAGACCAGCCCTGGGGCCAAATGCAGCCCCAGGGCCGCAAGACATGAGATTACTTTGAGCCTTTTAGTCATAAAGATTATTGAAAGATAGCCTATTCCATATTCCAGACTGAAATGTTATAACAGAAGTGGAGTATTGACCAGCATGACATAAACATTTGGACATTTATTCAGCGGGTATCTTGCATGTTGCGTTCAGGTGCACTGTAAAAAAAGAAAAAAGAAATGCAATTCCATCGCGGGCCACACGGGGCCGTATTTTGCCCATGTGTGATATAGACTGTTACAACTCGACAATAAACATTCTAAATTTCCCCCAGCTTACTTCCTGTTGCAGTGTTTGCTAGAAAAATAACTGACAGGACATAAGCCAGGTTACAAACTGTTCTCTAGCACAGGGGGTCGCACATTTTTTCATCTTGGGACCCAAACTCACAAAGCATATGGTAATGAGTTGCCATGACGACCAGTTGGCGACCCACCCCCCACGGGTCCACGACCTAAATTGGGTCGTTCCCCATCACTACAACACTACATGAGGAAGAGTGAGTGAACCATTCTGAACATGCCAATCGAGTCACATGAAAGTGAAACCAAGACCTTAACACATGTCTGTGTGTAGTTGGCTATATTAAAGACCTTAACACATGTCTGTGTGTAGTAGGCTATATTAAAGACCTTAACACATGTTTGTGTGTAGTAGGCTATATTAAAGACCTTAACACATGTCTGTGTGTAGTAGGCTATATTAAAGACCTTAACACATGTTTGTGTGTAGTAGGCTATATTAAAGACCTTAACACATGTCTGTGTGTAGCAGGCTATATTAAAGACCTTAACACATGTCTGTGTGTAGCAGACTATATTAAAGACCTTAACACATGTCTGTGTGTAGTATGCTATATTAAAGACCTTAACACATGTCTGTGTGTAGTATGCTATATTAAAGACCTTAACACATGTTTGTGTGTAGTAGGCTATATTAAAGACCTTAACACATGTCTGTGTGTAGTAGGCTATATTAAAGACCTTAACACATGTCTGTGTGTAGCAGGCTATATTAAAGACCTTAACACATGTCTGTGTGTAGTAGGCTATATTAAAGACCTTAACACATGTCTGTGTGTAGTAGGCTATATTAAAGACCTTAACACATGTCTGTGTAGTAGGCTATATTAAAGACCTTAACACATGTCTGTGTGTAGTAGGCTATATTAAAGACCTTAACACATGTTTGTGTGTAGTAGGCTATATTAAAGACCTTAACACATGTCTGTGTGTAGTAGGCTATATTAAAGACCTTAACACATGTCTGTGTGTAGTAGGCTATATTAAAGACCTTAACACATGTCTGTGTGTAGTAGGCTATATTAAAGACCTTAACACATGTCTGTGTGTAGTAGGCTATATTAAAGACCTTAACACATGTCTGTGTGTAGTAGGCTATATTAAAGACCTTAACACATGTCTGTGTGTAGTAGGCTATATTAAAGACCTTAACACATGTCTGTGTGTAGTAGGCTATATTAAAGACCTTAACACATGTTTGTGTGTAGTAGGCTATATTAAAGACCTTAACACATGTCTGTGTGTAGTAGGCTATATTAAAGACCTTAACACATGTCTGTGTGTAGTAGGCTATATTAAAGACCTTAACACATGTCTGTGTGTAGTAGGCTATATTAAAGACCTTAACACATGTCTGTGTGTAGTAGGCTATATTAAAGACCTTAACACATGTCTGTGTGTAGTAGGCTATATTAAAGACATTAACACATGTCTGTGTGTAGTAGGCTATATTAAAGACCTTAACACATGTATGTGTGTAGTAGGCTATATTAAAGACCTTAACACATGTCTGTGTGTAGTAGGCTATATTAAAGACCTTAACACATTTCTGTGTGTAGTAGGCTATATTAAAGACCTTAACACATGTCTGTGTGTAGTAGGCTATATTAAAGACCTTAACACATGTTTGTGTGTAGTAGGCTATATTAACACATGTCTGTGTGTAGTATGCTATATTAAAGACCTTAACACATGTTTGTGTGTAGTAGGCTATATTAAAGACCTTAACACATGTCTGTGTGTAGTAGGCTATATTAAAGACCTTAACACATGTTTGTGTGTAGTAGGCTATATTAAAGACCTTAACACGTGTCTGTGTGTAGTAGGCTATATTAAAGACCTTAACACATGTTTGTGTGTAGTATGCTATATTAAAGTGTCCAAAACGTTTTCATTGGCCTTTGATATAGAGAAGATCAGTTGGCGTCAGTTGAAATGCACAGTTACAGACAGTAGACTTGACCATTTGTTTGATAGGCCTATGGGAGCTGGGACAACCCTGTGTTCTTCAGTGTTTTCCTCATGTTACTGAACATAGTATTGTCTCATCCTTGCCATCACTTTTTATGAGCAGTAGCCTAAACATGTCACCAATTGCCAATTGTTGTATTTAGTGTGTATAGTCGATCTATCTTGTTTACTTTTAGTATTTACTTTTTGAGTTCTTTGAATGTGTCGCTCTTCTACTTGTTTGAGCTGCTGTAACGAGTGCATTTCCCCCCTTGTGGGTTTAATAAAACTTCTTTTATGGAATGTGCAAAAACTGAGATATGATATTGTTGAAATAATTGCCCTTATTTATTTCTTAAGACATCCCAGGCTGTTCATCTGTTTTGTCCGTTCACTGTGAATGTTTTCACATTTGACTTCTAAAAGAAATAGGAACATTTGGATGTGTTGTTATTTATAGGTTATTATGCAATGCTTTTCCTTGTCTGGCCCACTTGAGAGCAGATTGGGTCGCATGTGTCCCGTGAACTAAAGTTAATTTGACACCGTAAATCGAATGTGTGTCTGCCAGCGAGTATGATGTCCTGTAGAAATAAAATATACTGCTTCCCCAGGGTCGCAGAGGAGTAGGTGTATAAGCTGCCGGAACTGTTAACTTGTGTTTTTTAGTAAAGTAGGCCTACATTAAAAAAACATACTTTGGCTTCTAGAGCATTTTGAGTCAGAATCCAATTTAAATGCTTTGACATAATCTGTCAAATCAGACATGCCAATGCATTAAACAGGTAGTAGTAGAGTGCATCAGTCAATACAAGAACAAAATGGCTGCTTAGTCGGCAGATAAAACGCAATGAAACAAGGCATATAGTAGACTGGACCCATTGACTGTATATACGGACCACATTTTATGCTTAAAGCTAGCCAACGCTGTCTTCCTCGTGAACATGTCGTTTTGTATATTATTATAGCAGATATGATAATAGCCGATAAAGATAAATTCCCCATTATCAGCCGACAATTTATCAGTTATATATATATATATATATATATATATATATATATATATATATATATATATATATATATATATATATATATATATTGGACATCAGAGCCACAGCTATGAGACACATAAAGGAACAGAAACAATCCCATCCTTTCATCTTTAGTAACTAAAACCAAAATATCCACTGGCACTGATTTGCATTAAAGGAATAGTTCATTCAAAAATGAAAATTCTATCATCTCCCCCTCATGTCAGTTGAGACCAGAGATGCTCACAAGTCATTGTTTTGCAAGTCCAAGTCTGAAGTCTTTCAGCTCAACTCCAAGTTGAGTCTCAAGTCTTTGAGGACGAGTCTCAAGTCACTGTGTGTGTGACTTGAGTCCAAGTCCACCTCTCTGGTTGAAACACAGGTGAAGTTTGTCCATATAACACACAGGGAGGTTCCATAGCAGAGATGGGGACTTGTTGGACTTGAGTGGCACTTAAGTCACACACTTGACTTGAGACTCGTCCTGAAAGACTTGAGACTTGACTTGCCTTTTTTTTAGTTCAGTAACAAATGCCTTCTAATGTCTTTGCTGCTACTGTGTTCTAATACAGTGGCCCTCAAACTGTGGATCGGGACCCCTCGGGGGGTCGCGAGATTATTTGGGGGGGGGGGGGCGGGGGGGTCACGTGGGAGACTTTTCTCCCATGATGATAAAATCTCCCATACCAATGATTAAATGCGGATATATGAAGCTATATAAACAACTACATTCTAGCTGTATGAAACAGATTTAAGTAAGTGAGTGAAATGCGTGTGAATGGATTCACAGATTCGGTTGGGGGGTGGAGGTGGCAGTGGGAGGGGTCGCAAACCCTAGTCTAAAGTTTTTGGGGGGTCGCGGCTCAAAAAGGTTGAGAAGCAATAAGGAGTGAGGAAGGATAATACAATCTTTCTTTGGACAATCTTTATTTTTCTTTATTTTATTTTTAATTTTTTGGTGCATTAACATGTGTGTGTGTGTGTGTGTGTGTGCACCTTAAGTTTACATCCATCAGTCACTCATGACATCATCAGTGTCTTATGACATCAGTGACTTATGACATCACTCATGACATCATTATGACACAATGCTGATGACATCATTAGTGGGACAAACATTTAAACAAAGAACAAACAGAACAGAGCCCACATTGCAAAATTGAGATAGATAGAAGTGTACAGAAGCTTTTGAGAGATGAGTTTAAACTCTCAAAAATTTGAAAAATAGCCTATAGTTATAATATGGGATATGGTGGGCAACTATTAATTTATTTAGTTAAGTGGAGCTTGAGTTAATTTCTGTTTTAATCCAGTAGTTTGCGGTAATGCAACATGCCAACTCAAAAACTGAAGAAGAAGAAGAGGAAGAACTAATAATTATCTTGACAACAACATAAACATTCTAAATTGCCCCTATCTTAATTTCTCCTGCAGTGTTTGCTAATACAATAGTTTATCTTGAAAGGAAATAAGCTCCGTTTCAAACTGTTCCTGAGCAACACAATTCTGTGAAAACCGTCTATAAAACCCTGATATTACACACTCCGGTACAGTAGGGGGCGATATGCACCTATCCACGTTAGATGCGACCCTCCTTAAAGTTAGAGGAAAAGAAGAAGGCAGCCAATATAAAAAAGACTGTAATGGAATAGGGGAACAGTGGATGTATTAGTCCAGAAGGAGGCGGTAATGCAACATTTTGGATGCCAACCGCCGTAAAACGAAACAGAAGAAGAAGATGAAGGCAGCCAATATGCAAACGTTGTTGAAAGGAGCAGCAGTAGCGTATTGTTCAGAAGTTTCATTTACAAACACAACAAGACTCGTATGTGCGGATGATATTATCACGAACAAGTGGAACCGGGGCTACGTTTAACTCTGAGGGGAAGAAGAAGCTCCTCTCTTGTGGGATTGAGGTGAGGTGAATGGTTTAGCTGTGAAGCTAACGTTAGCTTAGCTGTGAAGCTAACATTAGCTTAGCTGTGAAGCTAATTCGGGCTTTGTCAGTAAATAGTTCAGGAGGAAACGTTCTTGTCACTGTGTGAAAATGAAAATATCTAAAGTCCAGAAGCTGATGGCTGTGGACGCTGTGCGGTTATACAGAGAAGCCTTGCCTCCAGACATCCAGCAGCTGTTGGTCATTAAAGAAGAGGTTCCCGCTGAGCAGCAGGAGTGGAACTCCAGTCTGAACCAGGAGGACCCAGAAGCCCCACACATTAAAGAGGAGCAGGAGGAACTCTGGTCCAGTCAGGAGGTCCCAGAGCCCCCACACATTAAAGAGGAACAGGGGGAACTCTGGTCCAGTCAGGAGGAAGAGCAGCTTCAGGAGGCCCCAGAGCCGCCACACATTAAAGAGGAACAGGAGGAACCCTGGAGCAGTCAGGAGGGAGAGCAGCTTCAAGGGCTGGGGGAGGCCCACATCCCCAAGTTCCCATTCACTCCTGTTCATGTGAAGAGTGAGGATGATGAAGAGAAACCTCAGTCCTCACATCTTCATCAAAGCCAAACTGAGGAGATCAGAGAGGCAGAGCCTCTAGCGAGCAACTCAACTGAACAGATGAAAACAGAAGCTGATGGAGAGGACTGTGGAGTAACAGAACCAGCCAGGAACTTAGATCCAGCTAGTGGTTTACAACCACCTCGTGATGACAAGACTTCAGACTCTTCTGAACCTGAGCCTGAAGACAGTGATGAAGAATGGATGGAAACTAGTGAACCTCAGTCAGGTTTAGACTCGGAGAGAAACAGTGAAGTTCTTGGGAAGAAACACTTGAGTCGCTCAGTTTGTGGTAAAATATTTGGTAATAAAGCACACTTGAAGACACGCATGATAGTCCACACAAGAGAGAAAAAATGTAATTGCTCAGTATGTGGTAAAGGTTTTGGACACAAAGGAAACTTGAAGAAACACATGATAGTCCACACAGGAGATAAACAATTTAATTGCTCAGTCTGTGGTAAAGGTTTTGGACAAAAAGGAAACTTGAAGACACACATGATAGTCCACACAGGAGATAAAACATGTAATTGCTCAGTCTGTGGTAAAGGTTTTGGTCAGAAAGGACAGTTGAAGTCACACATGGTTGTCCACACAGGTGAGACACAATTTAATTGCTCAGTCTGTGGTAAAGGTTTTGGACAAAAAGGAGACTTGAACAGACACATGACAGTCCACACAGGAGAGAAACAATTTCTTTGCTCAGTCTGTGGTAAAGGTTTTGGAAGAAAAGGAGACTTGAACAGACACCTGATAATCCACTCAGGTGAAAAACAATTTGATTGCTCAGTCTGTGGTAGAAGTTTTGGTCAGAAAGGACAGTTGAAATCACACATGATAGTCCACACAGGAGAGAAACAATTTAATTGCACAGTCTGTGGTAAAGGTTGTGGTCGTAAAGGAGACTTGAACAAACACATGATAGTCCACACAGATGAGAAACCATTTAACACGTTCACTGCCAATGACGAGTTGACTCGTCAAACACAATCCAACCGTTCACTGCCAACGACGAGTTGACTCGTCAAAAAAAAAAAAAAAAATTTTTGACGGTGCTACGTGGATCAATGCCCCCCACGTCTCCTATAAAAATATTGGAAGTATTGAATTAGTATAATCTATTTTACCGACCAACTAAGTGGCGACAGTGCTCTCCCGACAGAGAGAATGCCAACCAAAAACAGCCGCGGGAGAAAGCCATTCTCAAGGAAATGGCTTGGCGATTTTACAGTCATCAGTCACCAGACTCGCCGAGAGCGGCCGCGCCAGCAGAGCAGCACACCGAGAGCGGAGAGCGGTGCTGGCGTGGGGGATTGCAAATTTGCATAATATATTATGGGTGAAACACACTTTGAAACACCCGCAGAAAGGCCAGAATCGCACGCATTCCGAAAACCCAGAAACGAACGAGCCTCATTCTCATAGCCTACTGTAGGCGAAAACGCTTTCACGCTGCTGCACACGGGCGCACAAGGGTGGGGGGTTCCAAAAATAGATTGGGTGGGCAGCATAAAGCCTAGAATCGCACAAAGCTTCATCAAAGCTCTCAACCGAAAATCCAAGAAACGATTGAGTCCCATCCACAGTCCACACTCGCCACACTCGCCGACGAGGGGCCGCCAGAGAGGGAGGCTGCTCACTGCTCAGACAGGCAGGAGAAACTGGCTTGTGACAAACGCCACCAGACACGCCCACGGAGGGAGGAGTTTAAGGGAGAGGGTGTTCAGAACTATATTGTTCAGATGTCTGATCTCTCACTGATGCCAAAAATAAATGGTTAAAGTGACTGTTCTGCCTGTTTGATTGAATTTCACAAAACTGCGATTATCTCAGCTTCCTGTCTCAGACACTGAAACCATGCTGTACTCAACGGCTAATATCTACATAACTACTAACTCTACAAACTAACTCTTTTAGACAGAGAAAGCACACATTCTATTAGTACTTTTGTGAACTTCGTGTTCACAAAGTCCAAGCAGAAAATTATCCTCGGCTCTTGTAAAATGAGCCAGAATCCTCAAAAAACGGCTTGGCAGAAGCTACCTACAGTAAAAAAAAAATGGCTGGCAGTGAATGTGTTAATTGCTCAGTCTGTGGTAAAGGTTTTCGTCATAAAGTAAACTTTAAGTCACACATGATAATCCACACAAGACAGTAAACATTTAATTGCTCAGTCTGTGGTAAAGGTTTTGGACAAAAAGGAAACTTGAAGACACACATGATAGTCCACACAAGACAGTAAACATTTAATTGTTATCTGTGGTGGTCGGATTTGAGTGTTTATGTTTGCGAATATGTAGCCTCCTGTGGTGGTTGTATGTATGTATATATTATACACATATATAATGTGTGTATGTGTGTAAGTGCGTGTGTGTCTAAGTGCTAATATTGTGTGCTTTGTTCTGTTATCCTGCTTATGCATCACAAAAGCAAACTTAACACTATCACAAAAAGTTGCTATCTTTGGTAAAAGTTTTGTCAAAATGGAAACAATAGCCCTGTTCGAAACTGTTCCCTGTTACAGAACTACAAATCGAGCACGCGCAGTGTCTGAATTCTCAACTGTTAATTTGATTCACTATATAGACTCTTTCAACTCGACAATAAACATTCTAAATTTCCCCCAGCTTACTTCCTGTTGCAGTGTTTGCTAGAAGAATAACTGACAGGACATAAGCCAGGTTACAAACTGTTCTCTAGCACAGGGGGTCGCAACATTTTTCATCTTGGGACCCAAACTCACAAAACACGGTAATGAGTTGCCATGACGACCAGTTGGCGACCCACCCCCCACGGGTCCATGACCTAAATTGGGTCGTTCCCCATCACTACAACACTACATGAGGAAGAGTGAGTGAGTGAACCATTCTGAACATGTCTAAAGTGAAACCAAGACCTTAACACATGTCTGTGTGTAGTAGGCTATATTAAAGACCTTAACACATGTCTGTGTGTAGTAGGCTGTATTAAAGACCTTAACACATGTCTGTGTGTAGTAGGCTATATTAAAGACCTTAACACATGTCTGTGTGTAGTAGGCTATATTAAAGACCTTAACACATGTCTGTGTGTAGTAGGCTATATTAAAGACCTTAACACATGTCTGTGTGTAGTAGGCTATATTAAAGACCTTAACACATGTCTGTGTGTAGTAGGCTATATTAAAGACCTTAACACATGTCTGTGTGTAGTAGGCTATATTAAAGACCTTAACACATGTCTGTGTGTAGTAGGCTATATTAAAGACCTTAACACATGTCTGTGTGTAGTAGGCTATATTAAAGACCTTAACACATGTCTGTGTGTAGTAGGCTATATTAAAGACCTTAACACATGTCTGTGTGTAGTAGGCTATATTAAAGACCTTAACACATGTCTGTGTGGAGTAGGCTATATTAAAGACCTTAACACATGTCTGTGTGTAGTAGGCTATATTAAAGACCTTAACACATGTCTGTGTGTAGTAGGCTATATTAAAGACCTTAACACATGTTTGTGTGTAGTAGGCTATATTAAAGACCTTAACACATGTCTGTGTGTAGTAGGCTATATTAAAGACCTTAACACATGTCTGTGTGTAGTAGGCTATATTAAAATGTCCAAAACGTTTTCATTGGCCTTTGATATAGAGAAGATCAGTTGGCGTCAGTTGAAATGCACAGTTACAGACAGTAGACTTGACCATTTGTTTGATAGGCCTATGGGAGCTGGGACAACCCTATGTGAAAATGTGTTCTTCAGTGTTTTCCTCATGTTACTGAACATAGTATTGTCTCATCCTTGCCATCACTTTTTTATGAGCAGTAGCCTAAACACCAATTGCCAATTGTTGTATTTAGTGTGTATAGTGGATCTATCTTGTTTACTTTTAGTATTTACTTTTAGAGTTCTTTGAATGTGTCGCTCTTCTACTTGTTTGAGCTGCTGTAACGAGTGCATTTCCCCCCTTGTGGGTTTAATAAAACTTATTTTATGGAATGTGCAAAAACTGAGATATGATATTGTTGAAATAATTGCTCTTATTTTATTCTTAAGACATCCCAGGCTGTTCATCTGTTTTGTCCGTTCACTGTGAATGTTTTCACATTTGACTTCTAAAAGAAATAGGAACATTTGGATGTGTTGTTATTTATAGGTTATTATGCAATGCTTTTCCTTGTCTGGCCCACTTGAGAGCAGATTGGGTCGCATGTGTCCCGTGAACTAAAGTTAATTTGACACCGTAAATCTAATGTGTGTCTGCGAGCGAGTATGATGTCCTGTAGAAATAAAATATACTGCTTCCCCAGGGTCGCAGAGGAGTAGGTGTATAAGCTGCTGGAACTGTTAACTTGTGTTTTTTAGTAAAGTAGGCCTACATTAAAAAAACATACTCTGGCTTCTAGAGCATTTTGAGTCAGAATCCAATTTAAATGCTTTGACATAATCTGTCAAATCAGACATGCCAATGAATTAAACAGGTAGTAGTAGAGTGCATCAGTCAATACAAGAACAAAATGGCTGCTTAGTCGGCAGATAAAACGCAATGAAACAAGGCATATAGTAGACTGGACCCATTGACTGTATATACGGACCACATTTTATGCTTAAAGCTAGCCAAAGTTGTCTTCCTCGTAAACATGTCGTTTTGTATATTATTATAGCCGATATGATAATAGCCGATAAAGATAAATTCCCCATTATCAGCCGACAATTTATCAGTTCTATATATATATATATATATATATATATATATATATATATATATATATATATATATATATATATAGGACATCAGAGCCACAGCTATGAGACACATAAAGGAACAGAAACAATACCATCCTTTCATCTTTAGTAACTAAAGCCAAAATATCCACTGGCACTGATTTGCATTAAAGGAATAGTTCACTCAAAAATGAAAATTCTATCATCTCCCCCTCATGCCAGTTGAGACCAGAGATGTTCACAAGTCATTGTTTTGCAAGTCCAAGTCTGAAGTATTTCAGCTCAACTCCAAGTTAAGTCTCATGTCTTTGAGGACGAGTCTCAAGTCACTGTGTGTGTGACTTGAGTCCAAGTCCACCTCTCTGGTTGAAACACAGGTGAAGTTTGTCCATAACACACAGGGAGGTTCCATAGCAGAGATGGGGACTTGGACTTGAGTTGCACTTAAGTCACACACACACACAGTGACTTGAGACTTGACTTGAGACTCGTCCTCAAAGACTTGAGACTTGACTTGGATGTTTTTTTTAGTTCATTAACAAATGCCTTCTAATGTCTAATTATTGCTGCTACTGTGTTCTAATACAGTGGCCCTCAAACTGTGGATCGGGACCCCTCGGGGGGTCGTGAGATTATTTTGGGGGGGGTCGCGTGGGAGACTTTTCTCCCATACCAATGATTTAATGCGGATATATGAAGCTATATAAACAACTACATTCTAGCTGTACAAAACAGATTTAAGTAAGCGAGTGAAATGCGTGTGAATGGATTCACACATTCGGTTGGGGGGTGGAGTTGGCAGTGGGAGGGGTCGCAAACCCTAGCCTAAAGTTTTTGGGGGGTTGCGGCTCAAAAAGGTTGAGAACCAATAAGGAGTGAGGATAATACAATCTTTCTTTGGACAATCTTTATTTTTCTTTATTTTATTTTTAATGTTTTGGTGCATTAACGTGTGTGTGTGTGTGTGTGTGTGCGTGCACACCTTAAAGTTTACATCCATTGTGTCTTATGATATCACTGATGACATCAGTGACTTATGACATCACTGATGACATCATTAGTGGGACAAAAATTTAAACAAAGAACAAACAGAGAACAGAGCCCACATTGCAAAATTGAGATAGATAGAAGTGTACAGAAGCTTTTGAGAGATGATTTTAAACTCAAATGTAATGTTTACTGTCTGGCACTGACATATAATTGTCTAAGTACAAAGACGAGGCAAGTTGACGGTACACGACTTGCGTCCATGTTTATTTCCGACTTGGGGTAACCGGGTGTCGCACATTGTGACGTCATCGGCAGTGGCCGATCTGCGGTATCTGATTACACAGGATACTACATCAAACATTTGAAAAATAGCCTATAGTTATAATATGGGACATGGTGGGCAACTATTAATTAATTTAGTTAAGTGGAGCTTGAGTTAATTCTGTTTTTATCCAGTAGTTGGCGGTAATGCAACATGCCAACTCAAAAACTGAAGAAGAAGAAGAGGAAGAACTAATAATTATCTTGACAACAACATAAACATTCTAAATTGCCCCTAGCTTAATTTCTCCTGCAGTGTTTGCTAATACAATAGTTTATCTTGATAGGAAATAAGCTCGGTTTCAAACTGTTCCTGAGCAACACAATTCCGTGAAAACCGTCTATAAAACCCTGATATTACACACTCCGGTACAGTAGGGGGCGATATGCACCTATCCACGTTAGATGCGATCCTCCATTAAAGTTAGAGGAAAAGAAGAAGGCAGCCAATATGCAAACGTTCTTGAAAGGAGCAGCAGTAGCGTATTGTTCAGAAGTTTCATTTACAAACACAACAAGACTCGTATGTGCGGATGATATTATCACGAACAAGTGGAACCGGGGCTACGTTTAACTCTGAGGGGAAGAAGAAGCTCCTCTCTTGTGGGACTGAGGTGAGGTGAATGGTTTAGCCGTGAAGCTAACGTTAGCTTAGCTATGAAGCTAACATTAGCGTAGCTGTGAAGCTAATTCGGGCTTTGTCAGTAAATAATTCAGGAGGAAACGTTCTTGTCATTGTGTGAAAATGAAGATATCTAAAGTCCAGAAGCTGAGAGCTGTGGTGAAGCAGCGCCTAATTGCGGCTGTTGGAGAGATATTTGGACTTTTTGAAAGAACAATAGCAGAGTACGAGGAGGAAGTTGCTCGTTCAAGAGAGGAGATCGACCGACGAGGAAAACTGCTGGACGCTGTGCGGTTATACAGAGAAGCCTTGCCTCCAGACATCCAGCAGCTGTTGGCCATTAAAGAAGAGGTTCACGCTGAGCAGCAGGAGTGGAACTCCAGTCTGGACCAGGAGGACCCAGAAGCCCCACACATTAAAGAGGAGCAGGAGGAACTCTGGTCCAGTCAGGAGGGAAAGCAGCTTCGGGAGGTTCCAGAGCCCCCACACATTAAAGAGGAACAGGAGGAACCCTGGAGCAGTCAGGAGGGAGAGCATCTTCAAGGGCTGGGGGAGGCCCACATCCCCAACTTCCCATTCACTCCTGTTCCTGTGAAGAGTGAAGATGATGAAGAGAAACCTCAGTCCTCACAGCTTCATCAAAGCCAAACTGAGGAGATCAGAGAGGCAGAGCCTCTAGCGAGCAGCTCAACTGAACAGATGAAAACAGAAGCTGATGGAGAGGACTGTGGAGTATCAGAACCAGGCAGGAACTTAGATCCAGCTAGTAGTTTACAACCAGCTAGTGATGACAAGACTTCAGACTCTTCTGAACCTGAGCCTGTAGACAGTGATGAAGAATGGATGGAAACTAGTGAACCTCAGTCAGGTTTAGACTCAGAGAGAAACAGTGAAGTTCTTGGGAAGAAACACTTGAGTCGCTCAGTTTGTGGTAAAATATTTGGTAATAAAGCACACGTGAAGACACACATGATAGTCCAGACAAGAGAGAAACATAATAACTGCTCAGTCTGTGGTAAAGGTTTTGGTCTTAAAGCAACCTTGAAAAGACACATGATAGTCCACACAAGTGAGAAACAATTTCCTTGTTCAGTCTGTGGTAAAGGTTTTGGACAAAAAGGACACTTGAAGACACACATGATAATCCACACAGGAGAGAAAAAGTTTAATTGCTTAGTCTGTGGTAAAGGTTTTGGACAAAACCGAGACTTGAACAGACACATGATAGTCCACACAGGTGAGAAACAATTTCCTTGTTCAGTCTGTGGTAAAGGTTTTGGAGAGAAAGGAAACTTGAAGAAACACATGACAATCCACACAGGAGAGAAAACATTTAATTGCTCAGTCTGTGGTAAAGGTTTTCGTCAGAACGGACAGTTGAAGTCACATGTGGTAGTCCACACAGGAGAGACACAATTTAATTGTTCAGTCTGTGGTAAAGGTTTTGGACAAAAAGGATACTTGAACAGACACATGATAGTCCACACAGGTGAGAAGCAATTTAATTGCTCACTCTGTGGTAAAGGTTTTGGCCGGAAAGTAACCTTGAACAGACACATAATAGTCCACACAGGAGAGAAAAAATTTCTTTGTTCAATCTGTGGTAAAGGTTTTGGACAGAAAGGAGACTTGAACAAACACATGATAGTCCACACAGATTAGAAACCATTTAGTTGCTCAATATGTGCCGTGGTAAAGGTTTTGGTCATAAAGGAAGCTTGAAGACACACATGATAATCCACACAAGACAGTAAACATTTAATTGCTATCTGTGGTGGTGGGATTCGAGTGTTTATGTTTGCGACTATGTAGCCTCCTGTGGTGGTTGTATGTATCTTATATATTATATATACACAATATATAATGTGTGTGTGTGTTGATATTGAGTGCTTTGTTCTGTTATCCTGCTTATGCATCACAAAAGCAAACTTAACACTATCACAAAAAGTTGCTATCTTTGGTAAAAGTTTTGTCAAAATGGAAACAATAGCCCTGTTCAAAACTGTTCCCTATATAACTAGAAATCGAGCACGCGCAGTGTCTGAATTCTCAACTGTTGATTTGATTCACTATATAGAACAGGGGTGGGCAACATTTTGTTCCTGAGGGCCATACTGACTTACATCAAGTAAGCGAAGGGCCACACATTGGAGATTATACCTGCCAACACTCCTGATTTTCACGGGAGTCTCCCTATTTTTAACCCTCTCTCCCATTGTGATTGGGAATTTCTTGTTAATCTCCTGATATAATAGTGATACAAGTCCAATGGCTGTAGCAGATGAGATTTATTAACATAATTCTGCCTTTTATTGAGTTTTTGGGGGTCGTTTTGTTTTTCTTTGAGACCAGCCCCAGGGCATGAGATTACTTTGAGCCTTTTAGTCATAAAGATTATTGAAAGATAGCCTATTCCATATTCCAGACTGAATTGTTATAACAGAAGTGGAGTATTGGCCAGCATGACATAAACATTTGGACACTTATTCAGCGGGTATCTTGCATGTTGCGTTCAGGTGCACTGTAAAAAAAGAAAAAAGAAATGCAATTCCATCGCGGGCCACACGGGGCCGTATTTTGCCCATGTGTGATATAGACTGTTACAACTCGACAATAAACATTCTAAATTTACCCCAACTTACTTCCTGTTGCAGTGTTTGCTAGAAAAATAACTGACAGGACATAAGCCAGGTTACAAACTGTTCTCTAGCACAGGGGGTCGCACATTTTTTCATCTTGGGACCCAAACTCACAAAACATACAGTAATGAGTTGCCATGACGACCAGTTGGAGACCCACCCCCCACAGGTCCATGACCTAAATTGGGTCGTTCCCCATCACTACAACACTACATGAGGAAGAGTGAGTGAGTGAACCATTCTGAACATGTCTAAAGTGAAACCAAGACCTTAACACATGTCTGTGTGTAGTAGGCTATATTAAAGACCTCAAGATTCAAGATTCAAGATTTTTATTGTCACTCCATGGTACAAGTATCACGTGTGAAATTCTTGTGCTGTGGACTCCGTTTACGACATAGTACAAATAGGCAACAAGCAATGAGCAATAGGCAATAAGAAATAGGCATCAATAAGCAATACTAAGCAGCAATAGGCAATGAGGCAGAATAGCGATAAGACAAGTCAGTGGCATATTCATTGCACATAGGTGCACATGTTATGTGCATACGTTAGACATGTTCGGACATTTTAATTCGACGTATTTGACATACAGTGCAAATAGCATGTACCTTATTAAACATACAATTAAACATTAGGCATTGTGCATACGTTAGACGTGTTCAGACACTTTAAATTTGACGTAATTGACATACAGGTGCAAATAGCATGTACCTTGTTAGACATACAATTAAACATTAGGCATACATAATGGTAGCAGCTGCAGTACGGTAGGGTACGACTACTACACTATTTGTGTATGTTAAGGAGTCTCGTGGCCTGCGGGAAGAAACTGTTCCTCAAGCGATTTGTGCGTGCTTTTGGAACCCTGTATCTCCTCCCTGAGGGTAGCAGGGAGAACAGGCTGTTGTGGGGATGGTTTGTGTCTTTGATGATCTTCAGGGACCTCCTGAGGCACCGCTGGTTATACAGTTCGTGCAGTTCTGGCAACTCGTCTCCTGTTACGTGCTGGGCCGCGCGCCTCACCCTCCGTAGCGCCCTGCGGTCCATGGTGGTACAGTTCCCGTACCAGGCGGTGAAGCAGCCAGTCAGCAGGCTTTCAATGGTGCCTCTGTAGAAGTCCCTGAGGATTTCTTTCCTTAGCCCAAACTTCTTCAGGCGCCTGAGTCCGTGTATTCGCTGTTGTTAGAGACCTTAACACATGTCTGTGTGTAGTAGGCTATATTAAAGACCTTAACACATGTCTGTGTGTAGTAGGCTATATTAAAGACCTTAACACATGTCTGTGTGTAGTAGGCTATATTAAAGACCTTAACACATGTCTGTGTGTAGTAGGCTATATTAAAGACCTTAACACATGTCTGTGTGTAGTAGGCTATTTTAAAGACCTTAACACATGTCTGTGTGTAGTAGGCTATATTAAAGTGTCCAAAACGTTTTCATTGGCCTTTGATATAGAGAAGATCAGTTGGCGTCAGTTGAAATGCACAGTTACAGACAGTAGACTTGACCATTTGTTTGATAGGCCTATGGGAGCTTGGACAACCCTGTGTTCTTCAGTGTTTTCCTCATGTTACTGAACATAGTATTGTCTCATCCTTGCCATCATTTTTTATGAGCAGTAGCCTAAACATGTCACCAATTGCCAATTGTTGTATTTAGTGTGTATAGTGGATCTATCTTGTTTACTTTTAGTATTTACTTTTAGAGTTCTTTGAATGTGTTGCTCTTCTACTTGTTTGAGCTGCTGTAACGAGTGCATTTCCCCCCTTGTCGCTTTAATAAAACTTCTTTTATGGAATGTGCAAAAACTGAGATATGATATTGTTGAAATAATTGCCCTTATTTTATTCTTCAAGGTTCAAGGTTCAAGGTTCAAATTTATTTCTTAAGACATCCCAGGCTGTTCATCTGTTTTGTCCGTTTACTGTGAATGTTTTCACATTTGACTTCTAAAAGAAATAGGAACATTTGGATGTGTTGTTATTTATAGGTTATTATGCAATGCTTTTCCTTGTCTGGCCCACTTGAGAGCAGATTGGGTCGCATGTGTCCCGTGAACTAAAGTTAATTTGACACCGTAAATCGAATGTGTGTCTGCCAGCGAGTATGATGTCCTGTAGAAATCAAATATACTGCTTCCCCAGGGTCGCAGAGGAGTAGGTGTATAAGCTGCCGGAACTGTTAACTTGTGTTTCTTAATAAAGTAGGCCTACATTAAAAAAACATACTTTGGCTTCTAGAGCATTTTGAGTCAGAATCCAATTTAAATGCTTTGACATAATCTGTCAAATCAGACATGCATTAAACAGGTAGTAGTAGAGTGCATCAGTCAATACAAGAACAAAATGGCTGCTTAGTCGGCAGATAAAACACAATGAAACAAGGCATATAGTAGACTGGACCCATTGACTGTATATACGGACAACATTTTATGCTTAAAGCTAGCCAAAGCTGTCTTCCTCGTGAACATGTCGTTTTGTATATTATTATAGCCGATATGATAATAGCCGATAAAGATAAATTCCCCATTATCAGCTGACAATTTATCAGTTCTATAAATATATATATATATATATATATATATATATATATATATATATATATATATATATTGGACATCAGAGCCACAGCTATGAGACACATAAAGGAACAGAAACAATACCATCCTTTCATCTTTAGTAACTAAAGCCAAAATATCCACTGGCACTGATTTGCATTAAAGGAATAGTTCACTCAAAAATGAAAATTCTATCATCTCCCCCTCATGCCAGTTGAGACCAGAGATGCTCACAGGTCATTGTTTTGCAAGTCCAAGTCTCAAGTCTTTCAGCTCAACTCCAAGTTAAGTCTCACGTCTTTGAGGACGACTCTCACGTCACTGTGAGTGTGACTTGAGTCCAAGTCCACCTCTCTGGTTGAAACACAGGTGAAGTTTGTCCATATAACACACAGGGAGGTTCAGATTCAGATTCAGATTCATTTATTAAGGACTGCACAACAAGTCGGCAGAATTTGCTTTCGGTACAGCAATTGTTAAGCACATGAATATTGTGTTAGCATGAAACATTACAGTACATAGAGAGACATATGGCAACATAAATACAGAACATTCAACATATACATTGCTGGAGAGGTATGCAGTGAGGTTTCAGAGGTGAGTGGAGTTCAGAAACCTGATGGCAGTGGGGAAAAAACAGTTTTTGAATCGTGTTGTTTTGGTGGAAATTGATCTGAAGCGCCGTCCAGAGGGCAACAGTTGGAACAGGTGATTGGCTGGGTGAGATGGGTCAGAAACTATTTCTTGTGCTCATTTTTAGTTCATTAACAAATGCTTTCTAATGTCTAATTATTGCTGCTACTGTGTTCTAATACAGTGGCCCTCAAACTGTGGATCGGGACCCCTCTGGGGGGGTCGCGTGGGAGACTTTTCTCCCATACCAATGATTTAATGTGGATATATGAAGCTATATAAACAACTACATTCTAGCTGTATAAAACAGATTTAAGTAAGTGAATGAAATGCGTGTGAATGGATTCACACATTCGGTTGGGGGGTGGAGGTGGCGGTGGGAGGGGTCGCAAACCCTAGCCTAAAGTTTTTGGGGGGTCACGGCTCAAAAAGGTTGAGAACCAATAAGGAGTGAGGATAATACAATCATTCTTTGGACAATCTTTATTTTTCTTTATTTCATTTTGAATGTTTTGGTGCATTAACGTGTGCGTGTGTGTGTGTGTGTGTGTGTGTGTGTGTGTGTGCGTGTGTGTGTGTGTGCGTGCCTGTGCGTGCGTGTGTGTGTGTGTGTGTGTGCACCTTAAGTTTACATCCATCAGTCACTGATGACATCATCAGTGTCTTATGATAACCCTGATGACATCAGTGACTTATGACATCACTGATGACATCATTAGTGGGACAAAAATTTAAACAAAGAACAAACAGAGAACAGAGCCCACATTGCAAAATTGAGATAGATAGAAGTGTACAGAAGCTTTTGAGAGATGATTTTAAACTCAAACATTTGAAAAATAGCCTATAGTTATAATATGGGACATGGTGGGCAACTATTCATTTATTTAGTTAAGTGGATCTTGAGTTAATTCTGTTTTTATCCAGTAGTTGGCGGTAATGCAACATGCCAACTCAAAAACTGAAGAAGAAGAAGAAGAAGAAGAAGATATTGACAACAACATAAACATTCTAAATTGCCCCTAGCTTAATTTCTCCTGCAGTGTTTGCTAATACAATAGTTTATCTTGATAGGAAATAAGCTTGGTTTCCAACTGTTCCTAGGCAACACAATTCCGTGAAAACCGTCTATAAAACCCATAGATAAAACCCTGATATTACACACTCCGGTACAGTAGGGGGCGATATGCACCTATCCACGTTAGATGCGATCCTCCATTAAAGTTAGAGGAAAAGAAGAAGGCAGCCACCAATATGCAAACGTTCTTGAAAGGAGCAGCAGTAGCGTATTGTTCAGAAGTTTCATTTACAAACACAACAAGACTCGTATGTGCGGATGATATTATCACGAACAAGTGGAACCGGGGCTACGTTTAACTCTGAGGGGAAGAAGAAGCTCCTCTCTTGTGGGACTGAGGTGAGGTGAATGGTTTAGCTGTGAGGCTAACGTTAGCTTAGCTGTGAAGCTAACATTAGCTTAGCTGTGAAGCTAATCCGGGCTTTGTCAGTAAATAATTCAGGAGGAAACGTTCTTGTCATTGTGTGAAAATGAAAATATCTAAAGTCCAGAAGCTGAGAGCTGTGGTGAAGCAGTGCCTAACTGCGGCTGTTGGAGAGATATTTGGACTTTTTGAAAGAACAATAGCAGAGTACGAGGAGGAAGTTGCTCGTTCAAGAGAGGAGATCGACCGACGAGGAAAACTGCTGGACGCTGTGCGGTTATACAGAGAAGCCTTGCCTCCAGACATCCAGCAGCTGTTGGTCATTAAAGAAGAGGTTCACGCTGAGCAGCAGGAGTGGAACTCCAGTCTGGACCAGGAGGACCCAGAAGCCCCACACATTAAAGAGGAACAGGAGGAACTCTGGTCCAGTCAGGAGGGAGAGCAGCTTCAGGAGGCCCCAGAGCCCCCACACATTGAAGAGGAACAGGAGAAACCCTGGAGCAGTCAGGAGGAAGAGCAGCTTCAAGGGCTGGGGGAGGCCCACATCACCAAGTTCCCATTCACTCCTGTTCCTGTGAAGAGTGAAGATGATGAAGAGAAACCTCAGTCCTCACAGCTTCATCAAAGCCAAACTGAGGAGATCAGAGAGGCAGAGCCTCTAGCGAGCAGCTCAACTGAACAGATGAAAACAGAAGCTGATGGAGAGGACTGTGGAGTATCGGAACGAGGCAGGAACTTAGATCCAGCTAGTAGTTTACAACCAGCTAGTGATGACAAGACTTCAGACTCTTCTGAACCTGATCCTGTAGACAGTGATGAAGAATGGATGGAAACTAGTGAACCTCAGTCAGGTTTAGACTCAGAGAGAAACAGTGAAGTTCTTGGGAAGAAACACTTGAGTCGCTCAGTTTGTGGTAAAATATTTGGTAATAAAGCACACGTGAAGACACACATGATAGTCCAGACAAGAGAGAAACATAATAATTGCTCAGTCTGTGGTAAAGGTTTTGGTCTTAAAGCAACCTTGAAAAGACACATGATAGTCCACACAAGTGAGAAACAATTTCCTTGTTCAGTCTGTGGTAAAGGTTTTGGACAAAAAGGAAACTTGAAAAGACACATGATAGTCCACACAAGTGAGAAACAATTTCCTTGTTCAGTCTGTGGTAAAGGTTTTGGACAAAAAGGACACTTGAAGACACACATGATAATCCACACAGGAGATACATTATTTAATTGCTCAGTCTGTGGTAAAGGTTTTGGTCAGAAAGGACAGTTGAAGTCACATGTGGTAGTCCACACAGGTGAGACACAATTTAATTGTTCAGTCTGTGGTAAAGGTTTTGGACAAAAAGGAGACTTGAACAAACACATGATAGTCCACACAGGTGAGAAACAATTTAATTGCTCAGTCTGTGGTAAAGGTTTTGGCCAGAAAGCAACCTTGAAAAAACACATAATAGTCCACACAGGAGAGAAACAATTTTCTTGTTCAGTCTGTGGTAAAGGTTTTGGACAGAAAGGAAACTTGAAGACACACATGACAATCCACACAGGAGAGAAACCATTTAATTGCTCAGTCTGTGGTAAAGGTTTTGGTCAGAAAGAACAGTTGAAGTCACATGTGGTAGTCCACACAGGAGAGAAACAATTTCTTTGTTCAATCTGTGGTAAAGGTTTTGGACAAAAAGGATACTTGAACAGACACATGATAGTCCACACAGGAGATAAAGCATTTAATTGCTCAGTCTGTGGTAAAGGTTTTTGTTATAAAGTAACCTTGAAGTCACACATGATAGTCCACACAACACAGTAAACATTTAATTGCTATCTGTGGTGGTGGGATTTGAGTGTTTATTTTTGCGACTATGTAGCCCCCCGTGGTAGTTGTATGTATCTTATATATTATATATACACATATATATAATGTGTGTGTGTGTGTGTGTGTGTCTTAAGTGCTGATATTGTGTGCTTTGTTCTGTTATCCTGCTTATGCATCACAAAAGCAAACTTAACAGTATCACAAAAAGTTGCTATCTTTGGTAAAAGTTTTGTCAAAATGGAAACAATAGCCCTGTTCTTAACTGTTCCCTATATAACTAGAAATCGAGCACGCGCAGTGTCTGAA
The DNA here is from genome assembly GCF_964638095.1 of Poromitra crassiceps. Taxonomy (NCBI): domain Eukaryota; kingdom Metazoa; phylum Chordata; class Actinopteri; order Beryciformes; family Melamphaidae; genus Poromitra; species Poromitra crassiceps. Next base: position 40,363,517 of record NC_139631.1, read on the forward strand.
TTCTCAACTGTTGATTTGATTCACTATATAGAACAGGGGTGGGCAACATTTTGTTCCTGAGGGCCATACTGACTTACATCAAGTAAGTGAAGGGCCACACATTGGAGATTATACCTGCCAACACTCCTGATTTTCACGGGAGTCGCCCTATTTTTAACCCTCTCTCCCGTTGTGATTGGTAATTTCTTGTTAATCTCCTGATATAATAGTGATACAAGTCCAATGGCTGTAGCAGATGAGATTTATTAACATAATTCTGCCTTTTATTGAGTTTTTGGGGGTCGTTTTGTTTTTCTTTGAGACCAGCCCTAGGGCATAAGATTACTTTTAGCCTTTTAGTCATAAAGATTATTGAAAGATAGCCTATTCCATATTCCAGACTGAAATGTTTCAACTCGACAATAAACATTCTAAATTTCCCCCAGCTTACTTCCTGTTGCAGTGTTTGCTAGAGAAATAACTGACAGGACATAAGCCAGGTTACAAACTGTTCTCTAGCACAGGGGGTCGCACATGTTTTCATCTGGGGACCCAAACTCACAAAACATACAGTAATGAGTTGCCATGACGACCAGTTTGTGACCCACCCCCCACGGGTCCACGACCCAAATTGGGTCCCGACCCATAGTTTGGGAAACACTGCCCTCGCAACATCATTGAGTGAAAAGCGTAACTCGTTTGATGGTTCCCCATCACTACAACACTACATGAGGAAGAGTGAGTGAGTGAACCATTCTGAACATGTCTAATGAGTCACATGAAAGTGAAACCAAGACCTTAACACATGTCTGTGTAGTAGGCTATATTAAAGACCTTAACACATGTCTGTGTGTAGTAGGCTATATTAAAGACCTTAACACATGTCTGTGTGTAGTAGGCTATATTAAAGACCTTAACACATGTTTGTGTGTAGTAGGCTATATTAAAGACCTTAACACATGTCTGTGTGTAGTAGGCTATATTAAAGACCTTAACACATGTCTGTGTGTAGTAGGCTATATTAAAGACCTTAACACATGTCTGTGTGTAGTAGGCTATATTAAAGACCTTAACACATGTCTGTGTGTAGTAGGCTATATTAAAGACCTTAACACATGTCTGTGTGTAGTAGGCTATATTAAAGACCTTAACATGTCTGTGTGTAGTAGGCTATATTAAAGACCTTAACACATGTCTGTGTGTAGTAGGCTATATTAAAGACCTTAACACATGTTTGTGTGTAGTAGGCTATATTAAAGACCTTAACACATGTCTGTGTGTAGTAGGCTATATTAAAGACCTTAACACATGTCTGTGTGTAGTAGGCTATATTAAAGACCTTAACACATGTCTGTGTGTAGTAGGCTATATTAAAGACCTTAACACATGTCTGTGTGTAGTAGGCTATATTAAAGACCTTAACACATGTCTGTGTGTAGTAGGCTATATTAAAGACCTTAACACATGTCTGTGTGTAGTATGCTATATTAAAGTGTCCAAAACGTTTTCCTTGGCCTTTGATATAGAGAAGATCAGTTGGCGTCAGTTGAAATTCACAGTTACAGACAGTAGACTTGACCATTTGTTTGATAGGCCTATGGGAGCTGGGACAACCCTATGTGAAAATGTGTTCTTCAGTGTTTTCCTCATGTTACTGAACATAGTATTGTCTTATCCTTGCCATCAATTTTTTATGAGCAGTAGCCTAAACATGTATTTAGTGTGTATACTGGATCTAACTTGTTTACTTTTAGTATTTACTTTTAGAGTTCTTTGAATGTGTCGCTCTTCTACTTGTTTGAGCTGCTGTAACGAGTGCATTTCCCCCCTTGTGGCTTTAATAAAACTTCTTTTATGGAATGTGCAAAAACTGAGATATGATATTGTTGAAATAATTGCTCTTATTTTATTCTTAAGACATCCCGGGCTGTTCATCTGTTTCGTAAATGGATGGTCCATTCACTGTCAATGTTTTCACATTTGACTTCTTCTAAAAGAAATGGGAACATTTTACAGGTAGACCAGTTAATCGGCTGGCCCATTAATGAATGGATAATGGAATTATAGGCTACTTGTTTTTTTTCCCAAATACTCTCATTCATTATTATATTTGATACATTATTGTATTTTATCGAATGCAAAAAATAAACAATAAAATAATCGGCATTATATATCGCCCACGCTGCTCTCTAAATATCGGCATCGGCCATTGAAAAACCCATATGGGTCGACCTCTAGAACATTTGGAGGTTATTATGTCATGCTTTTCCTTGTCTGGCCCACTTGAGAGCAGATTGGACCATCGGGCTATAGACGGTTTTAACTTGACAACAAAAACATTCTAAATTGAACCCCCGCTCACTTCCTGTTGCAGTGTTTGCTATATGGACATAAAAGAAAAAAAAACATTCAAGTGCAGGACTGACCATTCCGTGAAAACCGTCTATACAGCTGAGCAGCGAAAACAAAAGTAACGATGTCGAGTGAATATTTCTGCAGTTTGCCGAATGCTGAGAAAAAGGAAGTGCTGTGGGGTTGCGCTCTGGTGAAAACCGTCTATACAGCTATCAGACACATAAAGGAACAAAAACAATACCACCCTTTCATCTTTAGAAACTAAAGCCAAAATATCCACTGATTTGAATTAAAGGAATAGTTCACTCAAAAACAAAAATTCTGTTATCTCCCCCTCATGCCAGTTGAGACTAGAGATTGTTTTGCAAGTCCAAGTCTCAAGTCTTTCAGCTCAACTCCAAGTTAAGTCTCAAGTCTTTGAGGACGAGTCTCAAGTCACCGTGTGTGTGACTTGAGTCCAAGTTTGTCCATATAACACACAGGGAGGTTGCCAGCACAACTCCATAGCAGAGATGGGGACTTGGACTTGAGTTGCACTTAAGTCACACACACACACAGTGGGAGGGGTCGTGAACCCGAGCCTAAAGTTTTTGGGGGGGTCGCGGCTTTGCATCCCTTAGTTTTAGCTATGCTGTGTTCTAAGCAGACTGGATGGCATGCAACAGATGAGAGAACATTCATCCATAGGGACTTGCCCCTCAAAGACTTGAGACTTGACTTGGACTTGTGACTAAAGACTTGAGACTTGACTTGGACTTGTGACTAAAGGCTTGAGACTTGAGACTTGAGAAAAAAAGTGTGGATAAAAAAACAATACATTGAAAGAGATACAAAGGATGAGAATATTAAAGGAAAACATAAATTAATAAATTATGGACAAGGAAAGCATGTTGCTTTCATTGTACAACTCACTGACCCAACATGCATATCCTGAATGAATGAGATGAGTTGTGAATGAGTCTTGGACATCTGAATATGTATTGATGAAGATCTACTGTAACTTAGGTTGACCATGTAGATGTGGAAAAGGCCTTTTTGAACTTGTTTTGGGCTCATAACAACTGAAAATACAGCAGTAACCTTTTACAGCCTCAATTCTGCAGTATGTTTGTTTTTTCTGATTTCCCTCCATTTTCTCCCCAATTGTACTTGGCCAATTTCCCCCCTGCTGCCCCGGTCACTGCTCCACCCTCTGCCGATCTGGGGAGAGCCGTAGACTAGCACCATGCTTCCTCCGACACATGCGCAGTTGCCAGCCGCTTCTTTTCACCTGACAGCGGGGAGCTTCACTGACAGGACGTAGCATGTGGGAGGATCACGCTATTCCCACCAGTTCCCTTCCGCCCCGACCAGGTGCCCGGCCGACCAGGGGGGGCACTAGTGCAGCGACCAGGACACATAGCCACAATCCGGCTTCCAGACATAGCCAATCATGCCTGTATGGACGCCCGACCAAGTCGGAGGTAACACAGGGGCGCGAACCTGCGATAATATACAGTATGTTAAACTAATATTTTGCTGGCCCACAGCCATGGAAAGCTCAATTAGCAATTTCAGAGAGGAAACACATTTCTTCAACAGGAGGCACCAAACTGACTTTATATCTTGTTAGAAAACGTTATCCTTATTTCACATGCCACATTCTGCTCTCTGTTGGTTGTGTAGACATCGATGAGTGCAGGATCCCAGGGCTGTGTGGAGCGGGAGGTCGCTGTAGGAACCTGGACGGGAGTTTTGATTGCAGTTGTACGGTGGGATACCGCGTTCACGACGGAGTCGAGCCCTTTCACCCTAACAGAGACACGGCCGTTTGCAAAGGTAAAACAACATTTTATAATGGCCTAAATAATAATGAATAATTAAAAGCATTTATACAGCGCCTTTCTAGATCCTCAAAGCGCTTCACATATCAGGGAATGAACTCAACTCTTCCACCACCAATGTGAGCGCTCGCCGCACATATCAGCTCTCACGCTGGAGAATAGAGGACTGAAAGAACGAGGGATGATTATCAGAATCAGAATCAGAATCGGATATCATTTATTCACCATTATGTTATGTAACATATAGGAACTTGTTTTGGCATTAAAGTGCATTCATCCTTTTTCACATAAGAGGGACAAGTGCAAAACAAGACAAATACAGTGGAACAGCAGGACAAAGAAAGTGCAATATGTGGTGATGGGCAGAGCAAGCTTGGATTAGAGTTCAGGCCTGAGGCAGCTCCCCTTAGGGGGGGGGGGGGAGCAGGGGGATACCTGACTGATTTACGAGACGTGCTGCTGAGGGGAAGAAGCTGAGTCTGGCGGTTTTTCAGAGTCACTGGCAGGCGTAGCCGCCTACCGTGGGGAAGCATGGTGAAGAGGTCATGACCCGGGTGGCCATGATGGACCTTGGAAGGCCTGTGTGGTAATTTAGGCAGGGCCCAGGGGTTACACTTCCCCGGAGCACCGGGGTTACATCCCTACTCTTGCGAAGGGTGCCGGTGGGATCTTTATTGACCACAGAGAGTCAGGGCCTCGGTTTAATGTCTCATCTGAAGGACGGTGCTGCTGTAAATCTGCCCTGGGGCATCGGGGAGATTTTTCCAGAGGGAGCACCTCCTAGACCTGCTTAGCTTTGCTGGGGCAGGTAACTATCAGGTCTACACTATCAGGTGGTAGTCCCATTGAAAAAAAAATAGAAAAAAATCATTCAGAAGTGCTGCTCTTTATTGCTACAATCATATTTGACTGGTGAACAAATATGATTGTAGCAATTCACTTTCACAAATTTTGTTATGTGGCCAGTACACGTTATTATGGATCCCACTGCACTTGTGGGCAGAACACGCCCTACGCAGCATTCAAGCGCCAGGATTGGTCATGCAGGCGCCCACGCAGACTGTTCTGAGTAGCGCACCAGGTATTCCTTTATCTCGCCTCAATCTGATAGTCTATTTGAGGCGTGGTGGTGGTGGACGTGTCATGTCATATAACGTTAGATTGAGATCAGATGAAAATACCTGGTGCGCTCTTCAGAACAATCCGCATGGAAGCCTGGCCAATCCTGGCGCTTGAATGCTGCGTAGGGCGTGTTCTGCCCACAAGTGCAGTGGTATCCATAATAACGCGGCCAGTACAGATGTTGCTCAAACTAATAGTAACAAATGTAGGAACAGAATAGAGCGTAATGTTTAATGTGTTGCCCTCTCCTTGTTAGTCATTGACTGCGGCCAGCCTGCCTCGGTGCGGGGCGCGGTGCTGCTGTCGGCCACAGGGAGCAGGTACGGCAGTGTGGCCAGGTTTGGCTGTGATGAAGGCTTCCTGTGGAGGAGAGGAGACAACACCTCTATGTGTGGAGCTGATGGAGCATGGGAAGGACCACACATGGTCTGTGAAGGTAACGTAACGTTTAAAAAAAAACTTTCCCTTTGCCTGTCTCCTTGTAATCTCTTTCTTAGAATCTGTCACAGGATTTATTATTATTTTTGTATTTTGTTTTTTTTTGTTTTTTACATCTGTTGTTGAAGCTCTTTGGCTTTAACCATTGTAGTCCTTATTACTGCCTGCCCCAGAGGGAATTTTATATGGATATCTCAGAGAAATGCTTTGACTGTGGGGATGTTCGTTCTTCACAAGCTCCTTTCTTAGCTGTTGTAAGGATATAGTTAACAGAGACGAGACCAGGCAGCTTGGCTAACGTTACCACTGAGCGAATACAAACTGCTCACACTGGCATGATTAGTGCCATGCTTTACCCACAGAGCCACACAGGAGAGCCAGGAGAGGTGAAGGAAGATAAAAGAGAGTTATTTCATCTCTCGTGTGTGATTTTACCTTTCCGATTGTGCCGTAGTAGCAGTATTGGTATGAGTAGTGTTAGTAGTAGTGTCATTATTATTCATAATAGTAGTGTTAGTATTGATATGATCATTAATAGTATAGTAGTTGCAAGTACCTTACCTCTAATATTAGACGAGACCAACGCAGAGTAGTCTCGCTTGAAAGCTGAATGAATCGGCGAGTGTTGTCTTGATGTCTGTGATGTCTTGATTAGTCTGTCTGCGGGCCGGTGTCATCAGGAAGTGAAATGAAACGGTTTGCGTCAGCCACTTCGGCCATAAACCACAAAATTACTAAATAACTTTCAAACAAACTGTTAGAATATAACGAGAGATGTTCGCGAGAGCAGAAAGTAGCGAGGGCAGCTGTTTTGGGTCTGTTGCTACGGCCGTAAACCGTTTCACTCTGTCTAGCAACGGTTTACAGCTGCCGTAAACCGTTTCGCTCTGCCTAGCAACAGACCCAAAACAAGGACGGCTTTCCCCTCCTGCTGCCCTCGCTACTTTCTGCTCTCGCGAACATCTCTCGTTAGCTATATTCTAACAGTTTGTTTGAAAGTAATTTAGTAATTTTGTGGTTATGACCGAAGTGGCTGCCGCAAACCGTTTCATTTCACTTCCTGATGACACCGGCCCGCAGACAGACTAATCATCAAGACCACACTCGGCGATTCACTCTGCTTTCAAGCGAGACTACTCTGCGTTGGTCTCGTCTAATATTAGAGGTAAGATGTGAAGCATCGATATTAAATTTAGACTGTTTAATAACAATCGAAAATCTTGCTCCTAGCTGCTTTAATGTATTGTATTTCATGTATTGTAAAGTGTTGCCAATGTAGTTGTAGTTAGTTAGCAGCAATAGTAGTATATCAAGTCGTTTTCAGCCAGTTTCAGGGGCCCTGGGGGTCATGAAAATTTAATCCACTCACATAGGCCTAAATAACCATTTCAGTGAAACACTCACGCACGCACGTGTGCGCGCGCGCACGCACACACACACACTATGGGGTCCTATCAAAGTCAATATTCAAGGACACACGCGCAGCAACGTGTGTGTGCCTGCGTGACTTAACATAGTCAATTTCATTACGCGTTCACACACACGCGCGTTCGCAGTTTTTGATACTACGCCACCGGATATGAAGTTCCAAACGACTCAATAAACATGCGCAGCTATCGACTGAACGTGTCACACAACGCTTGACGTGTCATGTAGTTTCCCCATTGACTTGTAATGGTCACGCGTGTACGCGTGCGCTTACGCGCTCTGACTGTGCACCCCGCGTACATTTACGCATAAAATGACGCGTACATTTACGCGTAAAATTACGCGTCCATGTTGTGCGCGATGCAGAAACACTTCCGGTGGCGTAGCACCAAAAACTGCGAACGCGTGTGTGTGTGAACGTCTAATGAAATTGACTATGTTAAGTCACGCGTTGCTTTGCTACACAGGTGTCAAAGCATGCGTGTGTGACACGTTCAGTCGATAGCTGCGCATGTTTATTGAGTCGTTTGGAACTTCATACACACACACACACACAAACACACACACACACACACACACACACACACACACGCCTGGAGCTGCTTGAATACTGTTTGATGCTGCCATGCTGTCCCTGCTTTGGCCCGTAGAGGTAGACTGTGGCTCCCCCGCTGTCCTCCCTCACTCACATATGCTGTGGAGTAAGACCTCGAGGATGGGCTCCGAGGTGCTTTATCACTGTGACTCTGGATATCACAATGTTGGCCTGGGCAACGCCTCCATCTGTGCTCCCAGTGGACAATGGGAGGAGGCGGCCGTGCTCTGCCAAGGTACCGTCATGGATTTCATCAAAACTATCTATTGATTCCCCATTGAGGTGATTGGCTGGGGGTTACGTCACTTTCGGTTCAGTCGGTTCAAAATCGTACTCACTGCCCCTGTAACTTTCTGAATGGACTGAGCTGAAAGTGAATTGATCTGACGCCCCCTGGTGTTGAAACAGCGGATGTCCTTACATTGTTGTGGTGCATGTTCCCTGTAGAGATCTTGTGTGGGAGTCCTCCTCTAATCAGATCCACTGTGCAGGTGTGGAACGGTAGCTCCGCCCCTGGCAGTACCGCGGTCTATTCCTGTAAACAGGGCTTTCATATCAGTGGAGGGAATAATGTAGCGCTCTGTAATGAAAACGGTCGTTGGACACACCCAACCCTCTCATGCCAAGGTAACAATGAGTGAAACCCCTGAAATGCTTTTGTTTGGTCTCTAAATACTGAAAGGGTAGCAAACCATTTCTAAATGTTAAATTCTGTAGCTGGTTTTGGCAGTATTCTCAGTATTGGAAAAACATAGATACTGTAGGAAACAGTCTGGAAATAACCAACAATTTATTTATTTTTTTCCTCCAACAAATTTTAATTTGATGTCAGAAATCTCATTTTGAAACCATGCTTTTAATTGATGTATCTGAAATGTATTAGAACATTATGATATTCATTGAAATCCTATATCATTTCCCGTATGTTATTTCTTATCCCAGAGATATTATGCGGGGATCCCCCTATACTGCCCCACACTGGACAAATGTGGAATGGCAGCTCCACCCCTGGAACCACAGTATTCTACTACTGTAAAATAGGATTTTATGACAACGAAGCAAATAATATCTCGTTGTGTACAATTAATGGCTACTGGACGAAGCCAAACATCTCATGCAAAGGTAATGACTGACTCCAATATGTTGATACAGTGCTGTTTTCTACTAGCCTGGTAAACCATCCAGATCATGTGACCTCACATTTGTTTGGGTGGGTGCGCCTGATCGCTAAAGTCGTCACTGATTGGTACATGGAATACGGGGGAACAAATCACTGGCCAGGATTCTGATATCAGTGTATCAGACCCAGAGAGAGATCTGCAGCATGCAGTAACGTAATGTATCAGTGTAAGAGCATGGTAGCACCTATTAAACCCCTTGGTAGGGCATGGTAGCACCTATTAAACCCCTTGGTAGGGCATGGTAGCACCTATTAAACCCCTTGGTAGGGCATGGTAGGACCTATTAAACCCCTTGGTAGGGCATGGTAGCACCTATTAAACTCCTTGGTAGGGCATGGTAGCACCTATTAAACTCCTTGGTAGGGCATGGTAGCACCTATTAAACTCCTTGGTAGGGCATGGTAGCACCTATTAAACCCCTTGGTAGGGCATGATAGGACCTATTAAACTCCTTGGTAGGGCATGGTAGCACCTATTAAACCCCTTGGTAGGGCATGGTAGCACCTATTAAACTCCTTAGTAGGGCATGGTAGGACCTATTAAACCCCAGGTAGGGCATGGTAGCACCTATTAAACTCCTTGGTAGGGCATTGTAGGACATTCAACTCCTTGGTAGGGCATGGTAGGACCTATTAAACCCCAGGTAGGGCATGGTAGGACCTATTAAACTCATTGGTAGGGCATGGTAGCACCTATTAAACCCCTTGGTAGGGCATGGTAGCACCTATTAAACTCCTTGGTAGGGCATGGTAGGACCTATTAAACCCCAGGTAGGGCATGGTAGGACCTATTAAACCCCTTGGTAGGGCATGGTAGGACATATTAAACTCCTTGGTAGGGCATGGTAGGACCTATTAAACCCCTTGGTAGGGCATGGTAGGACCTATTAAACTCCTTGGTAGGGCATGGTAGGATGTATTAAACCCCTTGGTAGGGCATGGTAGGACCTATTCAACTCCTTGGTAGGGCATGGTAGCACCTATTAAACCCCTCGATAGGGCATGGTAGCACCTATTAAACCCCTTGGTAGGGCATGGTAGCACCTATTAAACCCCTCGATAGGGCATGGTAGCACCTATTAAACCCCTCGATAGGGCATGGTAGCACCTATTAAACCCCTCGATAGGGCATGGTAGCACCTATTAAACTCCTTGGTAGGGCACACTGCAGATTAGCAGTCTTTTGTAGAAACATGGTATTGATGAGGATTCGGAAAACACCTGGTCCTTTTGTGGCGATTGTCCTCATGCGGCTTCTCTGTCTTGCCCGCGATGGCTGACTGTGTGTCAGCTGTTGATCCATGTTAGCCGTCTGTTAGCACATTGCTACCGGCGTTTCTAGTGCTTGTCAACTAGCTCCCTCCACTCAAATCTGCAGGAAATGACGTCGTCACACCCCAAAAATCTCGGCTATCAGACACCATCTTTATAGAGCATAAGCTGCAAGAATTCTTGTATCATAAATCAAGATCCACCAAGAATAATAGGAAGGAACTCTGTCATAGTCTCTCTTCTGTGTTCCCATGACCCCGACCATGGCCCGGTAGTGGACCACTTCGTTGAGTGGTGTAAATGGGCCTTAGACATATAGGGCTCTATCTTCCCGATTTGCGTTAGCGCCCGTTTTGCGCTGGAATAGCGCTGCGCAAAGCCCTGATTGTGGGCGTTTCGGCCCGCTGCGCTTCACGTCATCTCGGCGCACATCTCCGTATAGGTGTGTTTATGCCCAAAAGCATTGTGGAGGTGTGGTCATGCCCATAAAACCACAGCGTCACGTCAGCAGCTTCCTCCTCACTGAGAGTAGACTCAGTTCTCAGTCTCTATCCGCTTCGGGACTGGAGTGAGAGAGAGAAAGAGGGGGAGAGAAAATATAGCCTAGATGGGGAGAGGGAGAGAGTCAGAGAGAGAGAGAGAGAGGGGGGGGGGGGGGGGGGGGGGGGGGGACAAGAGAGGGAAGAGAGAATTGGAGGATGAACCAGTTCCGATTGTAACGAAAATTGATGCTTTTGTAATTAGTAGCCTTTTAATTAGCCGTTTCGCTCATATAGGCTATAACATACACATTTAAAGTCCCTGGAAACCAAAATCCACAAAAACCTTCTAACTATTAAATTGAGGGTCTTATGTGAGTAATTGTGTGCCTCAGAAAGTAGGAGACATTAGTTTCAACCCAAACCCCCAAAATCAACACTTTTCTACAAGGTCTGGATTTCCACTTCCTCATTGAAGAGAGCGGTGCGCGCGGTGCTAAAATGAATGATCTTATCACGTCAGACGATTTTTTGTCCGTTCTTATAAAACCTTCTTGCCCCCACAGCGCTCCCTCAGTGTCTGTCTGTCTCCCTCCCGCTCTGTGTGCCTGTGTGCCGAGCGCTATGCTGCCTGCTCTCTCTCTCTCTCTCTCTCTCTCTCTCTCACTGTCACACACACGCACGCACACACACACACACACACACACTCCATCTCTCTTTCCTTCTCTCTCTCTCTCTCTCCTTCTCTCTCTCTCTCTCTCCGTTTCCCTCCCTCTCTCTCTCGCTCTCTCTCTCAGAGCAGACCTGCAGTCCTGCATGCACACACACGGGACACGCCCACACAGTCAGCGGGAGAAAAGACTCATGATTGATGATGACTCAGATTCTCATGACTTTTGTCATGACTGTCAAACCTAAATTTATATACTTTGCGACGTTCATCATCGCCAAATTTGGCTGGTGGCTTATTAACATAGGTTCCTGTGATGTGATGAACTCAAAATGCTAAATAATAAAAAAAATATTTCTGGTTTCCAGGGACTTTAAAAATAGCCTATTCGTTTCTTTAATCCCTAGGGGGATGTGTGAGATTTTATTTCAATAGCCTATACCAGAATTGTCCACTCGGGTTAACCTATTGTTGCATGGTGCAATTGTGCAGGGAGAGAGGTTACTGTATTATACTATCAATGGTTACTGTTGTATAGCCTATTGGCCGGTGTTGTGTCAGAAAGTGATTTTCTGCCAGAAACTGGTTTCGATCCGCGGGACCACGCACAGCACAGCACAGCGCTGCCTCGGTGCCTCGGCAGTGCCTTTACCCACCCTGTGCACCAACCTCCCCGGCCTGCCTACCCGGCCCAGCTCACACATTCTCCGGGGAGACCCCCCTTCATAGCCGAACCCCCTCCCCGCGCTACACACAGACTCCCGCCCGGCCAGACCCTTGTTCCCCTGGTAATCCAATTCAAAATGCAAATCACTTTTTTGCACAAAACCATGACAAACAAATTATCATTGTTAAATCAAGGTGTGTTTTTTTCTGTAGTGTAGGTTAGTTGAAAATCAACGTGGCATTCTGAGGAGGGAATTGTGTGTCCACGCGCGAGCCGTGCGTAATGGCCCTATCCAAGCGAGGATTTCCTGCACTGCGCTGGAGAATACTGTCTGCGCTCAGGCGTACGTCTGTGTTCGCGCTAAGACCAGCTATTTCCTGGCGTTAAAATTGAGAGCACCCAAGGCAATGTTTTCTAACACATTGAGCTGGACCGCCTATTTTGGAACGGGCAACTCCCAAACCTCTCTTTGCGCTCGCCACATACCGACGGTATCTTCCCCACAGCGCTAAATGACACTTGCGCGAGACACATGATAGGCTAGAGGCCCACCGACACGCCTGGGCCACGCCTACACCTGTGTCATCACAGCGCAAAACTGGACGGTGCGCTGGGAACATAGCAATAAGAGGCGCGCAAACGCAGCGCAAAGGCAGTGCAAACGATAGCACCGTACAATGATAGGGCCCATAGTTGTAGCAGCAGCAATAGTAGTTAAGTAGTTTTCAACCAGTTTCAGGGACACTGGGAGGCATGAAACCCACTGACATAAATAACCATTTCAGTGAAACACGCACGCGCCATGCACACACACACACACACACACACACACACACACACACACACACACACACACACACACACACACACCTGGAGCTACTTGAATACTGTTGAATACTGTCCCTGCTTTGGCCCGTAGAGGTCGACTGTGGCTCCCCCCCTGTCCTCCCTCACTCACATATGCTGTGGAGTAAGACCTCGAGGATGGGCTCCGAGGTGCTTTATCACTGTGACTCTGGATATCACAATGTTGGCCTGGGCAACACCTCCATCTGTGCTCCCAGTGGACAATGGGAGGAGGCGGCCGTGCTCTGCCAAGGTACCGTCATGGATTTCATCAAAACTATCTGTTGATTCCCCATTGAGATGATTGGCTGGGGGTTACGTCACTTTCGGTTCAGTCGGTTCAAAATCTTACTCACTGCCCCTTTAACTTTCTGAATGGACAGAGCTGAAAGTGAATTGATCTGACGCCCCCTGGTGTTGAAACAGCGGATGTCCTTACATTGTTGTGGTGCATGTTCCCTGTAGAGATCTTGTGTGGGAGTCCTCCTCTAATCAGATCCACTGTGCAGGTGTGGAACGGTAGCTCCGCCCCTGGCAGTACCGCGGCCTATTCCTGTAAACAGGGCTTTCATATCAGTGGAGGGAATAATGTAGCGCTCTGTAATGAAAACGGTCGTTGGACACACGCAACTCTCTCATGCCAAGGTAACAATGAGTGAAACCCCTGAAATGCTTTTGTTTGGTCTCTAAATACTGAAAGGGTAGCAAACCATTTCTAAATGTTAAATTCTGTAGCTGGTTTTGACAGTATTCTCAGTATTGGAAAAACATAGATACTGTAGGAAACAGTCTGGAAATAACCAACATTTTTTTTTTTTCCCCTCCAACAAATTTTAATTTGATGTCAGAAATCTCATTTTCAAACCATGCTTGTAATTGATGTATCTGAAATGTAATATATCATTTCACGTATGTTATTTCTTATCCCAGAGATATTATGCGGGGATCCCCCTATACTGCCCCACACTGGACAAATGTGGAACGGCAGCTCCACCCCTGGAACCACAGTATTCTACTACTGTAAAATAGGATTTTATGACAACGAAGCAAATAATATCTCGTTGTGTACAATTAATGGCTACTGGACGAAGCCAAACATCTCATGCAAAGGTAATGACTGACTCCAATATGTTGATACAGTGCTGTTTTCTACTAGCCTGGTAAACCATCCAGATCATGTGACCTCACATTTGTTTCGTTCTGTCGTGCTGTCTGGCCTCCAGCCCGGGGGCGGGCCTTTTCACAAATTACAAAGTCAACGGGCCAATCAGGGACCTGCCTCATAGTTGGCCAATCAGGGACGCCGCTGGCAAAACAGCAATGGCAGCTCCCATGGCTCTGCAGCTCCCAAGGCAACGAGCAGTAACATTAACGTTTGTAGAGTTTACACAGCCGCAAGTTAAACAAGAACAAGAGTGTACCAGCAGAGTTTTCAAAAGTCGACTGTCGTCACTGATTGGTACATGTCCCCAGGAATACGGGGGACCCTTGGTAGGGCATGGTAGGACCTATTAAACCCCTTGGTAGGGCATGGTAGGACCTATTAAACCCCTCTGTAGGGCATGGTGTCAAGGTGTGCGGCGAAATTGCTCGCACTACCTTAAATTATCTTTCTAACCTATCCACCTTATTTCTGGCTGCCATGATGCCTATGGGTTTTTCTTCCGGTGTGATCCTCTCAGCCTTGTTGCTGACAGCTTGACACCCGTCTGGGCGAACGGAGCAAATCACTAATCAGGTCCAGCTTGGTCAAAAATCTCGTCGATAAATATCCCTTTAAGAGCGCAGTGCGCAGCCTACTGTGGCTAATGTTAGCGGCTAGCTAGCTATGTTACATGGCAGTAAAACGCCACTGAATGACCAAAGCGATATAACTTTTAACCATTTCGAGTAACACTGTTAACTTTCCATATGGATCACCAGCGTTAGTTTGTTGTTTATAACCATAACGTGGCTATATTTGTCGGGGTCCACCCGCTATGCCGACCACCCGCTATGCCGACCACCCGCAATGCCGACCTTAGGTTTAGGCGTGGGGGTGGGAGAGGTTAGGTTTTGGGTTAGGGTCTGGGGGAGGTTAGGTTTAGGCATGGCATGGGGGGAGGTTAGGTTTGGCGTGGGGGCTGGGAGAGGTTAGGTTTTGGGTTAGGGTCTGGGGGAGGTTAGGTTTAGGCATGGGGGGAGGTTAGGTTTGGCGTGGGGGCTGGGAGAGGTTAGCTCCACCGACACGCTGCACGTCGCCTCGCTCAGCTGGTTCTGCTTGTGGGCTATCGGCATTGCGACCTGTCGGCACTGCGGCCTGTCGGCACATAGACGCGGCACCATATTTGTCACGTTCTCTATCTAACTCTGATACTCTGTCGATGATTTGATTTGACAGTTCTGGGCACTGGCGTTGGTGTTGGCCAATCCTAGCGTGTTCCACCCCCAAATCGATTGTGTTCTGGCCCAAAGCGAGTGGGTTCCATGACGAAACAGTCTCGAGCCAACTACATTATTTTAGAGCAGCGCAGTAAATACAATATTCCTGGAATGCGAGTTTAACTAAACAGTTACATGTCCTCTGCATTCTACATCAAATGAAGACATTAGCGTTTGTTTTATTTTGTATGTTACATACTTATTGGCCAAGTTATGTTAGTTTATGGCAGAGGAATTCTGCTAAAGAAGGAAGTGTAGGCGGCCATCTTGCCTGCAGAGCTTTCAAATCAACCGTTTTAGGAAATGGCAAGCTGCAACAATCAGGTCACTTAAACCGGACCTTGTACCCATAATTATTTTTTACAGCGGGGCATTCAAAAATAAGGTGGATAAAAGGATAGGTACTTGAGGAAGGCCCAGTCTATCTTGGCTGACCCTGCACGGGCACGGGCACGTATGTTCCACCTAGATGTGGATTCACGCTCATGTTCACTCGGGTAATGGGGACTCGACTCAAACTCCACTCGGACTGTTTTTTTGGTGACTTGGACTCGAACGTTGGGGACTCGAGACTTTACTTCAACTGGAGATGTACAGTTGTGACTTGACTACATCACTGGCTGGGAGATCCAAATAATCATCTTAATGTTCAATTGAAATGTGACAATAAAATAATCTCCATCTGCCCGTAGAAGTCGACTGCGGTGTTCCCCCGACCTTCCCTCATTCAGTCGCAGTGTGGGAGAGGAGCTCCACCGTGGGCTCTCAGGTGCTTCATCAGTGTAACTCTGGATATCACAATGGTGGAGAGGGAAATGTGTCCGTCTGCACTGCCAGTGGAGAGTGGGATGTGGCCTCTGTCCTCTGTCAAGGTGATAGTGACCTTCATCCTTCATCCAGGCATCATAATGCTTGCTGGGTTAATCCACCACAGATTACTGTCATTAATGTTTCAAAATGTGTGAAATCTTAGAATCTTAAAGTAACACTCTGCCGATTTTCAACCAGCTTTGTATCATTACAAAATCAGTAGTATATCCGAAAACTGTGAACATCTTTGCAAGTATTCATTTAGTTTGGCAGTCATTGAGAGTTGATTTGATTTAAGTTGTGGACCAGCGATGTCATTTGTACATGATTAACATCAATGGTCCACAACTTAACTCAAATCAGCTCACAATAACTGTCAAACTAAATTAATGTCTGCCAAACTGTTGACAATTTTCGGATATACTACTGATTTTGTAATGATACAAAGCTGGTTGAAAATCGGCGGAGTGTTCCTTTAAGTGCCTAATTTCCCTTCACATTAGTTTCACAGTAATCTGTTGAACAATCAAAGGATTGTTTTGTATCTATCTGTAATATGATTGCTGTGTTTTGGTGAGCAACTAACAGAAGTAATCCATTACTCTTCAACACTAGAGCCACAGTATCTGACTTCCAATGATCAAAATGACGTGTTGCCGCTTTTTTGTTGTAGAAATTAAATGTGGCGAGCCTCTTTTCAAACCACATGCTAAAGTGCTCTGGGACGGATCGTCACACATCGGTAGTGTGGCGTCTTACCAGTGTGACGAAGGACATCGCGCCAGAGGCCTGAGAAACTACTCGGTGTGCGGGCAGAATGGCCTGTGGGAGGATGCTGACCTACGGTGTGAAGGTGCAGCTTTTCATCATCACTGTAGTTCAACTTTATTATATAGTATATTATTATATATTTTACAGCAATTTCCTCAAATTAATTCAAAATATCTGTATCAGATACTGAGTCTTTCTAAATGTCTCACAGTTGTGGCATGATTACACGTGATTATGATCACCCCCCCCCCCCCCCCCCCACACACACACACACACACACACACACACTATATTCTGTTACCAACATCTTTATGATCGCATAAAACATTAATAAGTGTCTACAATTTTTTACATATTTCTCTTAGAATAATTCTCTGGATAGCACATGTCTGTCAATGATACATAACTGAGATGATTGATTTCTATGTGCAGAAATAAGCTGTGGCCCTCCACTAACCCTCCCCCATACTAACCTGCTGTGGGAACAGCGCACCAGTAGACCAGGCAGTGTGCTGCTGTATGTGTGTATGGAGGGATTTTACCAGGAGAGAGGGAATGGTAACTCCACATGTTCAATATCAGGAGAGTGGGGGGAAGTATCGATCAAATGCAAAGGTAGAGTAACCATCTCTATATATATATATGGACCTGCATTGGTTCAACTGTGGGACCCGCATCTTTTCTGTTGATACTTTGTATCTTTTTGTTTGTCTCTTTGTATCTTTTTTTTTTTTTCTATCTTTTCTTTTCTGTTGATACTTTGCTCTCACAGGTGTCACAGGTGACTCACAGGTGAGTCACAGGTGACTGATGGTTGCTCAGGATTGCTGTATTATTGCAGTGGCACTGAATGAATGTTGCAGAAATACTGAATGCTGCTGTTTATTTTTGATGGACACGTGATTTTTAATTTCACCTGCAATAGCGCATAATGGTTGGTTACGTTGTCACCCAGGGTCTTTGAGTGGAGAGACCATCTCTCCACTCCACATTGTCTGTGTGGTGTTTGGGACTGTCGCTGTTCAGGGGCAGCTGACGTGGATGACTCGTTAAGACACATCATCACCTGTGGTGGTGAAGCCACACACTGTTTAGACCGAGGCTATATAAATACCACGCAGACGTGGCCTCTTCGGTTAACCTTGATTGGAACCGTTTCGGAGCGACTCTTAAATGGAGAGATATTCTCGCCACAGCATTCTGAGACTATCTCTCCACTCGACATATTCTGTGTTTTATGGGACTCCTGTGGAGGGTGGAAAGGCTGCAGTTCCATGGCATAGACTGACTGGCATGGGAATCGGACCAGGTCTTAGGTCTGACTCGGTGGTCAACCCCCCCCCGGCTTCCTTCTGATGACGCAGAAGTGAATTGAAAAGCTGTAGTTCCTCAAATGGCCACTAGGCATCTGGGGGCAGTAGGCATTCCCCCATGTTAAAATGCCTGACTTTGTAACAAAACATCTTTCCAGTGAGGGGCGAAACATGGTTTTGGTCTATAGCTAATTTCACCTTTTCATAACAACTGTAGGGGGCCATTTCTTGGAAAATCCCATCTCACATGAGGTGCGGAAGGACTCAACCCATTCCCTCCCACTCTGCTGATGAAAAATCAAGATGGCGGCGGCCAACGTTCCAACTCCAAACGGGATACCAAGATCAATGGGATCGCTCTGTCCACATTATTTAGGTCAGTGGTGGGACTGCAGGGTTTGGGTGCAGCACCACCCCACAATCACCCGGCAATAAGCGGCAGCAGCCCTATGCACCGAAATGGCATGGAGCTCACCCATTCTTTTAGCGGCTAAAATAATCTGGCTAATTGTACCGGTTAAAATCTAACCGGTACAATTAGCCGTTTTTTCACTTCCCACCCAATTCACCCCATTTTGTGTCTAAAAGGCAGTTAGTAACACAGATGCAGGGTTTCCAACTTCCAATCCATTTGGTGATCCAGTGCTGGGGCTCTCGTTACTGTTTTGCTTGCACCTGTGCCACTTCCTGCATTTTAGACACAAAACGGGTGAATTGGGTGCGAAGTGAAAAAGGCTAATGCATTGCCCTGTGTCAAGCGGCTGGCTGCTCCCACCACCGGAGAGCAAGGCACCGCTTGTGTGCTTGCAGATGCCTCGGGAGGCAGCGGCACACAGGCCACGCACGCGTCCAGAAGAGCCAGGGCACAATGATGTGCAGTGTGGAAGCCATCGTCTCCAAGACGCGGAAGCACAATCTCCATCTCCGTCCGGGTACTAGTAAAAGCACTCGCCTGCCACCGGGGGATACCCACGTTCAATTCCCGGTACCGGTACCCCCCGGCTTGGTCAGACGTTCCTACAGACACAATTGGCCGCGTCTGTGGGTGGGAAGCCGATGGGGGCCCGGGCTATGAGTCCTGGTCGCTACACCATGAGTTCCTCTTCTGGTCCATCGTTCCCCTTTCCCCACTGTTTGGGGGGGGAGGGGAACTGGGGGGAATAATGTCCTGCCGGTGAAACACCAGGTGAAACTGTCAGGTGAAAAGAAGCGGCTGACGAGTCGCGAGGACTGCACATGTATCGGAGGAAACGTGCTAGTCTAAGGCTGTCCCCAGATCGGCGGAGGGGGTGGAGCAATGACCGGGGCAGAAGGGAGAATTGGCCAAGTTTCCACATAGCGTTATTTTTGAGAAACAGGCACTGAGGAGAAAACCTGGTCCCCTTGACCTTGGGGGAGGTCCCTGTCCTCTGCCCTGTAGCTACGGGGAGGGTCTTGCCAACCCCCACTTGACAGTTACACTCAGGGAATGGGATTATCGAGACTGCGCCCCCACTTGGTCTTAAAGAGCAAATCACATCAGCTGCCCCTGAATAGGGACAGTCCCACTCCAATGTGGAGAGATCGTCTCGACAGGAGAGAGAACAACTGTTACATTGGGGGCGATTGGAAACCAAACCATAATAGACATGATATCTGTAATATGGTGTGTGTATATATAGTCACCCTTACTCACATACTCACAATTTAATGTTTATAGAGTTGTATTTTTCGCTAATGCGTTTTTGCTTGTTGTTATGTCTACCACTTGGATGTTGATTTCAATCAATCAATCAATCAATCAATCAATTGATTCCACTGTTTTTCCAGCTAAATGTGGCCCAGTTCCACTCTTGACCAACTCGGAGGTGGTGTTGCATGACAGAAGTCTTGTGATCCATCGCTGTGTCGACGGCTTTCACAGCTGGAGGGGGAGCAATGCCTCTGTGTGTGCTGACACTGGGATATGGCATAGAGCCACACTGACATGCATAGGTGAGTAAGAACATGACATCTAGGAGAGACAAATATACCAGTATGTGTTTTTTTCTTTTTTTCTTCTGACCCCCCCCCCCCCCCCCATTGTACTTGGCCAATTTCCCCCTGCTGCCCCGGTCGCTGCTCCACCCTCTGCCGATCTAGGGAGAGCCATAAAAGATAGACTAGCACCAGGCTCCCTCCGAGACACGTGCAGTTGCCAGCCGCTTCTTTTCACCTGACAGCGGGGAGCTTCACCGGCAGGACGGAAGCACGTGGGAGGATCACGCTATTCCCACCAGTTCCCTTCTGCCCCGAACAGGCACCCCACGACCGAACAGAGGAGGCGCTAGTGCAGTGACCAGGACAAATACCCTCAATCCGGCTTCCCGCACACAGCCACTCGTGCCTGTGGATGCCTGACTTAAAAAAAAAAATCTTTCAATGTAGTATAGGTACACTATTGTTAAGAGAAAGTAGTCATAGAGGAATAATAGGTCAGGTACAGTGTGTGTATGTGTATGTGTATATATATATATATATATATATATATATATATATATATATATATATATATATATATATATATATATATATATATATATATATATATATATATATATATATATATATATATATATATATGGATACATGATTCATTTTCATATAGTGGGGTGGCTTTAGCTCAGGAGGTAGAGCGGGTCGGCCAATGATGCAAGGGTTGGCGGTTCGATCCCCGCTCCCTCCCAGCTGCTGTTGTTGTGTCCTTGGACAAGACACTTAACCCTCCTTGCTCCCTGCCATCGGTGTATGAATGGGTGAATGTAGACTACCTACTGATTGTAAAGCGCTTTGGATAAAAGCGCTATATAAATGCAGGCCATTTACTATTTATATAGTTTTTGTCAAAGCCACAGAACAGAGAGCCACTGGAGAGGGGCTAAAGAGTGACTAAAGAGTGGCATGTGGCTCCAGAGCCACAGGTTGTCTACCCCTGGTGCAGGCAGACATACTGTATTTGTTTGTATTTGTGCTCTTGCCTGTGTTTGTGCCAGGCAGCTAGCCCTCCATCTCAGTGGCCAGCAGCTGCTTACAATAGATTGTGTGTAAAGACAAATGAACGGTGTAGCGTCACTCTCGCTCTGTTTTGATTCCCACCTCTCTTACAGAAATCAAGCCAGCTATTCACGACTTGGTTGTTTTGAATGAAAAGTGTCTGCAATGGAAAGCAGAAAAGTATGAAGAGGACACAGAGGTTTACAAGGTAAGACAGAACGTCACCTGGCGTCACCCAGCGACAACCTCGGGCTTGGATAGGTGAAGCCTATGTGGAAGTGCCAACAACTACAGTTCCTCGAATGGCCACTTGAGGGTGGCTCCAAAAGGGAATCGATCCCCCCCCCTAATAATAATCCAACATTACACTGTAAGAGACACTGTAATTTTCCAAGCAAATACATAGCCGGAGCTAACGTGGCGCAGGCGCTGTGTGCAATCATCAGTAGTTCGGGCTATGTATTTTCTTCGGAAACTACAGTGTCTCATAAATTTGGATAATTATTTCGTAGCGTGGTGAGTCACAACATGTACATATGAACGTTTTCCCAATGTATTTTTGGTGATTGTCCGTCTCCTGCTGTACCCTCCCTAGGTGATGTACATTGGATCCAGAGAGTACCAGAGGGCATTTCATGATAAAAGGAGGCGGTCTCTCAGCTCTGGAGCCGACCGCCTGCAGCTCTGTCTCCACCTGCTGCCTGTCACCAACTACAGCATCTCTGTCACTGCAGTGTCTGCCAGGTTCACAGCTACAGTCACCACCAACACCAGCTTACAAGGTATCACTGCACACAGCCAGCCCTGCTTACACTCTACTCTCTGACCATCAAGGTTGGCAGAGATGGGAAGTAACTAAGTACAGTACAAATACTTTAGTACTTACTGTGTACTTAAGTAGGATTTTCAGGTATCTGTATTTAGTCCAGGCAGGTGATATGTGCTAAATTTAGGGTGAATCAATTTTCATAAAAGCATGAAACTTGTAGGCTACAGTTTGGGGTTATGCATTATGTGCACCTTTTTGCCAGGCAGCTGGCTGCCAGCCTACATCTGGCTATGTCTGACGGAAGGAAGCCCTCACAAAATGCTTGAGTGACATGAGTTTGAGTTTGAGTTTAATCCTTCTGGCTTGCAATACATGATTGAATTATGCAGAATGTACACTTGAACAAAACAATAAAAAATACACATACATTATGCATTATTAAAACAAACCCCAACATCAAAAATACAATCAACGCTTAACTACAGCCCATTAAAAAGCCTGACGCCACAGGAGATGGTGGATCATCATCACTGATGACATCACTCGCTGATGACATCACATCAAGACATCACTCGGAGAAGAAGGGGAGAGAGGTTAGATGGTTGAGAGGGTTTTACAGCATGAAGGGAAACAGTGGATGGATAAATCCAGAAGGAGGCGGTAATGCAACATAAAGGATGCCAACCCATGGTGAGCAGCCTCCGTCCAAATGAATGGGTGGGCCTGTCCCATTCACTATCCAGTTCTTTCAATACATCCAGAGAAGAAGAAATCACTCAGGAGGCTGACTGACTCACAGCCAGGCAGCTCTACATCTACATCAGCGCCGCCCCCCACTGGACGCTTGCTGCTCCAGGCTGCTGGCATTCTGACCTGTGACGTGACTTCTCGCCTGCTGGATGAGGCGCTGCAGTTCATGTGTGACGCGGCTTTCGTCCAGATGCTCCTGGACCACGGCGCCGACCCGGCCCTGGTGACCCCGTGAGCAGGCACAGCTGGAGGTGAGGGCGCATCCCAAGGTGCTCAGGTTCTTTCTGGAGGCCAAGAGATGTCCTCACAGTCTGGCCCACGTGTGTCAGAACCGGATCGGCCAAGCGATGGGCAGACATCGCCTGAACCAAGTCCACTCTCACCACTAATAGTGACTGTTTCTAACAAAGACAGGACCAGAGATGAAATACCATCAGCATACACCACCTGTAGCCAATCCTACTACTAGAATTGAAGAGCTCTGTGTCCGTGTGTGCTCGGTTCATCATCTCCACCACCCTGGAATTGAGCGCGCGGAAATTCTTAATATGGCATGAGGTTCAGTTAGCTTTGCATAGAAACACCCGCTAGAAATACTCCTTACTTTTATACTTGATTACATTTCAGAGCCTGTTATTTTTTACTTTTACTTGAGTAAACGAGTTGAATCAGTACTTCTACTTCCACAAGTAACTCTACATTCTTTAAACAATGTGTGTACTTTTCCCATCTCTGAAGATTGGAGAGTAACAGGAATAAGGCAATAACTGTGATCCAGTGCAAACCAAAACCATAGTAATTGGATTATCAGATATTCATATTTTTTGTTGTTGATAAAAACAGAAATCTAAACAACTTGAAACAAAATGATGGTTGATGTTGGTATGGTATTGGTACTATTCATGTTACAGTATGTCAACTGGAACAGAGAGAGTGTCAAAATAGTGATCAAAAGTGGGAAAAAGGAGCTTCTTGGTTACTTTTTAGAGAACAATTTAATCCAGAAGTGTTAGTACACAGGTAACCTCACAGGTTTACATACAATGCACAACTTCAAAAAAAAGTTGTGCAACGCGATGCGTTTCAACCTCACTGGGTCTTCATCAGGCTGTAGCCTGACGAAGACCCAGTGAGGTTGAAACGCGTTGCGTTTTTCTTGCCCGTGTCTCATATTTGTTTGAAGTTGTACATTGTATGTAAACCTGTGAGGTTACCTGTGTACTAACACTTCTGGATTAAATTGTTCCCGAAAAGTAACCAAGAAGCTCCTTTTTCCACTTTTGATCACAGTATGTAAACTGGAATAAAAATTACATTTTGAATTGAAATTTCTTGCTAAAGTAATTCAAAACATAAGTAATAACTGTGGAATATGTTGCAAATTACAATTGCCATTGGCATTATTATTACGTCATTATAGAGACGAGTGAGTGATAATAAGTAGAAACTGATAGATTTCAATCTAGGGCATCATCTGAGTAGGTATCTTGTTTTTTAAACACACACTGTCATGGTGAGGCCCGCATGACCTCTAGCCTACATGCTAAATATGACCTGATTTAACTGTTCATGTCTTTGTCCGATTAGAAATCGAAATCGATTTTGAGTGTATTAGAAGGATGATCGGGACATTGCAATATGGGATTGGTGATCCAGTGATGCCAATGATTGTTGAATAAGCCCTTCTTGATTTGTTTGGCCTGTTAATTGACACTGGCTGTGTTGGGGGAGGGGAGGGGGAGTATTTAGCCAGCTCTCACCCTTGTGTGTGGGCTCACTCTACCTTCACCCTAGCCTGGGTGACCTCTATGTACTATCACTTCTTATAGGTTACAGGCATAGTCTGCGACGTCACGTTGAAGGCTGGCTTCACCCAGGCTACCTTCACCCTAGATGTGAGAGCGGGACTGCTGGCCTGCCCCGTACAAATAGGACCCAAGTCATCCATAGAGACACTGCGTAACGCGTCATCATTCAGAAACCACGCCCAAGACGGGGGAAAACACAAACTCCCGTCCAATCCTGGCGTTCTCCTATGTCACGTGCATGGTTGCGTGTTGCACCAAAAGATCG
The DNA here is from genome assembly GCF_964638095.1 of Poromitra crassiceps. Lineage (NCBI taxonomy): Eukaryota > Metazoa > Chordata > Actinopteri > Beryciformes > Melamphaidae > Poromitra > Poromitra crassiceps. Next base: position 40,388,290 of record NC_139631.1, read on the forward strand.
TATATACGGAAGAGATACGCTAGATCCACATTTTTCTTCTCGCCAAATCTCAATGGCTTCCTTGTTTTGCTTAGGAGTACAAAAAAACTTTAACTGGCGATTTTTTACATTTCTTGTCTGCGCAGCCCACCACACAACAGCTTTTAGCTATGTTTAATTCAAGGAAAATGACGCTGGTGTGTGGAAATGAACGGAGCTCTTCCTCCATGATGGGCGTGGCCTATTACATGCAGTGTCTCTATGGGTTTAGTCTATGTTTAGGATTTCAGTTTAGTTCTGCTATTTTCTTTGTCCTTTTTGTAGTTCTTTTGACTCATTAGTAGGGATGTCACAATATACCGTCCCACAATATATCACGATATCAAAACGTGACAATATGTATCGTTGAGATGAAATCTCATATCGCGAGAAAAAGAAGCTGAACATGGTGGCACTGATCTGCATCTGATTGCATGCTCGCTCTCCTTTTCATTGCTTTGTTTGAACAGACAAGGGACGTTACAGACACGGAGGATGAAAATGGCGAAATTACTCAAATTAGCGTGGAGGATGCCCCCTCAACTTACAAATCGATCGCAAAAAAATATTATTAACACGTTCACTGCCAATGACGTATTAATACGTCAAAAATAATCCAACGGTTGACTGCCAATGACGTATTAATACGTCAAAAAAATGAAATTTTTTTTTTGACCGTGGGATGTGCATCTAACCCTTTTACATCTCTTATATAATTATTGGAGCCACCGAACGTTTACAACCCATTCCACCGAGCCACTAAGTGGCGACAGTGCCCTCCTGACTAGAGGAAGGCAAGCAAAAAGCAGCCATTCTCATGAAAATGGATGGGGGAAAACGCTTTCGTTTTCGCGCTGATTGCTGGCGATGCGGGATTGCAAATTTGCATAATAGATTACAGGTGGAACACACTTTGAAACACGCAGCATAAATATGACCAGAATCGCAAAAGCTTCTCTCAACCAAAACTCCAAGAAGCGAGCGAGTCCATCCAGACTTCCTCAAACAGCGGCCGCGCAGACAGGCACAGGACAGCAGCAGCAAAGCAGTGAGACTGGTGACAAGCTTGTGACGGCCGCTGCAGCCAAGAAGAACGCCCACGGAGGGAGGAGTTGGAAGCAACTCTCCCTCTCTCTCTCTCTCTCTCTCTCTCTCTCTCTCTCTCTCTCTCTCGCTCTCTCTCTCTCCCTCCCTCCCTCCCTCTCTCTCTCTCTCTCTCTCTCTCCCCCTCTCACTAGGATTAAACCTAGTGCGTCTCCGGGAGAGAGAGAGAGAGGGAGGGAGAGCGAGAGGGAGGGAGAGAGAGAGAGAGAGAGAGAGAGAGGGAGGGAGAGCGAGAGGGAGGGAGAGAGAGAGAGAGAGAGCGAGAGGGGGAGGGAGAGAGAGAGAGAGAGCCAAAAATGAATGGTTAAAGTGACTGTTCTATCGAATTTCAAAAAAAGCCGTTTATCTCTGAATAATTTTTCTGACGCTGAAACCATGCTGTATTCAACTGCTAATGCTTACATAACTACTAACTCTACAAACTAACTCTTTTAGACAGAGAAAGCACACATTCTATTAGTTCTTTTGAGATATTGTGTGTTCACAAAATCTTAGCAGAAAAGAATCCTCGGGTCTTGAAAGATGAGCCAGAATCCTCAAAAAAACCCTCTGGCAGAAGCTAACTACAGTAAAAAAAAAAACGTCTGGCAGTGAATGTGTTAAGATATCGTATCGTATCGTTATCGTGAACCCAATATCGTGTATCGTATCGTATCGTGAACTGAGTGTATCGTGACACCCCCTACTCATTAGCCTTATTTTGTTCAAAGCCTTTTGAGTATATTTTATCTATTCGGTAACAAGTAACAACCCAAGACAAAAATGCCTTGTTCCACCATTAATAAACATCTGTGGTGGACCTGCACCCTGCCTCTGCCTCTTCTCCTGCTCGCCATCCTTAGACACACCTCCCCTATAAAAAATTATTTCTTGCATGAATGTATGTCAAACTTCCTGTTATTTGGGTAACTTGAAACAGTCATCGTTGAGATACCAGTTTCTCTCTCCAAAGCAGAGGTTCTGTGGAATGAAACCCTTAATGTGAAAACAAACAACATATATTGACATTGTTCTTTTTTTCCTACAGTACCTGAAGCTCCAGTTGTCCGCTACAGAGAATTTGAGACTCCGCTGCCTCGTCTGAGGCTACGCAGATCACTCAGCACTTTGGACCCAATAAGGTAACAAGCAAGCTGAAGAGGGGCGAGACTTATGACTCGACTGGAGGGGTTATGATGAACTGCTGTATTGGTGTATCTGTATAATCAGTCTACTCTATATTATATTATATTAAGTATTCCTGATTGAAGGAGGGTCTACACACGTTGATATGTGCTGTGATCAGTTGACCTCAGACCAAGACAGGATGGTTTTAAACATGCATAGAGCACCCAGAGGAATTCAATAATTCATCATATAACATAGTGGCCTTTGGATAGTCACAGGCATTCAACTTTGAACTACAGACAGAACTAGCAATGTTCTCAATGGGTTATAATGTTAAAAATGCTACACATTGCACCTTTTAAAATCAAACCCTTCAAACACTGAAGTATTTTTTCCTTTGTTTTTGTCAGTCTGTACCAAGTGTTTGTGCTGCCGGTCGAGAGGATCATGATATTTGACTGCACCTCTCCTGGGAGTGCAGACTCCTCCAGCAGCAGGACGTCCCAAGGAGAGTACATCACCGCCCAGATCCATGTGACACACGTGGGGAGGGAGATGAACTTCACTGTCGGGGATGGACTCTACTATGGAGGCTTCTTGAACGCAGCGCTGGAGAATGGCAGGAACTACTACATCATCCTGCGAGCTGTCAGTCAGTGGAGAGGGGTGGGTGCAGCTGTTGTACAATGTGCAGTACAGAATTATGTCTCTGAGATTTTTTTTAATTTGAGAGAAAGTGTATCGCACAAGATTCAACAGTTTATTAATTTGCACAAAGTCAAAACCTGCATGGCTTATAAAAAACACCTTAAAGTCCCTGGAAACCAAAATCCTAAATATTTCTGGTTTCCAGGGACTTTAAATATAAATAAATGATGTAATTATATAGGACAGATACACAGAGCTTGTTTTACTTAGACCATGATTACTGAAGTGACATCAATGTTTTCTCTTAAAGTTGACCCATAAATGAAAATTCAGTAATTATCTACTCAACCCCATGGAAGGTCAAGTGAAGTTTTTTAGTCCACAAAATATTTGTGGAGTTTTCCAGGGAAACAGAGTTGCAGCATGCTAAACAATTTAAGTGAATTGTGACAAACTTTCAAATGTAAAAAAAAAAACTCTATACTGCTTGCCTGGCATAATCCAAGTCTCCACAAGCCCTGAGATGCCAAAAGAGGTCATTTACACCCTGTTTTAGCTCAAATCTTCACTTGGATTATACTATTGACATACAATCAATGGATTACACCAGACGAGCATCAAGTGCGTTGTCAAGATTTTTTACAGTGAGTCATGCATTCATTCATTCAGTCAGGAACGGATCATGGATAGCAGTGATGATGTCATCAGTGATGATGTCATCAATTTATTGAATGGAAAATTGTAGCCTTCCTCAGTTGCTCTAAATCGGCCTTATGGCATGAGATGCAGGGGTACAGAGCTCCTCATGCAATGTGAGCCTTGAAGCCTTGAAACAGTGTCAGATTTGGCTTTGCTTCACTTCTCTTGATTACTGTGACAGTTTGATAATGTGTCTTCTTCTTTTTATACGCACGTGGTCCTGGGCTGAATTTGCCCTTATGTTTGAAAGTTGGTCACCATTCACTTAAATATGTTTAGAGAACAGCTGTAACTCTGTTTCCCTGGAAAACTCTAAAGAAACTTCAGCCAACCTTCCATCGGCATGGTGCTGAGTAGATCATGACTGAACTTCTCCTTTCACTCTTTCCCAGGCGTTTAAAAGTTCCTGTGTCCTGTGGGCAAATGTAAAAGGTAAACAATGTTGATATGGTTACTCTCAAAATATAATCTAATACAAATTACCCATCTGTTTAGAATTGTATTTAATTAACACTCCAATGTAGTAATGCAATCACCGGGTTACTTTGCCTAAAATCTATAGAATCTGAAGTTTAAACATTTTTATTCCTGTGTTCAGACCGAATTTGAGTAACGTTATCACTTGCAAACAATAGACTATCTAACATATAAAAAGGCAAACATATGTATGTATGTATGTCTGTCTGTCTGTCTGTCTGTCTGTCTGTATATGTATCATGTCTCTCTGTCTGTTGCATTTTCCTTGGACACCGTTGGCCTGACAATATTCATATTTGACATGGGTACCAGCAGAGGTTCCCGAGCAGATGGTGACAGGGCCGGATTTTTGAATTCGGTCATTATGGCTGATTAAATGGCCAAAAACGGCCAATTAGTCATAACCCACAACAGCCAGCAGGTGACGCACACCCAGCGCACACAGATAGATAGACAGACAGAAACACAGGCAGACAGATAGACAGACACACAGACAGGCAGGCAGACAGACAGGCAGGCAGTCAGATAGAGACAGACAGGCAGGCAGATAGACAAGCAGACAGACAGGCGGGCAGATAGACAGGCAGACAGATGCAGACAGACACAGGCAGGCAGATAGACAGACACACAGGCAGGCAGGCAGACAGACAGACAGGCAGGCAGATAGACAGACACACAGGCAGGCAGGCAGACAGACAGGCAGGCAGGCAGGCAGTGACTGCATGCTCCAAATTATGTGATGGTGTGGTCAGCTGCTGTTTGTTGTGGAAATGTGTTTTATTCAGTTACAACAGTTACAACCTTGTGAAATTGTTGCACAAAATGGCATAAAGTATTTAATTTCATAAAGTGTGTGCGCATAAACACACACACACACACACACATACACACTCTCTTTTTGTAAGCTGATGCTGGTCTCCATGTGCAGGTACCTCCTATGCGATGAGGCTGTCGTCGCTGATAGCTGGTGGCTCAGTAGGACTGGTGGCTTTGGTCATTTTGGTCGGATACTGTTGCACCTGGTAAGGAGCAAACTAGGGATGCACGATATTGGGTTTTTTGCCTATATACATTTTTATTTTTATTTTTTTTACCTTTATTTATACAGGGGGAGTCTCTACTGAGAGCAATGCTCTCTTTTTCAGGAGTGCCCTGTTCCCATTCACACACACACATTCACACCTGGAAGCTGACCAGTACAACCACAGTCTGATCTGCTGGCCACTGATCAGCTCCACTGGAGCAGTTGGAGTTAAGGGCCTTGCTCAAGGGCACCTCAGTGGTGGTAATGAGGGAGGGGCAAGCGCTGCCTTTTCACTTTCCCCACCCAGATTTATCCTGCCGGTCCCGGGGATTGAACCGACGACCTTCCAGTCACAAGCTCGCTTCTCTAACCGTTGGGCCACCACTGCCCCAATATGCAGTATTACTCTGTTGGCCGAATGCGGGTGCCGTACCGATATATGCGCACATTTCCCCCCCACCTAATTTCAGAGAACAAGTCTCTCCTGTAGTGGAATTAACACATTATTATGCCTACTCTTATCGTGATGGCCCACTGGCAGATGCAGACATAAATACAATGCTTTCCAAATGTACACATTCACTGGGCAAAATAAGAAACTGCTACAAATTGGGTTATGATAAACAAACATGCCATACGTTTATTAGTCAAGCATTGCGCATTTGGGAGTAATTAAAGCGTGGTTTCATCGGCATGTCATATCAGCAGAAATGTTTGTTTCTGGCCGACGCCGATATTTCATTTGAAAGCTTTTATTGGCCGATACCGATGACTGCTAATATCGTGCAAATACACACTCTGTTTATCTTCCCTTTTATGTGTCACATAAAGTTCACCCACCTTTTCATGCTACTTTAATATCTTTGTGATCTGAAGGGCATACTGTAGTTTATGATAGTAAAACGTTTTAGTATTTAGAAGACCACCACCACATCATTACAAAAGTGGAAAATATATGTTACACTTGATGGCTTACTATATTTCTCTTGAATAGATTTGAAGTGTGTAATCTAAATCAGTACACTATAGTTATAGGTAATAACAGTCTGCAAACAGAATACATTATTCATTTACTGGTCATTGAGCAACAAAAGTGAAACTAGTCACATTTCACTAACTGATCTTGAGTATTCCAGTGGATTAGGTTACTGATTACAATATTAGTAGGTCACCAATAAGTCCTTCTCTTCCTAACCACAGATACAGATGTTTTTCATAAGTGTGTCTTGTGTCCTGATTGATTTCTTCTTTCTCCAGGTTTTTCAAGAAGACATGACCTCGCGTTGTAGCCTACTGCTGATGCTCTGTCATTTCATCTGTCAGTATGAGTCATTTTGTACATTTTGTAAAAAGAAAAAGAAAATTGCTTTCTTTTTTCATCACTGTTTTTTGAATGCTTTTTGGATGTGAATGCTTGTGTTTTTATACAATTGTAAATAATTAATTGAATAAATAGACATTTTTTCATCACCTGTGTATTATTATGTTCTGTCAGTATACTATTATACATTGTAAAGTTGCAATATAATGTGGGCTACCAATGCCCACTCTGGGTGCCAGGCAATTAATGCTACAGTAGAGTATAATAAACTGTTTGTGTTCACTCACTGCACCTTCATGGGTTCTGTGAAAGGGCCCCACGACTAGGGATTGTAGAGTGAAGTAGACTGAAGTATTTCATGAAGTGAAGTGGAAAGAGATGTCATGGATTTGTGTGGCCAGAGTCTGAGAGAAAAGCTCTAGCAGAGTTTGAACAATGCCAGATATGCAGATAAAGGCGAAGCCATTGCCGTCCAGGATAATATAAAGTTTCATACAGCAACGAAATCAAAAGACAATTAAGTGACAAGAAGTATATCCTCTACAATCAGACCCCACTCTTGGGAACAAAATCAAGACTGTCTTAATATATATATTAATATAATATATATATAATATATATTATAATAATATTTATAAATATAATTTATAAATATAAAATATAAAGCTACATTGCAATGTTTGTCCCTTGATGTTATTGAAAGCAAATATACAATAAAATATACAATAAACAAAGAGCACACACAGAAGGATATTATCAACATAGAACATCAATACACACACACACACACACACACACACACACACACACACACACACACACACACACACACACACACACACACACACACACGCACGAGTGTAGGTTAGCTACTAGTTAGGCATGATAGAGGGACTACTGATGTACATGACTGCACTGAGTTTTCCCCAACGCATTAAAATTTTAATTTTTGAACAATATTTCAAAATGGGCTCATTTTACTGTTCTGTTGTAATGTGTGTGTGTCTGCCTTATTGATATGGGCAGACATTTTACAAGTGTCATATGTGCAGAAGTGCCTACTTTTCACATAACCACATCATCCATTGTGCATATTAATGAATCACCTATACTTGAGAGAATCTCTCCTATTGATGTCTTCCGAGAGACAAATCAGGTGAGAGGCACCTATTGACCAGCATGAAGTGGTCAGCAGGAGTTTTCTTTACACAGTCTCCTTTGTATTTGTTCTGCTGGTCTATTTTCATTCAAACAGGTTCATCTTAGTGTTCTTATGTTCGTTATGTTGGGTGTCATATAGGTAGCCTACATTTCTACTCTATTTTTTATTGTAAAAACAGAACTTTGTCGTTCTTTTATTTTGAAGGCAAAATCACTAAACCGGAAGTGAAATTCCTGCTGCCCGGAGAAAATTCCTGCTCACTTCAACTTAACATTCAACAGCACCAATGGAAATGAAAAGGTATAATATATATATAATCTGACATTAAGTAGATGTGTTGTTCACTATGACAACAACATCACATCATGTTGAAGAAGGAAGAATGACTGATTGAGTCTCGCGTTTGTTGAGGCTATTACTTTATTATAGCAGACCAAACTGGAAAACGGACGAGTAGGAGCTAACTTGCTCTGCACTGTTGTTCAGGTGGGATGATGCAATAAATTGAAATGGACCATACAAATGCGAAACTGGGATGTACCATTAGCATAGTCTTTCAAACACCCAACTTTGTTTTATGCACGTTATTGAAAACACGTGTTAAATAGCTCAGTGGTCCCGACCGAGTCTTTGAGAAACACTGCGGACCCACCAAACGAGAGACAAGTATCTCAACGTTCAACGCGGAAACGGTGCACACCGTTTTGCAGGTTGAACACACCCCATTCGCCATTGTTGTACTTCGCGCCAATCCAATCCATGTCGTTAGCAAGCAAGCAGCTAGCGGGGTGGCTGCACCTCCCGATCCTAACATTGTTTGTGACTCTGAAGAAGATGAGTTGAGTGGAGAAGGCGACCATTATCGACCATTCAAGACAGGTAATGACGTAATAACACAGGAAGCGTTCAGCAGTAGCCTCAACGCGAGACTCATCAGTCAGTCATTCTTCCTTCAGAAAGAAGGATCTCGGGATGAGTCTCGCGTTGAGGCTAGTGTGTGTGTGTGTGTGTAGTTCAGCAGCACCAGCAGCCTGTTGCTGCTCGGAGCTCGCGCGCCGACCATAACCATAATACATCCATGCCATAACCACCGATAATAACCACCATAACCAAAGCTTTGTACCGCCAGTTGCTCTGTTGACAGGAGGTGAGCTGCTTTTTTTTATCTTCTTCACACAAACAAACGATCAAAAATTCAACATTGGAAGTGAATTTGCCTTTGGTCAAACTCAAGCCCTTTCACTGGTCCCTTCGGTCAGAGGCTATATCGCGTTACGTCAGTGGAACCCCGCACCGAGTTTAATCCCACAGGTTGACATGCCATTTAGCTAGTTTGCTACATACCGCTACATTGTTTAGCTAGCTGCTATCCAGCTTAGAGGCATTCAAAAAGTCAAGTTAGCATTAGCATACATGTATTGTGGTTGTAAGTTTGCCTAAAGTGTGTTGGGTTAAAGTTGTGCTTGGATAACGTTGCTGCTTCCCCCCATCTGTCATCTTCTAGAATTGTTTCTGGCATCACCAGTCCCCTCCAATGACCCCAGGGAAGAAGGTGAGGACCTATGTGTTATTACATGACAGTAGCATGGCTTCATTAACTAACATTAGACTAGACCTATGTGTTATTACATGACAGTAGCATGGCTTCATTAACTAACATTAGACTAGACCTATGTGTTATTACATGACAGTAGCATGGCTTCATAAACTAGCATTAGACTAGACCAGCAGTATCAAATATATGGACGGGGGCCAAAACCGGCCCGCCAAAGGGTCCGGTCCGGCCCACAGGATGACTTTGCAAAGTGTAAAATTGCAGTAACTCCTTCAATCCAGTGTGATGCACTCATGAAGGCTAAAGCTTCTGGCATACTCTTGGCGCACGCGCTGGAGGCGGGGCTCCGAGGAGGGCGCGCGCACTCTGCGCGGGCCAAAACAGAACATACTCAGTGCGCAGCTCCAGGCGCCAGGCAGTCTGAATGAGGCAGTATGTATTCAATTATAAAAAACGACCCTCAACATTTGGGAAGGGTAAGCCACACAACTAGTTCGTTATAATCGAACGTCATGCTTCAAAGTCAACTTTACGACGGTGAGGACTCAATCACAGCAGATATCCACTGATAGCCTACCACAGAGATCTCACAGGCACAGGCAGCAAAACCCGACGCGCTGATAGAAAAATCTCCATGGACGCGCCGCGCTGCGCTCAGGCCTCGCCCCCCGACACGCCCGTGCGATGACGTCATAATCGCCGCGCGCCCTATGCGCTTGGCTGGGCGCGAAGAGTATGCCACAAGCTTAAGGTGGCAGGTTTCAGGAGCAAGTTAAATATTAAGTAGCCTATTCATGTTTTCTTTATTCATCACTAAATGGTCAACTATTTTCATTACAGAGTAGATTTGGTCGTTTGTTTGACTAGGTATCTCGCACCACGCGCGCTCGATTCCTAGGGTCACCCGCTGCACGGTCTCGCCCGCTGCACCCTCTCGCCCGCCCTGCCCGCTGCGCGGTCTCGCCTGCCTGCCCTGCAGCTCGTTGAGCTGGCCCTGCAGTTCGCATACGCAGCTTGGCCGCTGGGCGGCCCCGCAGCTCGACCGCTGTGTGGGCTCACCTGCTCTTATGACATCACTGATGATGTCACAACTTCGCATCACTGATGACATCACAATGCTCTTATGACATCACTGATGATGTCACAATGCCACGGCCGAGCCTGCCCTGCAGCTCGACTGCTGTGCGGGCTCCCCTGCTCTTATGACACTGATGATCACTGATGATGTCACAACTTTGCATCACTGCTGACATCACAACTTCGCATCACTGATGACATCACAAATGCTCTTATGACATCACTGATGAAAGACATCACTGATGATGGCACAACTTTGCATCTTATGACATCACTGATGACACTATGACATCATCAGTGGGACAAAAATTTTAACAGAACAAACACCCCACATTGCCCATTTTATATACTATACTAGGCTCCATTCCTAGGCCCGGCCGCTGCACAGCCTCGCACACACTGCAGCTCGCTGAGCTGTCCCTACAGCTCACAGCTGCAAGGCCTTGGCTACTCTATTGGTGTGTGCGGGGGTGTGTGTGTGTGTGTGTGTTGCTCACAAAATGTTACGTTTACATCCATCAGTCTTATGACATCACTGATGACATCATATGTGTCTTATGACATCACTGATGACATCATCAGTGACTTATGACATCACTGATGACATAATCAGTGATGTCACAATGCTGATGATGTCACTGATGACGTCATCAGTGATGTCACAATGCACAATTGCTCAAGTGACATCACTTATGACATCAGTGATTTATGACATCAGCGATTTATGACATCACTGATCACATCATCAGTGGGATAAAAATTTAAACAGAGAACAGAGCCCACATTGCCAAATTTATATATAGATAGAAGATAGATAGATAGATAGATAGATAGATAGATAGATAGATATAGATAGATAGATGAATGGTAGCTGAGATAACCCTGCGTGAAAATGTGTTCTTAAAATGTACCTGTAATTCTTTACACTAAAATTAACAGGAAAATATGGAGGTTTATTTAAAGGTTATTATTGGCCTGGCCTAGACTGTAACAACGTTATAGTATCGTAGACTGGACCATGAAGACCGGAATGAACAAGAATCTTCCTGTCTGCTTTCCAGTGCTTTCTCCTGAAATAGGCCTGTTATCGACGTTGGTTATACATGACACAACATTATAACACATAACATGTAGAGTCTACATGTTATGTGTTATAATGTTGTGTCGTGTATAATGTGTGCGGCCCGCGGGCCGCCAGTTGGCCACCCCTGATATAGACTAGGCTACCCAGCAGGATGTACCACAGTGGTTCCAGTTTGATTGTCTTTTGATTTGATCCTAGACCTCCACACATGAGGCTGACAGGAGTTTCCCACCAGAAGATAACGGTGTGTTCAGGTTTGTTTCTATTTTAAGTGCTCAGCAGTGTCAGGGTTGATAGCAGACTTCTTTCTTTTTCTTTCTTTTTTTTAGAATGTGCTGCCATCTAGTGACCACTTAGTATTCCAGTTCAGAGAATTTCATTTTTTTTTTTACAACCTGGACCTTATTTTCAGCTTGGCACGCTACGTTCACACAGGGCACCTACGCTACGTTCACACAGGGCACCTACGCCTTGCCTTGCCTCAACCCACACCTACGCTACGTTCACACAGGGCACCTACGCCTTGCCTTGCCTCAACCCACGCCTACGCTACGTTCACACAGGGCACCTACGCCTTGCCTTGCCTCAACCCACGCCTACGCCTACAGACCTTGAGCTGCGCGTGAACCTATCACACGCTTTTGCGATCACACTGCACGCCTATTCCACGCTGAACCTGAGCCGAGTCACAAGCGCCTCTCCTCTCTCCCGAGTGTTTTTTTTGGTCACGTCTGGTCCCGAATTATCATGGGTAGGTCAAATAAATCGGATATATTTAATGTGCTATTGATGCTGGATATATATAACCAGGTCTCCTTCTTGGGTGACTGCTGTCATAGAGAACTGGATGCTGTTGTACTAAGTGGATTAACTTTTCATTGTCCATCTTGCTTCTTCGGTCGCTATTCTCTCTCCTGAAGATTTGTTTACCGACGGGGAGAAAGCCCCACATTATAGCCACCCGTCAATCACTCTCTCTCTCTCTCTCTGCTCAACACTCAACTCATATCCTTATTATATCATAGAGACAATGAGAAAATGAACACTGTATTTACCTTGTTCACCCTGTCTCTGTCTGCTGTCCGTCACATTGGTAGAGATACAGTAGAAGCTCCCGTTGCCCCTGCTCTTCAGTTTGTAATCCATATAACGTTAGTCAGGCTTAAATATATCCAGTCCATATTCTCGAAATCAGGTAAAAATCCAGCCACCCTATCTTATGGTGTTTACTCCAAGCGAACCATGGCGGCTTGATCCACTGCAGCTGAAATCTCAACTGATGTGAGACTCTGGCGGGACTTGGTTACGCGAAGTCCCCGGATGTGGAAACTAGCAAACAGAAGGGTGAGAGAGGCTCACATTTATTATGCCAATATCATATAATAAGCATATCGTCGCTGTCGCGGCAGGACCTCGAATCTCCAAAACAGCAACTTTTCAGGAAGTTAAAAAAACCTGTTTGCTCTTAAAATATTGAACCAAACGTCGTCAAAGTTGGCACATGTCTTAATTATAGTTACCGTAAATTCCGGACTATAAGACGCACCGGTCTATAAGCCGCGGGACCAAAATTGACTATTTTTTTCTTCTATAAGCCGCACCGGTCTATAAGCCGCGGGTGTTTTGATGTTTAATTACCATATGAAAGGGTTCGTGCACAGAGAGGAATGTCGGGAAAGAGATGGCTGTTTGGGGAAGCTCCCATTTATTAACATTTCAACAAAACAAAACAAAAGTCAGGTCACTAATCCCCAGACAAAATCACACAACAATAGGCTATATGTGCAGCAAACCTGTAACCAGAGAAGTCAAGTCACTAATCCTCGTCTTCCTCTTCTTCCTGCGTACTGAAACCACCAAAGTCCTCATCTTCAGTGTCGGAAACGAACAGGTTCAGGGTGGCTTCGTCAACCACTCTCCTCTCTCCTTCATTGTCACTCAAAACCAACGAACTCCTCTTCATCACTGTCGGCATCGAACAGCCTCTGAAGCCTCTGACGGCCCTCAGCGCCAGCTGTGGCGGCGTCATCCTCTTCATCCCGCAGCAGTCCAGCGTTTTGGAACCCGTTGGTGATTGTGGATGTTTTCACACTCCTATAATATTCCGTGATCTTCCTTTGTGTTTGTCCTCCTGCTGCACCGTCCAACGCCTCACCATTGACTCATCGATGCCCAGGTTACGCGCGGCTGCTCTGTTTCCCTCTTTTAATGCGAGATTGACTGCTTTCAACTTGAAAGCTGCGTCGTGTGAATTTCTGCGTACCTTCCCCATGGTAAGTGAGAGTGTTGCTTCTACTGCTCGTCTTGTTGTGAATATTCCTTGATCTTCCTTTGTGTGAATTCGCCGAAGTTTGTGATTTTCTCCTGGTAGTCGGGGGAGGGAGTTGATGGCCGAGTGGCCGTTTGCTTACCGTAATTACCATATGTAAGTGGTCACGCACAGAGGGGATTGTCGGGAAAGAGATGGCTGTTTGAGGAAGCTCCCATTTACCGTATTACCGTAACATTTCAACAAAACAACATAACACAACACCACCGTTGTTTATTTTTACAGTGCACACAGTGTCCGCGGTGTGGTGAAAAGAGGGCAAGAGAGGAAATTAAAACAGAAGTGGATTTATAGTTAGAAAGAGTGCTAAAAAAGAGAGATTTTATTTGTATTTTTTTTTTTTTTCTGAAAAAATCCATAGATAAGACGCACCGTTATATAAGCCGCAGGGGCCAAAAAACGGGAAAAAAGCCGCGGCTTATAGTCCGGAATTTACGGTAGATTCCCGCTGAATGTGTCATTACTTTATTAATATCTTACCTGGATAAGCTCAAATTATGTTGTTTATATTATCAGTCCGACTTGGAAGCACTCTCTCCCGGCCAGTCAGGCGGGAGAGAGTGGTATGCACATGCACGAGCCCCAAGCTCCGGGCCGCGTGGGCGCGCGCAGCCGTGCAGCAGTGCTCCTCAGCCTCTCATGGCCGAGGTGAAAGCTTTGCCATGGGGATGAGAACAGTCTGACATAACGTAACGTTAACGTTACTTTATTCTCGTCAGAAACCACTCCGATTTGCATGTTAAAACAAGTTTGCAGCCTAGGAATAACTGGAAAACATTTTATTGATCTATTCACGTCAGAGGAAGCCAGGATTAAACAAAACAATATCAGAAATACGTCTGCCGTGTGACTTTTCCGCGTTTACTGTCCTGCGTGGGGGGCTACAGACGGAGGTAAGGGAGGAATTTCGAGGTTTGACTGACAGATTGAGGGCGAATGGCGTTACGAGAACACAAGCTCGTTTTAATGCTTTTCCATTGGTTGCATTTGGTAAAAGTGAAGGGTGACCAATGGCACTGATTTATGACAAAAAATAAAAATCTGAAAAAATGGATATTCGGGGTCCTGCCGCGACAGCGACGATATGAGCCGCTGCCTGGCAGAAAATAAGCTATTTACAGGACGTAAATGCTTGGACAACACATGCCCCTACGGCCTCTGTTCCAGGCCGTTGCGTAGGGCATTCTAGCTCTGTTCTGGGTGACCAGCACAACATAAACCAAGCTGAAAATAAGTAGCCTGGGTAAACCCATCCCCCATGTGACCTGCTCTCAGACCTGTTCTCAGTCACTTTAAGGATCCTTATGTGGAAACATTTTGAGAACCACTGTTTTGAAGTACTATTACTATAGCTGTTTTCATTCTCACATGACAATACAACAGAATAGAGCGGCGATCCTCAAAGTCCGGACTCCGGTCCGCATCCGGACCGAGACATCATCCTATCCGGACCGAGCCCTATAACCTACAAATTAGTGCTACAAATCATTGATAACTTACATTTTCACGGAGCGTTTCTATTTTAACCGGCACATGCTTTTATAATATTTACGGTACTACTGGTTTATCTGCCAGGAAGCTCACAGACCAATGCACGCGCTGTAAATCATCACACGTGATGCTACTCGGCCAATCAAATAAGCGAATCATTTCTCTCTGTTGCTTCGAGTGGTGCTGCGAGCACACGGACGGAGGGGAGGTGACGCGACGCGAGAGATAGTAATTTCACATGGTGTGCTCAAAAGAAACCACTCTTACATGTCCATTCATTGTTCTTACGGGCAGTTCAAAACCAGTATGTCTCGTGTGAAGTGCGGTGCGATCCTGACCGGTCTATGGAAGCGCCACACATGAGCAAACACACACACACACACACCAGGGCACACTCACTGCCCAACGCAACAGCATGCGAGGTTGATCGACAGACAGACAGACAGACAGACAGACAGACAGACAGATAGATAGATAGATAGATAGGGAGCTCACTTCTCTCAAGAGAAAAGGTTGTTTGTTGGCTGAGAGTGTTAAATGTGAAATGGAGTGAAGAAAAGGGGAAACTTATTTCTCTTAAATTAAAGCACTTCATTTTAAGATGCACATTTTTCCAAAGCACTCTGTTGTTTGTTATTTTTAAATTCATTATTTTACTTGAAATGAGAAAAGATCATTTATTTATTATAGTAGGCTAGTTATGTATAATTAATCCAGTTAAATATGAAAACTGTAAATAAGCATTGTTGATGTTTATTTAGATTTAACAGTCAGTTGTTGACTACATACAGACATTGTACCATTAGGCTACTTCAATCATTGAGTTCAATGGCACTGAATCATAGCGTAAGCTACGTTACAATGTTCCGGACCTTTGCTTGAGGACATTTTCTCTAACTGGACCTCTTTGAATTTTAATTGAGTGCCCCTGGAATAGAGTATCAAACAAAAACATTTTTATTCGGTTCCACCATGATTCCCACATTAACATTAACAGCTGTTTTCATTTCCTCAACGTAGTTGCATAGCCATATAGCTAGCCATATAGCTAGTAGCTAGCTCGGGAGCTATGCTTTAGAGAGGCCAAATGCTAACGGCTACCAGTGCTTAAGCCGCAGCAGCTGTTACACGTCATTGACAAAGACGCACTCTCTGATTGGCCGGTCACTGCAGGACTGATGTTGGCAGTCACGCCGTCACTCATTGGCTGCGGGTCTGCGTGGGTCTTTCAATCGCCCCAGAAATCGATTTGAATGGCCCGGAGTCTAGACGCTAGTGACTGGGAACTGAGAGAGCAGGTCACGTGGGGGCTGGGTTTACCTAGGCTAGAAAATAAGGGCCAGGTTGTTAAAAAAAAAAACAGAATTCTCCTTTAAGAGGACAACGTTTGTATGCAGTGACCCAAAAACTGTTAAAGACCCTGGAAACCCAACATCAATATGTATTTTGAGTTCATCACACCACAGGAACCTATGTTGATAATCCACCAGCCAAATTTGAGCGATGATGAACGTCGCAAAATATATACATTTAGGTTTGAAAGTCATGGAGAAACAAGCAGACTTCTCGGTCGCTCTGTCTCCATCCTAGGATTCAGAATCAGAATCAGAATCAGAAAGACTTTAATGATCCCCGGGGGGAAATTGGGACAAGTTGCAGTTGCTCGCACTCAGGCATGAAATATCCACATAACACAACATAGCATAACACAGTATCACACAGTATCTCCCTACACGTAAAAAACAGTCAATACAATACAATACAATAAAATAAAATAAAATAAAATAAAATAGAATAGAATAGAATAGAATAGAATAGAATAGAATAGAATAAAATAAAAATAAATAAAAAATAAAATAAAATAAAATAAAATAAAATAAAATAAAATAAAATAAAATAAAATAAAATAAAGTAAAATAAAATAAAATAAAATAAAATAAAATAAAATAAAATAAATTAAAACAGAATAAAATAGAATAAAATAAAATAGGGTCAATGGGATAGTAAAAGTAAGTAGAATTGTAGAATAGCATTCAATAAGTAGTTACAGTTACAATCTATGTACAGTACGTGTCAAATTGCAGTTATTGCACACTGGAATTAAATTAAATCAAATTGCACATTACGTGTGACGTAACTAAGGCACAGCTATCCAATCGGCTGACTCAGTCTCAGAGAGACTTGAGTGTCTCCGAGGTGCTCTTCTTAGTGAGGCGTTAAAGAGTCCAATGGTCACAGGCAGGACGTGTGCGGGCGTGTCGCATTGAACCTGTGTGTGTGTGTGTGTGTGTGTGTGTGTGTTTGAAAGTGGAGACTAGGGCTCTCTGAATCGGTTTCTCCGAGACATAAATGCCGTAAAATAATCGAAGATGGACCACAAACGGATACAAAAACATGAGCATATGTGTTTAATGTGCATAAAATAAAAACTGTGGCGACCAGACTTTTTGAAACACCCATTTAAAGAAGAAACTGGAGCTGAGCGAGGTCGTACTTCCTCAACTTGTGGCCGATTGATGAGCACTCTGCACGGGCTTAGCTCTTGAGTGAAACTCGCTGTCTCTCAACGTCTTCCTTTCCTCCCTTCCTCCATCCTCCCTCCCATCACCACCGTGATTCATCATCCAGTAGCAGCAGGCTGGTGTCGCGTCTTCCCCCCGACGACACACTCGACCCAACATCAGCGGCCGGAGCAGCAGTGGATCTTCTCCCTGCCAGAGGTAACCTGCCTGCCTGCCCAACCCGCTTCTCCCTCTGTGAGTAGCCCGCATGTGTGTGTGTGTGTGAGATTGGAGCGCTCAGAGACTTGTATCAGTTTGTGGGCCATTTCCGATGATTTTACGACATTTATATGTCTTGGAGGAAAACCGATTCAGAGCGAGGCCTCTCCACTTTCAAACACACACACACACACACACACGTATGGGCCGGACGAAGATAGCCAAAAGAGAAGACAAGCTTGCATAAAATCGACTCGTTCATTTCAGTCAATACAATTAATTCATATAGTTTAATAAAAACTCCCCCAATGTTTACCCTCTGCACTTTGATAGATGCTGAAGCTTTAAGTTACATTAAAAAACAACAACAAAGAAACAGTAGTGGTTAGTACTCTGCGTTGTGGCCGCAGCAACTCCAGGTCACGGCACAGCTTCTGTTGTTAGAACTTCAGCCCTGCTCTTTTACTGATACCTACTTTAGAATCCTATTCTGAGCAAATCAGAATAAAAGGACAAAGGCGTCTGCTAAATGCAATAAGTAAAGTAAAGTCAACAAACAAACAGAGAAACAAACAAACAGACAGAGCCCCAGCTCCCATTTATATACTACTTATGATGATGATGATGATGATGATAAAATCAATCAATCAATCAAACTGTTACACCAGGGCTAGTGGCGCAATGGATAACGCGTCTGACTACGAATCAGAAGATTCCAGGTTCGACTCCTGGCTAGCTCATTGTTAGCTTAAATTGCTAAAACATTCCTACTGTCTCCCTTCCCTCCTCTGTTAAAGTGGCTGTTCACACCATACTCTGAAGCAATGCTGAACCCATGTCGGCGAGGCCGTTCACACCAGGCACAAGGCATGCTCACGCCTTGCTCAAGCCATCGTTCAGGATTTTTTCATGCTTATTTTCTAAGCATGAAGCTGCCAGTCATGAAGTCAATGGGAGTTGTGGGCGGGTTCAAGGCGTGCCGAGCAAGACTCTGAGGAAAAGAGGAGGCTTCTTGTGTGACCGGTTAAGCATCAGCTCAGCTTGAGCCTGGCTCAAGCTTCAGTTCTGCGTATGTTGAGCGCCAGGTGTGAAAAAAGGCTAAGGGCCTGCCTTTACGTGCTAGTTTAGAATGTTAGCTGAAAGAAACAAGTGATTATTGCGTGTCACTTTGTGGTCTCATGGAATGGACCAGCATCTAAAAATTTTCTCCGTCATCTTCAACATTTAGCTTGGAAGGAACATCTCTTTTATTAGCATCACTCCTTTCCACAGTAGTTCATGGCTACCGACTCAGGTGGCGCTATCTCGCAAAACACTTGGGAGCTGTGCATGGTTATGTGCCGGACGAAGAAACCCAAAAGAGAAGACAAGCTTGCATAAAATCGACTCGTTCATTTCAGTCAATACAATGAATTCATATAGTTTAATAAAAACTCCCAAAATGTTTACCCTCTGCCAGACAATTGGACTCGAGTCATAGGGACTCGGACTCGAGTCGACTCGAGTCGCAAATTTGACGACTTCCGACTCGACTCGGACTTGGAAGGTAAATACTTGAAACTCGATTCGGACTTGGAAGAAAATGACTCGAAACTCGACTCGGACTTGTGACAAGATCAGCCGAGTGCACCAGCTGGGCGTACGCCTAGGTTTACACGCTACATCCGATGTAGAACTCAAAGTTACGACTAACTTAATTTTATGACTAGTGCACCCTGTATGCGCTGCATCTGTGTATGGAGCAGGCGTAAAAGTTACACCCAAATGCGTAGCTACTCACTGACAGCTGTCTCATCTTGATCTGCGCGTGATGCGGCCGGAATCTTCTCCAAAAATATCGATCGATATGTGCTGTAAATATAGACGTTTTGGGTGCAGGACCTCCGCTCGTCGGCGGGTTTTAAGCTGATGCGTCGGAAGATCTTTCAATTTCTTCCTGACTTCGTCAACTGCCCGCAGTGCGCAGTCTGCCATCGCATTCAGTACTGATTGCACTTGTGATCAAACTGCTTGTGTTGGCGCTGTTAAATTGAGCTGTGAGAACGTTTCTATGCTTTGAATACAACTCTAAAATTTTGAGCTGAGTTGGAGCTGTCTGTCAGCTGTCTCGAGCTCATCTGAGAGAAGTGTGTTGCTTGGCAACAAGCACGTGAACGCGCACGTCTGCAGCCTAAATAATCACTGCCTTGTCATTTTTTCTAACCTGTGACTCGACTTGACATAACCTGTGACTCGACTCGAGACTTGACTTGAAATAACATTGTGACTTGACTTGACGACTTGCCGACAAAAGGAAAGACTTGGGACTTGCTTGAGACTCGGGACCAATTGACTTGAGACTCGCTTGGGACTCGGATCAGAGGGACTTGGACAATTGTCTGCCCTCTGCACTTTGATAGATACTGAAGCTTTAATTTACATTAAAAAACAACAACAAAGAAACAGCAAGGTTAATTGAGGAGAACATTATTTTTTGAATGGTAGACCCTACCTTGATGTTGAAAGGTGCTCTTTCAAAGTCAGTCCCTCTGTGGAGCTGGCTAGCTGTGATCGTATAGTGGTTAGTACTCTGCGTTGTGGCCGCAGCAACCCCGGTTCAAATCCGGGTCACGGCACAGCTTCTGTTGTTAGAACTTCAGCCCTGCTTTTTTACTGATACCTGCTTTAGAATCCTATTCTGAGCAAAGCAGTGAATGTGCTGTACTTAGAGGATACTGACTATTAGGGCTGTGGCGATTCACTTATCTCCCGATTCGATACTATCACGATTCTTGGGTGCCGATTCGATTTATATTGCGATTCTTAAGTATTGCGATTCTACGATTATTGCGATTCGATATTACGATTTATTGCGATTTTTGTTTATTTTTTTCTTTTCTTTTTTCAGTTTGTTTGCTTTTTTACACTAGATTAGAACATGGGAAAAGTTGAATCATACACTAGAGACTGTATATTATATATCATGAGTAGGGCTGGGCGATATAGTTAAAAACAGGGGCGGACTGGGATCATAATTCAGGCCGGGCATTAGATACCAAGCAGGCCAGGCCGATATGGGCCGACGCCATGAAATTTGGGCCGTTTGAAGCCCAATTTGGGCCGTTTGAAGCCAGATTTGGGCCGTTTGAAGTCAAATTTTACAATGAGATGCACCCACTTTAACCCTGAAGTGTAATTATTACTTCAGACTAACTAATAAAGTAATAAAACCACTAGTAAACCAGTAGGCGGCGCCTGGCCTGCTGTTCAGTGAGTGGCCTGACTGCAAGCACCAAAAAAAAAAAAAAAAAAAAAAAAATTTTTTTTTGCGATTATCGATTCTGGAATAAAAGATCGATTCAAAAAATCGTGACATTAAAAATCGCGATACTTAGGTGAATCGATTTTTTCCCCCACCCCTACTGACTATATACTGTTGCTGGACATGACAGCATGTGGAAGAGCATGGAGGACGAGGTGGCCGTACACGCCTGTAGTTGGACTGCCTGGAGGTCCGAACGAGGTCCTAACAGGTCTGAACAAAAGGTCCGAACGAGATCAAAGGTTTCCAAACAAATTCCGAACAAGTCACGTGACTCATCCGAACAAACTGCGAACAAGTCACGTGACGTCATATGACATGCTGCGCCCTGGTTGGTTGTTGGAGCTCAGAGGGACTGTTTCAACATGGCGGCCGGATCACACAGTTTGTCGTTTTACAGCCAAATGGTACACTTAAACGTGTTTCAGAAAAAAATTGAGGCGATGAGTGGTTAAGGCGATGGACTGCTAATCCATTGTGCTCTGCACGCGTGGGTTCGAATCCCATCCTCGTCGTACTCTGATACTTCTTAAACAGAGGGAGCACGTGGACACAACTCATGATGGAAGTTCAAGGATTGCCTCAATGAAACACATCTGCAAATGTCAGTTGAAATAAAGAAGTCACAGTCCAGGTTTTGTCGTCGAGTTCATGATGGAAGTTGTTTTCTTCAACGCACAAACACCAGTCATTGGGTGTCAAGCTAGTCTTGTGGAGCATTGGCTTTATCTGTCTGTTGAAAAAATGACACAACAGAGTGCATTTGCCAGGAATTGAATCCAGGTCAACTGCTTGGAAGGCAGCTATGCTCACCCCTATACCACCGATGCAAGTACAACAGTCGGTGGTGGCTGATTGCTGAAATTCCTGCAACTCTATCAAAGGAAGCACAGCCTGTCACACCGTTTGGTCGGTGAAGTTGCAAATCTGACGGAAATTAACTTGGTTGTCATACTTGTAGAAGTTTGATTCCTTGACCCACTTTCTCAGTCAACCCAAATGATCTGCTGTGGTTCCATGGTGTAATGGTCAGCACTCTGGACTTTGAATCCAGTGATCCGAGTTCAAGTCTCGGTGGAACCATCTCCTCTTCACCCGCAGCAGACAAGCTTTTGCTGTCATGAAAAAGTGCCAAAAACCATTTTGAATAGATCACATCAAATCATCAACATAAAGCCCTCCATGACGGTTGGTCATCAACATCCAAGATGGTCAATCTGCAAGTGAAGAGATATCCATGGTCTTGCCTGGCGGCAAACAGAAATCTGGACTACGGAATGACAGACAGATATACTGCAGCAGGTTGACTGCTTTGCCTATAAAGTGTTGCAAGGTTGCCTCCCGTGCAGGAAGCAGCCTATTCTGCTACTTTATTCAGTGATCGAGCCTAAAACGGCCGCCTAAGAAGCCGACAATCGGATCCAACGATTAGACAACATTCCTACGCGCACTGTATGAATCTCTCCAGAAAACCAGACGGCTGATTGGAGGTGTGAGTGTGCTCCCTTGATGTGTTACACCAGGGCTAGTGGCGCCCTCGTCCTCCATGCTCTTCCACGTGCTGTCATGTCCAGCAACAGTATATAGCCAGTATCCTCTAAGTCAGGGGTGGGCAACTATTTTTCATGGGGGGCCACATGAGAAACCCAGATTGTTGCCGGGGGGCGAACAAATATTGTCATGCCGTAACCCATGGATGGGCAACTTTGATGATGTCCTTGCTACCAGATTTTGCTGAGGGCTGAACGGCGCCAGCGTGAAAAATTTGGGGCATTTGAAGCCAGGTTTAGAGGATTAACTAATTTTAAATTAACAGTTGTGATGTCATTATTCAGTCTTAACCGCCAATATTTGATCCTTTTCCTCACTCACTCCTATGTCACCACCTGCTCTCCCTGCAGGGCTTGAAATTAACTTTTTTCACCACCTGCCAATATGGCTGCTAGATTTTAAAGTGACCAGCCAATTAGAATTTCCACTAGCCGAAATGTTTTTCTTGAAATAAACCAGAATATGAGTGGGTTAATTTAAGCATAAGTATCAGTAAGTGGCCTGGGATTCTCAAAGCCTGTGTTGAGGGTCACACAAGAACAAAAATGCACTCTTGAAGCTAAATAAATCCAAAACCAAAAAGTTAATTATTTAAATTTCTACTTCAATGTAGAACAGTCATTTCTTACACATGAGATTATAGCCTTTTAGTCATGAATATTATTGAAAGATATTCCATATTCTAGACTGAAATGCTATAACAGAAGAGTATTGGCCAGAATGACATGAACGGGAATGAATGACACTTATTCAGCGGGTATCTTGCATGTTGCGTTCAGGTGCACTGTAATTTTTTTTTTTTTTTGCAATTCCATCGCGGGCCACACAGGGGGCGCCCGCGGGCCGCATACGGGTCACTAAGGCTGTTTTTTTTCAACTGCTGTAGGCTCATACGTGGAGGCAGAAACTGCTGTTCAAAGAGATGACTTGTGAATAAAAGTGTTAACTTTAGACAGTACTTCAGTAACAAATTAATATCCAACACGGATTTAGATTCTGACATACAGTAAAGCTCTGCTAATTATTAATTCAGTTTGAATGAATGAGGAAATAGGCTTGTCTGGCGCTGTAAAATCTGGAGCTGCCCATATTGCATTGTGATTGGCTAGTTGCTACAAACCACACCTCTTTCTTGGGCATGAGCTCACGTGCATGAGCATTTTCATGTGCACAAGCTCAGAGCTGGATAGGGAAATCCTAAATTGACAGACCCAGCTGATAACCACCTCTGTGGTATTGTTTAGCTCGATTGCGATTATCTGGTTAAGTCAATCCAGATCAAGGGGACAGATCCGGGATCCGTTTATCTACATTCGTTTGTTAAGGTCTGGATAAAGAGAGCAATGCACACAGAGCAGGAGAGAGAGAGGGAAGGATTCCCGAAGCAGTCCCGTTAGGCCGTTACGCTCCATGGAGTTTGACATTTCAGAGTGCTACAGGTTGCAATCGCACAGTACACACACACACACGGACGCGCACACACACACACACACACACACACACACACACACACACACACACACACACACGGAGGCACACATACACACAAACACACGGACTCACACATACACACACACACACACACACAGAGGCACACATACACACAAACACACGGACTCACACATACACACACACACACACACACACACACATGGACGCACACACACACGCACACATGGACGCAGAAAAACACACACGGACGCACACATACACACATGCGCGCGCACACACGCACACCGAGGTGACAATGACACACTGGCCGTGTGCTCTCTGGGCCCTCTGCCGGGATTAAACTGTGGATTAACACACACACACACACACACACACACACACACACACACACACACACACACACACACACACACATCTCACTACAACAAGGACCACAATGGAAATAAGTCCTGTGACGTTTTTGTACCTGATGTTCTTTTAATTGAGCAGCTACTTTGGTGTTGCAGCCATGTTGTCATTTTAAATTGAATTGTCAAACATATAAACTAAACTAGATGGATCCTCCTGACATGCCAGCAGGCTCCCCGGGGGGCAGGGTGTGGCGAGGCGCGGCGTACTCGGCCATGTTGGACAGTCCATGTGCCACACAGCAGCTGAACCCGTCACGTGGCGTCCTCATACTGCAGGCCTCGTGCCACTCGTTGGTGCTCTCGTCGTAGCGCTCCACCTTATTGGAGAAGTCTCCTTTGCTGTAGCCTCCACACACGAACAGCTGGTTATCCATCACCTCAATGCCAAAGTAGCTGCGTGGATTCAGCATGTCGGGCACGGCGCTCCACGTGTTGGTTAGCGGGTCGTAGGCCTCGGCGCTGACGTCTTCCCAGCCCCCCAGTGCGTAGACGCGCTGTCTGTAGGCGATGACGCCCAAGTTAAAGCGCCTGCTGCTCATGTGGGCGATCTTCATCCACTGGTTGGTGTCTGGGTTGTAGCACTCAGCTGTGTTCAGGCTCCCCTCCTCATCGTGACCACCACAGATGTACACCTTGCCGTTGAGTACTGTGGCGCTGGCCCTGCTCCTCTGCTCAATCATGGGTGGGAGCAGAGTCCACTTGTCGGTCTGAGGATCATAGCGCTCGGCACTGTCGAGAGAGACGTTTTCATAGCCACCTCCCATGGCATAGATCCTGCCATTCAGTACTGCCACGCTGACAGAGCCCTGGCAATTAGGCATGGCCGCCACATCGTGCCAAGTGCGGGTACAGAGGTCGAACTTCTGCACAGTGCTGAGGCTGTCCAACCTGCTGTTGTAGCCGCCAACACAGTAGACAACGCCATTTAGGAAAGCGGCACCGTGGTCAAGCCTGGGAGACTCAAGTTCAACGTTTGGTATGTTGACCCAGAGCTCGGCACGGGGATCGTATACCTCAATGCTCTTGGTTACATCGCCGGCATTCGTCATATCGCCTCCCATGACCAACAGGATGGCATGAGGCAGGCGCGGGCGAGTCAGAGGGTTGGAGGGTCTGTTGGAGGTGACATCATCCATGGCCCTCTCTGCATCGAGGATGATCGCCTCACACTCGGCGTTGTCTTTAACCAGACTGTTGTTCTTCACCTGGTTGATGAAGTAGTCGGTGGTCATCAAGCCCAGGCGGATCTTAGGCAGCAGCACAGACATGTGACCTTCACGCTCCTCGGGTGAGTGGGCGATCCAGCGGAGGACGGCCTCGAACACCGTGCTCTCCTGTCTCACATTCAGATCGTCTCGTGCCAGGATGTCCGTCAGCTGCTCCAGAGAGAGTTCCAGGAACTCTTCAGAGGCTGTGGCAATCTGCTTAAAGTGCTCCAGGATGAAGAGAAAGGCCTTGCTCCTCAGGTCCGGGCAGTAGTACAAGTCTACAAACTTTAAGATGCCGATGCAGTTCTCCGGGCAGAGCCGCACCTCCAGGAACTCACAGGAGGAGCAGACGACCCCCATGATGCCGAGGTAGTCTGCTGCTATCAACAGCTCCTCCACGTTGTCCTCGGTCACCGGGACAGAGCGGGTGTAGGCGTACTCTATGAGGAGACGCATCATGTCTGCTGACACAGGGCCGGCCATGTCGTAGATGTTCTCCTGGGACGTCCAGCCATGGGTGAAGAGAGCGTTGAAGTATTGGCTGTAGTCGCAGAGGACGGCCTTGTGGGTGTTGAATTCCACATCATCCACTCTGATCACCGCGTCACACACTGATCCCTCCAGATGCAGCTCATTAAGAAGCACTGACAACATTGACACTTCGTCTTGTTTGTTCATTTGTTCAACTAACCTGGATGAATACCTTATACCTTCTACAGTACCTGTGATTTACTCAAATATTTGTGGTCTGGGTGAGTTTTGTCCTTCTCCTGGAGCTGGCACCAGCTTGCCGGTCCTACTTATAGCCTCTGATGGGAAGGATTTATGACATCACTGATGATGTCACAATGTATATGATGTCATCAGTGATGTCATAAATCACGGATATTGATGTGACCTGCACTTTTTATAACTTGCACCCAGAGACTGTATTTCATTTGTTTTGGACCTGTGAACACACTCGGAAGCTGTGGCAAGGTATATGTCGTTTCATTTTGGACTCTATATATGACACATTTGTGCTTCGCTTGAAGGATGTGTTGTTTGGGTTTACAAATTACAAGAGAGATTTAGAAAATGAATTCTTTCTTTGTAATCTCATCATATTACTGGCAAAGTTTTATATCCATAAATGTAAGGTGTTGAAAATGAAACCCTCTTTTTTCACGTTTAACACCTTGAGTGCCATGGACGAGATATCTCGTCTTACATAATCCGACCGTTGAGTGCCAAAGACGAGATATCTCGTCTTACATAAACATTTATTTTTTTTGACGGTGGGACATCAATCAACCCCTTTTACGTCTTCTATATCAATATTGGAGGAAGAGAATGTGTATAATCTATTTTACCGACCACTAAGTGGCGACAGTTCTCTCCCAAGACAGAGAGAAAGCCACAGCCACGGGTCCGCTGCAGAAAGCCAGTCTAATTACAAGGAAATAGCTGGGCGAAAACTCTTTCGATTTCACACACACACACACACACACACACACACACACACACACACACACACACACGCGCGCGCGCGCACACACACACACTCGAGTACCTTTGCGCATAAATAAGACCAGAATCGCAAAAGCTTCTTCAAAGCTCTCAGCCGACACGAACGAGCCAGTTTTTTTACAGTCCAGACTGCCCGAAAGCGGCCGCGGAGCCTCCTCCCTCCGCAGCACAGACGGAGGGAGGAGTTTGGAGACACACACACACTCTCTCTCTCTCTCTCTCTCTCTCTCTAGTCCCGAGAGAGAGAGAGAGGAGAGAGAGAGAGAGAGAGAGAGAGGAGAGAGAGAGAGAGAGAGAGAGAGAGAGAGCACACAGAGTGGGAGACAGACACGCTGTGGGGGCAAAGAACGGACAGAGATCTCTTCCTCTCAGAGCCGCGGAGCAACGCGCGAACACACACACACACACACACACACACACACACACACACACACACACACACACACACATACAGTATACAGACTTGCCCAAGGGCACCCATAATCACAGGCAGGTGACTGTTCTGCCTGTTTGATTGAATTTCACAAAACTGCGATTATCTCAGCTTCCTGTCTCAGACGCTAAAACCATGCTGTACTCAACGGCTAATATCTACATAACTACTAACTCTGCAAACTAACTCTTTTAGACAGAGAAAGCACACATTCTATTAGTTATTTTTAGATGATTGGTGTTCACGAAGTCTTAACAGAAAATAATCCTCGGCTCTTGTAAAATGAGCCAGAATCCTCAAAAAAAAACCTGGCACAACTTACCTACAGGATTGAAAAAACGGCTGGCACTCAATGTGTTAAGAAAGAAGCAGAGTCCTACATCAGAACATTAGCTACCTCATGCAATAGTAAAGCTGTGAAAACCTTGAATTTATGCTCCAATTTTGGCATTTTGCTTTAACTGTAATTTATATGTATACTGCACTTTTTTTTCTGAGGAACACCACAGGAACCTATGTTGATAATCCACCAGTCAAAATTTGAACGATGATGAACGTCGCAAAGTTTATACATTTAGGTTTGAAAGTCATGGAGAAACAAGCAGACTTCTCGGTCGCTCTGTCTCCGTCCTAGGATTGTGCGGGCGTGTCGCATTGAACCTGTGTGTGTGTGTGTGTGTGTGTGTGTGTGTGTGTTTGAAAGTGGAGACTAGGGCTCTCTGAATCGGTTTCTCCGAGACATAAATGCCGTAAAATAATCGAAAATGGACCACAAACGGATACAAAAACATGAGCATATGTGTTTAATGTGCATAAAAAAAAACTGTGGCGACCAGACTTTTTGAAACATCCATTTAAAGAAGAAACTGGAGCTGAGCGAGGTCGTACTTCCTCAACTTGTGGCCGATTGATGAGCGCTCTGCACGGGCTTAGCTCTTGAGTGAAACTCGCTGTCTCTCAACGTCTTCCTTTCCTCCCTTCCTCCATCCTCCCTCCCATCACCACCGTGATTCATCATCCAGTAGCAGCAGGCTGGTGTCGCGTCTTCCCCCCGACGACACACTCGTCCCAACATCAGCGGCCGGAGCAGCAGTGGATCTTCTCCCTGCCAGAGGTAACCTGCCTGCCTGCCCAACCCGCTTCTCCCTCTGTGAGTAGCCCGCATGTGTGTGTGTGTGAGATTGGAGCGCTCAGAGACTCCATGTTTTATAAACGTCGGAAAATAAATCGCCCACATAGCCCACCATGTTTAATGTACAGTGAGACACGCATTTAAAGAAACACGATGTGTGTTTGCGCGTGGAGGTGAGTTCTCCACCCGAGTCATTTCCTTAAACTCAAGCCGAGCACCACTCACACACACAGGGTCTTTAAAGACCCCGGCAACCAAAATCCACAAAAACCTTCTAAATATTGTAGCCTGGCGAAATTATACAGCGCAGGACACAAAACTTCTTTTAGGATTCTTTATTCTGAATTAATAAATGATTCTGTAATTAATACGTAGTTGGAATATAAAAGGTTGAATGAGTTCTGCTTTTCAAAATAAACAGAGTTGAAACAAAATACACACTTGTTCAGTTGTATACTAAACACGACTTGTGGACTTTTGACAGAAGTCCTAGATATACTAGCAGGTTTACTGTAACTGCTTACAATCACTGGTGTTTGAGTTCACTGTGACTATTTTCCTATAGTTAGCACCAACACAGTAAGACATTTTTTACAGTGTACAAATAACTGCAGTGGCTCTTCCTGAGAAAACAAATAACATAAAATACAAAAACAGTTTTACCTCAACATCCACAGTTATTCACATACAATTAAATTAAATGTACAGCATAATGTACAGCATGAGATTGCAACACATTCTAATCTTGTAAGATACTCACAACATGTCTGTACATCCATGCACAAAATGCACAATGGTAGGAACACCGACCCCCAACGCCACTGCACAAGTGAGCAATAAAAGAACAGTAAAACGACTGAACTCTGTTGTAAACACAACTCACATCCAAAATAAATTAGACAAGTCAAAAACCCAAATCAACTTACAATAGGACTGAAGGCGAGCAGCACAGAAGCTCCGTGAAAACTAGCGTGGCTGGACAATCTGATGAAATCCCCCCGTCACCCGACCAGACCTGTGAGTCAGCGGACCCAAATATGTTTATACACACTCTGAATAATATTAATCTATTTATATTTCGTGTGCAAAGCACTATTTACCAAGGTAGAAGTCCGGGATTATGTGAGTTGCTCTTTCAGAATCAACAGGAAGGAAAGGGATTCTGGATTCTAACTTCCTGGTCTCGTCTCGCGATATTTAGCAAACTCCGACCTTATGGATTATCAACGGACTTAGCGCCCTCTAGCGGAGTAAATAATAATGATGCTTCTCTTTATCCACCCGGCTACAATATGTAATTTAGGGTCTTATGTGCACAATTGTAAGTCTCAAAATGTAGGAGACATGTAGTTTCGGCCCAAATCCTAAATATCGCTATTTCCCTGTTATCACTGTTTGCTGAGGCAGGGTTTGAAGTGGGCAGTGCTTATGGCTCCAAAGCTGACTGTCATCTGCCGTCACATGGGGATATCCCCGGGATTCCGTTAGCCGGCAATTGCCGGCTTTTAGCCGGTATTTGTTGCCGTGGGCCGGCAAATTAAAAGGTTACCGGCTCAAGTGGCCGGATGAAAATATGCCAGATAAATAAATTCCTTATATAAAATAGCCTAATATTGTGTGACCTATAGCCTAAGTGATGTTGCCAATAAGCTACGACTTAAATAGAGCCATATTACATACATTACATATTTTTTCCGCCCCCTGTTATGTTGAGTGTTGGTGAAAAAGAAAAATATAGCAGACGCTTTTTTTTACTGGAATACATATGATCGACTATAGAGGCTATAAAGAATAGACTATAGAGAAATAAATTGATTCAAACATCCTTTTTTTAATTGTGGCCGGTAAATATTCGATATGGCCGGAATTTTGGAACGTTACCGGCTGCACTGGCCGTCTGGGAAAATGTCTAGCGGAATCTCTGGGATATCCAATCATAAAGTAACTTGCAGTTGTCTGTTCTTACAAAACATTCGTGCCCCCGCAGCCCGCTCAGTCTGCCTCTATCGAATGGAGCGCGGGGAAGGCCACTGCATCTCGTCATCTCAGCATTTGAGGAAGTGAGTCGGACGAGACCTCACCTCCAGGCAAACACACATCGTGTTTCTTTAAATGCGTGTTTCAAAAGTCTGTACACTAAACACATATTCTTATGTTTTTGTATCAGTTTGTGGGCCATTTTCGATGATTTTACGACATTTATAGGTCTTGGAGGAAAACCGATTCAGAGCGAGCCCTCTCCACTTTCAAACACACACGCGTATGGGCCGGACGAAGATAGCCAAAAGAGAAGACAAGCTTGCATAAAATCGACTCATTCATTTCATGTAGTACAATGAATTCATATAGTTTAATAAAAAGCCCTCTGCACTTTGATAGATACTGAAGCTTGAAGTTACATTAAAAAACAACAACAAAGAAACAGCCAGGTTAAATGAGAACATTCTTTTTTGAATGTTAGACCCTACCTTGATGTTGAAAGGTGCTCGTTCAAAGTCAGTTTCTCTGTGGAGCTGGCTAGCCGTGATCGTATAGTGGTTAGTACTCTGCGTTGTGGCCGCAGCAACCCCGGTTCGAATCCGGGTCACTGCACACCTTCTGTTGTTAGAACTTCAGCCCTGCTCTTTTACTGATACCTGCTTTAGAATCCTATTCTGAGCAAAGCAGTGAATGTGCTGTACTTAGAGGATACTGGCTATATACTGTTGCTGGACATGACAGCATGTGGAAGAGCATGGAGGACGAGGAATGCTTTCTCTTTTTTTGTTCTCTTTCCCCTCCGCAGCTAGTCATTCTTGGCCGAGTGGTTAAGGCGATGGACTGCTAATCCATTGTGCTCTGCACGCGTGGGTTCGAATCCCATCCTCGTCGTACTCTGATATTTCTTAAACAGAGGGAGCTCGTGGACACAGCTCATGATGGAAGTTCTAGGATTGCCTCAATGAAACACATCTGCAAATGTCAGTTGAAATAAAGAAGTCACAGTCCAGGTTTTGCTGCATCTGATCTGCTCTTCAGTTAGAGCGTTGGACAAGCAGGTGATGATGGAGCTTCCTTTACTTGCCCTCTTGTTTTCCAGGAATGAGCAGTCCTTGAGTCTAACAAGACCTGCAGCTCTGGCTTTTTGTTTCTGCATCCTCCTGACTGTGTTCTTTTCTTCAAACACAAACACCAGTCATTGCTAGTCTTGTGGAGCATTGGCTTTATCTGTCTGTGTTGAAAAAAAGAGACAGTAGAGTGCATTGGCCGGGAATCGAACCCGGGTCAACTG
The DNA here is from genome assembly GCF_964638095.1 of Poromitra crassiceps. Classification (NCBI taxonomy): domain Eukaryota; kingdom Metazoa; phylum Chordata; class Actinopteri; order Beryciformes; family Melamphaidae; genus Poromitra; species Poromitra crassiceps. The sequence continues at coordinate 40,420,373 of NC_139631.1, forward strand.
CTTGGAAGGCAGCTATGCTCACCACTATACCACCAATGCAAGTACAGAGGAAGAAGGTGGCTGATTGCAGAAGGTCCTTCCACTCTATCAAAGGAAATTAACTTGGTTGTCATACACTTAGAAGTTTGATTCCTTCACCCACTTTCTCAGTCAACCCAAATGATTTGCTGTGGTTCCATGGTGTAATGGTCAGCACTCTGGACTTTGAATCCAGTGATCCGAGTTCAAGTCTCGGTGGAACCATCTCATCTTCAACCGCAGCAAACATGTTTTTTCTGTCAGTAAAAATAGCCAAAAACCATTTTGAATAGATCACATCAAATCGTCAACATAACGCCCTCTGTGACGGGCATTATCGTCCGTCAACATCCAAGATGGTCAATCTGCAATTGACTGCAAGGACTGTATGTCCTATTTTTTAAGACCAGGGACCATGTTGGAAATAAGTGTCCGCACTTTTACATGTACTAGGCATCACGTGTGCTCGATTCTTAGGCGAGCCCGTCCTGCAGCTCGCCGAGCTGGCCCTGCAGCTCGGCTGCTGTGTGGCAAATGAGACCAACATCACTGATGTCAGATTTATGACATCACTGATGATGTCACAGTGGGATTTATGACATCACTGATGATATCACAGTGGGATTTATGACATTGGTGGCATTAATGACATCACTGATGATGTCACATTGGGATTTATGACATCACGGATGATGTCACAGTGGGATTTATGACATCACAGTAGGACAATCACAGTGGGACAGAGAAACAAACAGACAGAGCCCCAGCTCCCATTTATATACTGACTGATGATGATGTTAATGATACTGTATCGGCTGCTGCGCGGCCTTGCCTGCCCTATTGGCGCATGTCTCTCTCTCTCTCCCTCAATCTCTCCCCCCTCTCTCTCCTATGATGGACTGATGTCATCAGTGGTTTATGCCATCACTGATATGATGTCACAGGGGTTTATGACATCATTGATGATGTCACAGTGGATTTATGACACCACTGATGATGTCATTTATGACATCACAGTGGGACACGAGACAGTGAATCAGTGGTTTATGACCTCACTGATGATGTCACAGGGGTTTATGACATCACAGTGGGATTCATGACATCACAGTGGGACAATCACAGTGGCACAGAGAAACGAGGAGGTGACTCAACTCCTGGTCCAGGCGCTTGTCATCTCGTGCCTAGACTACTGTAATGTTCTGTTGGCTGGGCTACCTGCCTTGGCCACCCGACCTCTTCAGCTCATCCAAAACGCTGCTGCCCGTCTGGTGTTCAACCTACCTACATTTTCTCATGTCACTCCCCTTTTCCGCGACCTTCACTGGCTTCCCATCCTGGCACGCATCAGGTTCAAGACACTGGTGCTGGCCTACCGGTCAGTTAACCGGTCAGCCCAGCTATATCTGCAATCTTTGGTAAGTTTCCAAACATTGCATCGCTCCCTCCGCTCCTCCACCCGTCCAGCTCGCCTCGCCCCTCCACCGCTACGTGGGCCCGAAGATCACTTGTCCCGATCGCAACTCTTCTCCTCACTGCCTCCTCAGTGGTGGAATGAGCTTCCCCCTAGGGCTGCACGATAAATCGATTTTGAATCGTAATCGAATGAATTAGTTAGGACGATGTTAAAAACGCGAAAATCGTAAAAATCGATTTACACTTCAACTAGGGTAATGTTGTGCTCGCAGGAGCTGGTTTGGTTATGAAATATGATTATTAATAATTATGAATTATTAATATTCATAAATTTATTAGATTTGACAGAAAATATTGTATTCTCTGTAAGATTCGGGGCACCACTGTAGTTAAGGCTACAGACCTGTCTAAAAGTCAAGTTATGACTTGTTTAGACACCAAACCAAATTGTCATATCAGTCTCATAATGATACAGTGTACATTGTACAGTTAATTGAAGGGTCAAAGTTCGTAAGCTTCTGTCACAGATTTCCACAGATAAAATACCTCATTAATAATAACCAAGATTCATAGCATTATGTAATAAAAAGATTTAATAAATCACAATATCAATTGACATTAACACAATGATTAAAATATCAGTTCATCACATTTACTTTACAACTAATAGTCTACCACATCTATAGCTAATAACTAATATGAATAAGCATTATATCAATTGTGTGTGTGTGTGCCTGTGTGTGTGTGTGTGTGCAGTGATTTAAGTCTGCCTGGCGGAAGCAGGCTTGAATGTGTGTGTGCGTATGTGGGTGTTACTTAGCATTTGTGTGTGTGTGTGTGTGTGTATGTGTGAGAGAGAAGGAGGGCGGAGAAGGTGAAGTGTCTTGTGTCACCCCAGGATTGGCTGAGGGGCGGTCTGGTCGTGTGAAGACCGCCTCCTTTTCAAAATGGCGGTTTTGTCAATTTTGTGGAAGGAGAGAGAGGGGAATTGACAGGGAGAGAGAGAGAGGGAGAGCAGGGGAGAGAGAGAACACGCTGGTGGCCTCAATTCTCACAGATCGCTAACAGTCACATACAGGATACTGTAATCAACACATATGATAATGCATTTTAACCCCTAACTCTGCCCAGAACCATTAAACCATAAACTCTCACGTGGGTCTCGCTCCGAGAGGGAGAGCGAGTAGGGAGAGTTGCTCTGCACGCGCCTCTGGGGTTGCCGTGGAGCGGATGGCGATGGCCTGCAGCGCGGTTCACCCTGGCCTGGGGAAGCGTGCAGCGGACGTCTGATGGGGGTTGACGTGCCTGGGGTTGACGTGCAGTCTCTCTGCTCGTTGAGTCGAAGGAGTGGGTGGCTGCTCTCTGTGGCTGGCACCACGGTGGGTCTTTTGCGTCCTTCGTCGGCTGTTGGTTCTGCGACTGGGGCCACGGTGTGTCTTTTCTGCAGCCGTTGGTTTGCCCTGCTGCGGTGTGGTGTTCTTCTTCTTCTCCTGCACGTGCGGTGCGCTAGGAGGGTCGTCGTCAGGCGGTCTTGCCTGGAAGCTTAGTCAACAGCTGGGCGTTGGGCCGGGCTGTGGCAAGTCTGGAAGCGTAAGGGTTTTTTTCCCTGCGACTTATAACGCTAAACCGACTTAAATTAAACTGAGATTAAGTATAACTATCTCAGTGTAAGCATGCTATGTCTGGTGGGACTTACGGCCTTGGTAGGCGATCCCTGGGCCTGCTGCGCGGTTCACCCTGGCCTCTGGTGGCTGTGGTCAGGCCTGGTTCCTTCTGAGGCCCTGGTCAGGCCTTTGTTGCAGGTCGTGGGGGGTGCAGCGAGCGGGGGAGGGGAGCTGGCTTCCTGGCTCCTCCAGACCCTTCCGCTGCGCACGAAAGCTTAGTTGAGACTCTAAGTTAAAACTGTTTTCAACAGTTTTGGTACTGTCTGGGGAAAATCACGAAGGGTTCTCATTGGCCTCTCATGTGTCTTTTGTGATGGTTCTGGCCAATGATAGCGCTCTGTGAGCTGGACTGTGCCCATTCTGTAAGGTGAGGCAAGGGAAAAGGGGGTTTTATGGCTTGATTACCCTTAGAGATAAAACAATGGCCGGAATCCTTTGAGGCTCTGAGAGGTGTGAAACGTCCTGGGGGTTGAGGGATAAAAAACAATGGCAAGCCCTTCCAGGCTCTGCATCCAGCTGTGCTGGTATCTGGAGGGTGTGACCCAGCCATTTGGTTCTCTCTGTTTTCACCCCGAATGTGAGGCCATATCTAAACACAGGCAATACACTCAAATGTCCCACATTCAAACATATAAGTAATACAGTACAGTCCATAATGTGTCGATCACAACAGTAATTACGTTATGGCGGGGCGGCGGCTCTCTCTCATGTACGCATGCTGCTACTTGTCCATTCTCCCCGCTGTAAAGTCTCTCTAGAGGCTGTGATACTGGCTACTAAAGACAGCAGCGCAATGGACTTATTTCAACACCTCCGACCAAAAAGCACAGAGTGAGCACTGAGCGCAGCTTGTTGCACACGAACACAGACGTTATCACCGGACGATGAAACGTTGCCTTTACAGTTGACATAATAACAAAACAACACGTGAGGCCACCGAGTACTGATAAATTGGCTGTATTCATGGCTGTAGCCTAAGTTAGCAGCCTCAGCTGACTCACCTGTCCCTGTGTGTCTGAATTTCCCCCTAACAGCTATCGCAGTTCCCCCGCATTCCTGTTGTGACTTTGTGTTATTCTAGTACAGATACATGTATAACTTTGAGCACGGGTGGTCACTTAAGCGCCCGGAAAGGTTCTGCGCAGCCTCGACTTGGAGCCTTGCCGCCGCCGAGCGGCAACAGCGAGACTGTGCATACTCGAACGTAACTCGTCCAAAACATTATCGTGTCGTTTACCAAGAACTTGCAATCATGTCAGTGGGGGGACATTTTATTGTCCCACCATTTCAAAACTCATTCCGGTGAGCCTGCAGAAGGCTTTGCTAGATGAGGGACAAGCACTGTTAAATGAGGAAATGGCATTTCCTCATTCCTCACAACAAGGAGTAGATGGCGCAGAGTGACATTTTCGAGGAGCTGCACGCCCCCTATGCCGAGCTGCGGCGATAGGACGCCCAGCTGCGGCGACCCCCTTGGCGGAGTCAGCGCCGCCGATTTCGCTCGAGCATAATTTGCGCTTTAGACACTGCTGTTGCCCCTAATTTGCGCTTTAGACACTGCTGTTGCCCCTAAACTGTGGAACTCTCTGCCGCCTGCTATTAGGTCTGCCCACTCTGTTGACTCTTTCAAGGCCCAGATTAAAACTTACCTGTTCAAACAGGCCTTCACCTGACTCCCTGGGTAGTGCACACCCTGTCGTGCACTTATGGGTATTTTCGCCCCATGCACTAAGCACTTATTACTGTATTTTGATTATTGTGTTCTTGCCATATCTTGTTTGCATTATTTTTAGCTGTGTATTGCTTTCCATTTGTGTGGCTTAGTGCCTTTTTACTCTATTTTATGTCTATCTATGCACATGTAAAGCACTTTGTGACTTTTGTCTGTGAAAAGCGCTGTATAAATAAAATTTACTTACTTACTTACTTACTTAATATAATTATGTCACAGAGGAACACGCAAATCGACCAGTGTCAAGTTAGCAAGCAACAGCCAGGAAGTTAGGCATAGCAGCGGCAAGCTAAAACAGGAAGTTGGGTTGTTCTGCCTTCAGAGTAAAAGTGTAAATTGTCACTTATGGAAAAAAAGGGGTAAAAAGAGCTCTGCAGGGCAACAAATGTTTAGAGAAGTATAATAGTATTTAAAAAATCGAGTTTTGACAGAAAAAAATCGTCAATTTTAGTTTTAGGCAAAACCGAACAGCCCTACTTCCCCCCTCGATCAGAATGGCCGAATCACTGGCAATTTTTCGCCGGAGACTAAAGACCCACCTTTTCGGGCTACACCTGGGCCCTTCTGAAATTTACACCATTTCTTAAATACTCACATGTTGCTAGTCCCGCCCCTGACTATTTTTATATTATTTGTATCCTTATAAGGTGCTATTCCAGTCCACCAGGATATCTGACTCATTGATTGTATTGCATGTTTCTGTTTTTTATTGTTTTTATTTTCTTCTTTTCTGTGTGCTGACGAGATGTGATGTTGTAAGTCGCTTTGGACAAAGGCGTCTGCTAAATGCAATAAGTAAAGTAAAGTCAACAAACAAACAGAGAAACAAACAAACAGACAGAGCCCCAGCTCCCATTTATATACTACTTATGATGATGATGATGATGATGATAAAATCAATCACTCAATCAATCAATCAATCAATCAATCAATCAATCAATCAATCAATCAATCAATCAATCAATCAATCAATCAATCAATCAATCAATCAATCAATGAAACTGTTACACCAGGGCTAGTGGCGCAATGGATAACGCGTCTGACTACGAATCAGAAGATTCCAGGTTCGACTCCTGGCTAGCTCGTTGTTAGCTTAAATTGCTAAAACATTCCTACTGTCTCCCTTCCCTCCTCTGTTTAAGTGGCTGTTCACACCATACTCTGAAGCAATGCTGAACCCACACGTTTCATTTAGGCGTCGGCGAGGCCGTTCACACCAGGCACAAGGCATGCTCACGCCTTGCTCAAGCCATCGTTCAGGATTTTTTCATGCTTATTTTCTAAGCATGAAGCTGCCAGTCATGAAGTCAATGGGAGTTGTGGGCGGGTTCAAGGCGTGCCGAGCAAGAATAAAATCGACTCGTTCATTTCAGTCAATACAATGAATTCATATAGTTTAATAAAAACTCCCAAAATGTTTTCCCTCTGCACTTTGATAGATGCTGAAGCTTTAAGTTGATCGTATAGTGGTTAGTACTCTGCGTTGTGGCCGCAGCAACCCCGGTTCGAATCCGGGTCACGGCACAGCATCTGTTGTTAGAACTTCAGCCCTGTTCTTTTACTGATACCTGCTTTAGAAACCTATTCTGAGCAAAGCAGTGAATGTGCTGTACTTAGAGGATACTGATTATATACTGTTGCTGGACATGACAGCATGTGGAAGAGCATGGAGGACGAGGAATGCTTTCTCTTTTTTTTTCTCTTTCCCCTCCGCAGCTAGTCCCTTTTGCCCCATTCTTGGCCGTACACGCCTGTAGTTGGACTGCCTGGAGGTCCGAACGAGGTCCTAACAGGTCTGAACAAAAGGTCCGAACGAGATCAAAGGTTTCCAAACAAATTCCGAACAAGTCACGTGACTCATCCGAACAAACTGCGAACAAGTCACGTGACGTCATATGACATGCTGCGCCCTGGTTGGTTGTTGGAGCTCAGAGGGACTGTTTCAACATGGCGGCCGGATCACACAGTTTGTCGTTTTACAGCCAAATGGTACACTTAAACGTGTTTCAGAAAAAAATTGAGGCGATGAGTGGTTAAGGCGATGGACTGCTAATCCATTGTGCTCTGCACGCGTGGGTTCGAATCCCATCCTCGTCGTACTCTGATACTTCTTAAACAGAGGGAGCACGTGGACACAACTCATGATGGAAGTTCAAGGATTGCCTCAATGAAACACATCTGCAAATGTCAGTTGAAATAAAGAAGTCACAGTCCAGGTTTTGTCGTCGAGTTCATGATGGAAGTTGTTTTCTTCAACGCACAAACACCAGTCATTGGGTGTCAAGCTAGTCTTGTGGAGCATTGGCTTTATCTGTCTGTTGAAAAAATGACACAACAGAGTGCATTTGCCAGGAATTGAATCCAGGTCAACTGCTTGGAAGGCAGCTATGCTCACCCCTATACCACCGATGCAAGTACAACAGTCGGTGGTGGCTGATTGCTGAAATTCCTGCAACTCTATCAAAGGAAGCACAGCCTGTCACACCGTTTGGTCGGTGAAGTTGCAAATCTGACGGAAATTAACTTGGTTGTCATACTTGTAGAAGTTTGATTCCTTGACCCACTTTCTCAGTCAACCCAAATGATCTGCTGTGGTTCCATGGTGTAATGGTCAGCACTCTGGACTTTGAATCCAGTGATCCGAGTTCAAGTCTCGGTGGAACCATCTCCTCTTCACCCGCAGCAGACAAGCTTTTGCTGTCATGAAAAAGTGCCAAAAACCATTTTGAATAGATCACATCAAATCATCAACATAAAGCCCTCCATGACGGTTGGTCATCAACATCCAAGATGGTCAATCTGCAAGTGAAGAGATATCCATGGTCTTGCCTGGCGGCAAACAGAAATCTGGACTACGGAATGACAGACAGATATACTGCAGCAGGTTGACTGCTTTGCCTATAAAGTGTTGCAAGGTTGCCTCCCGTGCAGGAAGCAGCCTATTCTGCTACTTTATTCAGTGATCGAGCCTAAAACGGCCGCCTAAGAAGCCGACAATCGGATCCAACGATTAGACAACATTCCTACGCGCACTGTATGAATCTCTCCAGAAAACCAGACGGCTGATTGGAGGTGTGAGTGTGCTCCCTTGATGTGTTACACCAGGGCTAGTGGCGCCCTCGTCCTCCATGCTCTTCCACGTGCTGTCATGTCCAGCAACAGTATATAGCCAGTATCCTCTAAGTCAGGGGTGGGCAACTATTTTTCATGGGGGGCCACATGAGAAACCCAGATTGTTGCCGGGGGGCGAACAAATATTGTCATGCCGTAACCCATGGATGGGCAACTTTGATGATGTCCTTGCTACCAGATTTTGCTGAGGGCTGAACGGCGCCAGCGTGAAAAATTTGGGGCATTTGAAGCCAGGTTTAGAGGATTAACTAATTTTAAATTAACAGTTGTGATGTCATTATTCAGTCTTAACCGCCAATATTTGATCCTTTTCCTCACTCACTCCTATGTCACCACCTGCTCTCCCTGCAGGGCTTGAAATTAACTTTTTTCACCACCTGCCAATATGGCTGCTAGATTTTAAAGTGACCAGCCAATTAGAATTTCCACTAGCCGAAATGTTTTTCTTGAAATAAACCAGAATATGAGTGGGTTAATTTAAGCATAAGTATCAGTAAGTGGCCTGGGATTCTCAAAGCCTGTGTTGAGGGTCACACAAGAACAAAAATGCACTCTTGAAGCTAAATAAATCCAAAACCAAAAAGTTAATTATTTAAATTTCTACTTCAATGTAGAACAGTCATTTCTTACACATGAGATTATAGCCTTTTAGTCATGAATATTATTGAAAGATATTCCATATTCTAGACTGAAATGCTATAACAGAAGAGTATTGGCCAGAATGACATGAACGGGAATGAATGACACTTATTCAGCGGGTATCTTGCATGTTGCGTTCAGGTGCACTGTAATTTTTTTTTTTTTTTGCAATTCCATCGCGGGCCACACAGGGGGCGCCCGCGGGCCGCATACGGGTCACTAAGGCTGTTTTTTTTCAACTGCTGTAGGCTCATACGTGGAGGCAGAAACTGCTGTTCAAAGAGATGACTTGTGAATAAAAGTGTTAACTTTAGACAGTACTTCAGTAACAAATTAATATCCAACACGGATTTAGATTCTGACATACAGTAAAGCTCTGCTAATTATTAATTCAGTTTGAATGAATGAGGAAATAGGCTTGTCTGGCGCTGTAAAATCTGGAGCTGCCCATATTGCATTGTGATTGGCTAGTTGCTACAAACCACACCTCTTTCTTGGGCATGAGCTCACGTGCATGAGCATTTTCATGTGCACAAGCTCAGAGCTGGATAGGGAAATCCTAAATTGACAGACCCAGCTGATAACCACCTCTGTGGTATTGTTTAGCTCGATTGCGATTATCTGGTTAAGTCAATCCAGATCAAGGGGACAGATCCGGGATCCGTTTATCTACATTCGTTTGTTAAGGTCTGGATAAAGAGAGCAATGCACACAGAGCAGGAGAGAGAGAGGGAAGGATTCCCGAAGCAGTCCCGTTAGGCCGTTACGCTCCATGGAGTTTGACATTTCAGAGTGCTACAGGTTGCAATCGCACAGTACACACACACACACGGACGCGCACACACACACACACACACACACACACACACACACACACACACACACACACACGGAGGCACACATACACACAAACACACGGACTCACACATACACACACACACACACACACAGAGGCACACATACACACAAACACACGGACTCACACATACACACACACACACACACACACACACATGGACGCACACACACACGCACACATGGACGCAGAAAAACACACACGGACGCACACATACACACATGCGCGCGCACACACGCACACCGAGGTGACAATGACACACTGGCCGTGTGCTCTCTGGGCCCTCTGCCGGGATTAAACTGTGGATTAACACACACACACACACACACACACACACACACACACACACACACACACACACACACACATCTCACTACAACAAGGACCACAATGGAAATAAGTCCTGTGACGTTTTTGTACCTGATGTTCTTTTAATTGAGCAGCTACTTTGGTGTTGCAGCCATGTTGTCATTTTAAATTGAATTGTCAAACATATAAACTAAACTAGATGGATCCTCCTGACATGCCAGCAGGCTCCCCGGGGGGCAGGGTGTGGCGAGGCGCGGCGTACTCGGCCATGTTGGACAGTCCATGTGCCACACAGCAGCTGAACCCGTCACGTGGCGTCCTCATACTGCAGGCCTCGTGCCACTCGTTGGTGCTCTCGTCGTAGCGCTCCACCTTATTGGAGAAGTCTCCTTTGCTGTAGCCTCCACACACGAACAGCTGGTTATCCATCACCTCAATGCCAAAGTAGCTGCGTGGATTCAGCATGTCGGGCACGGCGCTCCACGTGTTGGTTAGCGGGTCGTAGGCCTCGGCGCTGACGTCTTCCCAGCCCCCCAGTGCGTAGACGCGCTGTCTGTAGGCGATGACGCCCAAGTTAAAGCGCCTGCTGCTCATGTGGGCGATCTTCATCCACTGGTTGGTGTCTGGGTTGTAGCACTCAGCTGTGTTCAGGCTCCCCTCCTCATCGTGACCACCACAGATGTACACCTTGCCGTTGAGTACTGTGGCGCTGGCCCTGCTCCTCTGCTCAATCATGGGTGGGAGCAGAGTCCACTTGTCGGTCTGAGGATCATAGCGCTCGGCACTGTCGAGAGAGACGTTTTCATAGCCACCTCCCATGGCATAGATCCTGCCATTCAGTACTGCCACGCTGACAGAGCCCTGGCAATTAGGCATGGCCGCCACATCGTGCCAAGTGCGGGTACAGAGGTCGAACTTCTGCACAGTGCTGAGGCTGTCCAACCTGCTGTTGTAGCCGCCAACACAGTAGACAACGCCATTTAGGAAAGCGGCACCGTGGTCAAGCCTGGGAGACTCAAGTTCAACGTTTGGTATGTTGACCCAGAGCTCGGCACGGGGATCGTATACCTCAATGCTCTTGGTTACATCGCCGGCATTCGTCATATCGCCTCCCATGACCAACAGGATGGCATGAGGCAGGCGCGGGCGAGTCAGAGGGTTGGAGGGTCTGTTGGAGGTGACATCATCCATGGCCCTCTCTGCATCGAGGATGATCGCCTCACACTCGGCGTTGTCTTTAACCAGACTGTTGTTCTTCACCTGGTTGATGAAGTAGTCGGTGGTCATCAAGCCCAGGCGGATCTTAGGCAGCAGCACAGACATGTGACCTTCACGCTCCTCGGGTGAGTGGGCGATCCAGCGGAGGACGGCCTCGAACACCGTGCTCTCCTGTCTCACATTCAGATCGTCTCGTGCCAGGATGTCCGTCAGCTGCTCCAGAGAGAGTTCCAGGAACTCTTCAGAGGCTGTGGCAATCTGCTTAAAGTGCTCCAGGATGAAGAGAAAGGCCTTGCTCCTCAGGTCCGGGCAGTAGTACAAGTCTACAAACTTTAAGATGCCGATGCAGTTCTCCGGGCAGAGCCGCACCTCCAGGAACTCACAGGAGGAGCAGACGACCCCCATGATGCCGAGGTAGTCTGCTGCTATCAACAGCTCCTCCACGTTGTCCTCGGTCACCGGGACAGAGCGGGTGTAGGCGTACTCTATGAGGAGACGCATCATGTCTGCTGACACAGGGCCGGCCATGTCGTAGATGTTCTCCTGGGACGTCCAGCCATGGGTGAAGAGAGCGTTGAAGTATTGGCTGTAGTCGCAGAGGACGGCCTTGTGGGTGTTGAATTCCACATCATCCACTCTGATCACCGCGTCACACACTGATCCCTCCAGATGCAGCTCATTAAGAAGCACTGACAACATTGACACTTCGTCTTGTTTGTTCATTTGTTCAACTAACCTGGATGAATACCTTATACCTTCTACAGTACCTGTGATTTACTCAAATATTTGTGGTCTGGGTGAGTTTTGTCCTTCTCCTGGAGCTGGCACCAGCTTGCCGGTCCTACTTATAGCCTCTGATGGGAAGGATTTATGACATCACTGATGATGTCACAATGTATATGATGTCATCAGTGATGTCATAAATCACGGATATTGATGTGACCTGCACTTTTTATAACTTGCACCCAGAGACTGTATTTCATTTGTTTTGGACCTGTGAACACACTCGGAAGCTGTGGCAAGGTATATGTCGTTTCATTTTGGACTCTATATATGACACATTTGTGCTTCGCTTGAAGGATGTGTTGTTTGGGTTTACAAATTACAAGAGAGATTTAGAAAATGAATTCTTTCTTTGTAATCTCATCATATTACTGGCAAAGTTTTATATCCATAAATGTAAGGTGTTGAAAATGAAACCCTCTTTTTTCACGTTTAACACCTTGAGTGCCATGGACGAGATATCTCGTCTTACATAATCCGACCGTTGAGTGCCAAAGACGAGATATCTCGTCTTACATAAACATTTATTTTTTTTGACGGTGGGACATCAATCAACCCCTTTTACGTCTTCTATATCAATATTGGAGGAAGAGAATGTGTATAATCTATTTTACCGACCACTAAGTGGCGACAGTTCTCTCCCAAGACAGAGAGAAAGCCACAGCCACGGGTCCGCTGCAGAAAGCCAGTCTAATTACAAGGAAATAGCTGGGCGAAAACTCTTTCGATTTCACACACACACACACACACACACACACACACACACACACACACACACACACGCGCGCGCGCGCACACACACACACTCGAGTACCTTTGCGCATAAATAAGACCAGAATCGCAAAAGCTTCTTCAAAGCTCTCAGCCGACACGAACGAGCCAGTTTTTTTACAGTCCAGACTGCCCGAAAGCGGCCGCGGAGCCTCCTCCCTCCGCAGCACAGACGGAGGGAGGAGTTTGGAGACACACACACACTCTCTCTCTCTCTCTCTCTCTCTCTCTAGTCCCGAGAGAGAGAGAGAGGAGAGAGAGAGAGAGAGAGAGAGAGGAGAGAGAGAGAGAGAGAGAGAGAGAGAGAGCACACAGAGTGGGAGACAGACACGCTGTGGGGGCAAAGAACGGACAGAGATCTCTTCCTCTCAGAGCCGCGGAGCAACGCGCGAACACACACACACACACACACACACACACACACACACACACACACACACACACACACAATACAGTATACAGACTTGCCCAAGGGCACCCATAATCACAGGCAGGTGACTGTTCTGCCTGTTTGATTGAATTTCACAAAACTGCGATTATCTCAGCTTCCTGTCTCAGACGCTAAAACCATGCTGTACTCAACGGCTAATATCTACATAACTACTAACTCTGCAAACTAACTCTTTTAGACAGAGAAAGCACACATTCTATTAGTTATTTTTAGATGATTGGTGTTCACGAAGTCTTAACAGAAAATAATCCTCGGCTCTTGTAAAATGAGCCAGAATCCTCAAAAAAAAACCTGGCACAACTTACCTACAGGATTGAAAAAACGGCTGGCACTCAATGTGTTAAGAAAGAAGCAGAGTCCTACATCAGAACATTAGCTACCTCATGCAATAGTAAAGCTGTGAAAACCTTGAATTTATGCTCCAATTTTGGCATTTTGCTTTAACTGTAATTTATATGTATACTGCACTTTTTTTTCTGAGGAACACCACAGGAACCTATGTTGATAATCCACCAGTCAAAATTTGAACGATGATGAACGTCGCAAAGTTTATACATTTAGGTTTGAAAGTCATGGAGAAACAAGCAGACTTCTCGGTCGCTCTGTCTCCGTCCTAGGATTGTGCGGGCGTGTCGCATTGAACCTGTGTGTGTGTGTGTGTGTGTGTGTGTGTGTGTGTTTGAAAGTGGAGACTAGGGCTCTCTGAATCGGTTTCTCCGAGACATAAATGCCGTAAAATAATCGAAAATGGACCACAAACGGATACAAAAACATGAGCATATGTGTTTAATGTGCATAAAAAAAAACTGTGGCGACCAGACTTTTTGAAACATCCATTTAAAGAAGAAACTGGAGCTGAGCGAGGTCGTACTTCCTCAACTTGTGGCCGATTGATGAGCGCTCTGCACGGGCTTAGCTCTTGAGTGAAACTCGCTGTCTCTCAACGTCTTCCTTTCCTCCCTTCCTCCATCCTCCCTCCCATCACCACCGTGATTCATCATCCAGTAGCAGCAGGCTGGTGTCGCGTCTTCCCCCCGACGACACACTCGTCCCAACATCAGCGGCCGGAGCAGCAGTGGATCTTCTCCCTGCCAGAGGTAACCTGCCTGCCTGCCCAACCCGCTTCTCCCTCTGTGAGTAGCCCGCATGTGTGTGTGTGTGAGATTGGAGCGCTCAGAGACTCCATGTTTTATAAACGTCGGAAAATAAATCGCCCACATAGCCCACCATGTTTAATGTACAGTGAGACACGCATTTAAAGAAACACGATGTGTGTTTGCGCGTGGAGGTGAGTTCTCCACCCGAGTCATTTCCTTAAACTCAAGCCGAGCACCACTCACACACACAGGGTCTTTAAAGACCCCGGCAACCAAAATCCACAAAAACCTTCTAAATATTGTAGCCTGGCGAAATTATACAGCGCAGGACACAAAACTTCTTTTAGGATTCTTTATTCTGAATTAATAAATGATTCTGTAATTAATACGTAGTTGGAATATAAAAGGTTGAATGAGTTCTGCTTTTCAAAATAAACAGAGTTGAAACAAAATACACACTTGTTCAGTTGTATACTAAACACGACTTGTGGACTTTTGACAGAAGTCCTAGATATACTAGCAGGTTTACTGTAACTGCTTACAATCACTGGTGTTTGAGTTCACTGTGACTATTTTCCTATAGTTAGCACCAACACAGTAAGACATTTTTTACAGTGTACAAATAACTGCAGTGGCTCTTCCTGAGAAAACAAATAACATAAAATACAAAAACAGTTTTACCTCAACATCCACAGTTATTCACATACAATTAAATTAAATGTACAGCATAATGTACAGCATGAGATTGCAACACATTCTAATCTTGTAAGATACTCACAACATGTCTGTACATCCATGCACAAAATGCACAATGGTAGGAACACCGACCCCCAACGCCACTGCACAAGTGAGCAATAAAAGAACAGTAAAACGACTGAACTCTGTTGTAAACACAACTCACATCCAAAATAAATTAGACAAGTCAAAAACCCAAATCAACTTACAATAGGACTGAAGGCGAGCAGCACAGAAGCTCCGTGAAAACTAGCGTGGCTGGACAATCTGATGAAATCCCCCCGTCACCCGACCAGACCTGTGAGTCAGCGGACCCAAATATGTTTATACACACTCTGAATAATATTAATCTATTTATATTTCGTGTGCAAAGCACTATTTACCAAGGTAGAAGTCCGGGATTATGTGAGTTGCTCTTTCAGAATCAACAGGAAGGAAAGGGATTCTGGATTCTAACTTCCTGGTCTCGTCTCGCGATATTTAGCAAACTCCGACCTTATGGATTATCAACGGACTTAGCGCCCTCTAGCGGAGTAAATAATAATGATGCTTCTCTTTATCCACCCGGCTACAATATGTAATTTAGGGTCTTATGTGCACAATTGTAAGTCTCAAAATGTAGGAGACATGTAGTTTCGGCCCAAATCCTAAATATCGCTATTTCCCTGTTATCACTGTTTGCTGAGGCAGGGTTTGAAGTGGGCAGTGCTTATGGCTCCAAAGCTGACTGTCATCTGCCGTCACATGGGGATATCCCCGGGATTCCGTTAGCCGGCAATTGCCGGCTTTTAGCCGGTATTTGTTGCCGTGGGCCGGCAAATTAAAAGGTTACCGGCTCAAGTGGCCGGATGAAAATATGCCAGATAAATAAATTCCTTATATAAAATAGCCTAATATTGTGTGACCTATAGCCTAAGTGATGTTGCCAATAAGCTACGACTTAAATAGAGCCATATTACATACATTACATATTTTTTCCGCCCCCTGTTATGTTGAGTGTTGGTGAAAAAGAAAAATATAGCAGACGCTTTTTTTTACTGGAATACATATGATCGACTATAGAGGCTATAAAGAATAGACTATAGAGAAATAAATTGATTCAAACATCCTTTTTTTAATTGTGGCCGGTAAATATTCGATATGGCCGGAATTTTGGAACGTTACCGGCTGCACTGGCCGTCTGGGAAAATGTCTAGCGGAATCTCTGGGATATCCAATCATAAAGTAACTTGCAGTTGTCTGTTCTTACAAAACATTCGTGCCCCCGCAGCCCGCTCAGTCTGCCTCTATCGAATGGAGCGCGGGGAAGGCCACTGCATCTCGTCATCTCAGCATTTGAGGAAGTGAGTCGGACGAGACCTCACCTCCAGGCAAACACACATCGTGTTTCTTTAAATGCGTGTTTCAAAAGTCTGTACACTAAACACATATTCTTATGTTTTTGTATCAGTTTGTGGGCCATTTTCGATGATTTTACGACATTTATAGGTCTTGGAGGAAAACCGATTCAGAGCGAGCCCTCTCCACTTTCAAACACACACGCGTATGGGCCGGACGAAGATAGCCAAAAGAGAAGACAAGCTTGCATAAAATCGACTCATTCATTTCATGTAGTACAATGAATTCATATAGTTTAATAAAAAGCCCTCTGCACTTTGATAGATACTGAAGCTTGAAGTTACATTAAAAAACAACAACAAAGAAACAGCCAGGTTAAATGAGAACATTCTTTTTTGAATGTTAGACCCTACCTTGATGTTGAAAGGTGCTCGTTCAAAGTCAGTTTCTCTGTGGAGCTGGCTAGCCGTGATCGTATAGTGGTTAGTACTCTGCGTTGTGGCCGCAGCAACCCCGGTTCGAATCCGGGTCACTGCACACCTTCTGTTGTTAGAACTTCAGCCCTGCTCTTTTACTGATACCTGCTTTAGAATCCTATTCTGAGCAAAGCAGTGAATGTGCTGTACTTAGAGGATACTGGCTATATACTGTTGCTGGACATGACAGCATGTGGAAGAGCATGGAGGACGAGGAATGCTTTCTCTTTTTTTGTTCTCTTTCCCCTCCGCAGCTAGTCATTCTTGGCCGAGTGGTTAAGGCGATGGACTGCTAATCCATTGTGCTCTGCACGCGTGGGTTCGAATCCCATCCTCGTCGTACTCTGATATTTCTTAAACAGAGGGAGCTCGTGGACACAGCTCATGATGGAAGTTCTAGGATTGCCTCAATGAAACACATCTGCAAATGTCAGTTGAAATAAAGAAGTCACAGTCCAGGTTTTGCTGCATCTGATCTGCTCTTCAGTTAGAGCGTTGGACAAGCAGGTGATGATGGAGCTTCCTTTACTTGCCCTCTTGTTTTCCAGGAATGAGCAGTCCTTGAGTCTAACAAGACCTGCAGCTCTGGCTTTTTGTTTCTGCATCCTCCTGACTGTGTTCTTTTCTTCAAACACAAACACCAGTCATTGCTAGTCTTGTGGAGCATTGGCTTTATCTGTCTGTGTTGAAAAAAAGAGACAGTAGAGTGCATTGGCCGGGAATCGAACCCGGGTCAACTGCTTGGAAGGCAGCTATGCTCACCACTATACCACCAATGCAAGTACAGAGGAAGAAGGTGGCTGATTGCAGAAGGTCCTTCCACTCTATCAAAGGAAATTAACTTGGTTGTCATACACTTAGAAGTTTGATTCCTTCACCCACTTTCTCAGTCAACCCAAATGATTTGCTGTGGTTCCATGGTGTAATGGTCAGCACTCTGGACTTTGAATCCAGTGATCCGAGTTCAAGTCTCGGTGGAACCATCTCATCTTCAACCGCAGCAAACATGTTTTTTCTGTCAGTAAAAATAGCCAAAAACCATTTTGAATAGATCACATCAAATCGTCAACATAACGCCCTCTGTGACGGGCATTATCGTCCGTCAACATCCAAGATGGTCAATCTGCAATTGACTGCAAGGACTGTATGTCCTATTTTTTAAGACCAGGGACCATGTTGGAAATAAGTGTCCGCACTTTTACATGTACTAGGCATCACGTGTGCTCGATTCTTAGGCGAGCCCGTCCTGCAGCTCGCCGAGCTGGCCCTGCAGCTCGGCTGCTGTGTGGCAAATGAGACCAACATCACTGATGTCAGATTTATGACATCACTGATGATGTCACAGTGGGATTTATGACATCACTGATGATATCACAGTGGGATTTATGACATTGGTGGCATTAATGACATCACTGATGATGTCACATTGGGATTTATGACATCACGGATGATGTCACAGTGGGATTTATGACATCACAGTAGGACAATCACAGTGGGACAGAGAAACAAACAGACAGAGCCCCAGCTCCCATTTATATACTGACTGATGATGATGTTAATGATACTGTATCGGCTGCTGCGCGGCCTTGCCTGCCCTATTGGCGCATGTCTCTCTCTCTCTCCCTCAATCTCTCCCCCCTCTCTCTCCTATGATGGACTGATGTCATCAGTGGTTTATGCCATCACTGATATGATGTCACAGGGGTTTATGACATCATTGATGATGTCACAGTGGATTTATGACACCACTGATGATGTCATTTATGACATCACAGTGGGACACGAGACAGTGAATCAGTGGTTTATGACCTCACTGATGATGTCACAGGGGTTTATGACATCACAGTGGGATTCATGACATCACAGTGGGACAATCACAGTGGCACAGAGAAACGAGGAGGTGACTCAACTCCTGGTCCAGGCGCTTGTCATCTCGTGCCTAGACTACTGTAATGTTCTGTTGGCTGGGCTACCTGCCTTGGCCACCCGACCTCTTCAGCTCATCCAAAACGCTGCTGCCCGTCTGGTGTTCAACCTACCTACATTTTCTCATGTCACTCCCCTTTTCCGCGACCTTCACTGGCTTCCCATCCTGGCACGCATCAGGTTCAAGACACTGGTGCTGGCCTACCGGTCAGTTAACCGGTCAGCCCAGCTATATCTGCAATCTTTGGTAAGTTTCCAAACATTGCATCGCTCCCTCCGCTCCTCCACCCGTCCAGCTCGCCTCGCCCCTCCACCGCTACGTGGGCCCGAAGATCACTTGTCCCGATCGCAACTCTTCTCCTCACTGCCTCCTCAGTGGTGGAATGAGCTTCCCCCTAGGGCTGCACGATAAATCGATTTTGAATCGTAATCGAATGAATTAGTTAGGACGATGTTAAAAACGCGAAAATCGTAAAAATCGATTTACACTTCAACTAGGGTAATGTTGTGCTCGCAGGAGCTGGTTTGGTTATGAAATATGATTATTAATAATTATGAATTATTAATATTCATAAATTTATTAGATTTGACAGAAAATATTGTATTCTCTGTAAGATTCGGGGCACCACTGTAGTTAAGGCTACAGACCTGTCTAAAAGTCAAGTTATGACTTGTTTAGACACCAAACCAAATTGTCATATCAGTCTCATAATGATACAGTGTACATTGTACAGTTAATTGAAGGGTCAAAGTTCGTAAGCTTCTGTCACAGATTTCCACAGATAAAATACCTCATTAATAATAACCAAGATTCATAGCATTATGTAATAAAAAGATTTAATAAATCACAATATCAATTGACATTAACACAATGATTAAAATATCAGTTCATCACATTTACTTTACAACTAATAGTCTACCACATCTATAGCTAATAACTAATATGAATAAGCATTATATCAATTGTGTGTGTGTGTGCCTGTGTGTGTGTGTGTGTGCAGTGATTTAAGTCTGCCTGGCGGAAGCAGGCTTGAATGTGTGTGTGCGTATGTGGGTGTTACTTAGCATTTGTGTGTGTGTGTGTGTGTGTATGTGTGAGAGAGAAGGAGGGCGGAGAAGGTGAAGTGTCTTGTGTCACCCCAGGATTGGCTGAGGGGCGGTCTGGTCGTGTGAAGACCGCCTCCTTTTCAAAATGGCGGTTTTGTCAATTTTGTGGAAGGAGAGAGAGGGGAATTGACAGGGAGAGAGAGAGAGGGAGAGCAGGGGAGAGAGAGAACACGCTGGTGGCCTCAATTCTCACAGATCGCTAACAGTCACATACAGGATACTGTAATCAACACATATGATAATGCATTTTAACCCCTAACTCTGCCCAGAACCATTAAACCATAAACTCTCACGTGGGTCTCGCTCCGAGAGGGAGAGCGAGTAGGGAGAGTTGCTCTGCACGCGCCTCTGGGGTTGCCGTGGAGCGGATGGCGATGGCCTGCAGCGCGGTTCACCCTGGCCTGGGGAAGCGTGCAGCGGACGTCTGATGGGGGTTGACGTGCCTGGGGTTGACGTGCAGTCTCTCTGCTCGTTGAGTCGAAGGAGTGGGTGGCTGCTCTCTGTGGCTGGCACCACGGTGGGTCTTTTGCGTCCTTCGTCGGCTGTTGGTTCTGCGACTGGGGCCACGGTGTGTCTTTTCTGCAGCCGTTGGTTTGCCCTGCTGCGGTGTGGTGTTCTTCTTCTTCTCCTGCACGTGCGGTGCGCTAGGAGGGTCGTCGTCAGGCGGTCTTGCCTGGAAGCTTAGTCAACAGCTGGGCGTTGGGCCGGGCTGTGGCAAGTCTGGAAGCGTAAGGGTTTTTTTCCCTGCGACTTATAACGCTAAACCGACTTAAATTAAACTGAGATTAAGTATAACTATCTCAGTGTAAGCATGCTATGTCTGGTGGGACTTACGGCCTTGGTAGGCGATCCCTGGGCCTGCTGCGCGGTTCACCCTGGCCTCTGGTGGCTGTGGTCAGGCCTGGTTCCTTCTGAGGCCCTGGTCAGGCCTTTGTTGCAGGTCGTGGGGGGTGCAGCGAGCGGGGGAGGGGAGCTGGCTTCCTGGCTCCTCCAGACCCTTCCGCTGCGCACGAAAGCTTAGTTGAGACTCTAAGTTAAAACTGTTTTCAACAGTTTTGGTACTGTCTGGGGAAAATCACGAAGGGTTCTCATTGGCCTCTCATGTGTCTTTTGTGATGGTTCTGGCCAATGATAGCGCTCTGTGAGCTGGACTGTGCCCATTCTGTAAGGTGAGGCAAGGGAAAAGGGGGTTTTATGGCTTGATTACCCTTAGAGATAAAACAATGGCCGGAATCCTTTGAGGCTCTGAGAGGTGTGAAACGTCCTGGGGGTTGAGGGATAAAAAACAATGGCAAGCCCTTCCAGGCTCTGCATCCAGCTGTGCTGGTATCTGGAGGGTGTGACCCAGCCATTTGGTTCTCTCTGTTTTCACCCCGAATGTGAGGCCATATCTAAACACAGGCAATACACTCAAATGTCCCACATTCAAACATATAAGTAATACAGTACAGTCCATAATGTGTCGATCACAACAGTAATTACGTTATGGCGGGGCGGCGGCTCTCTCTCATGTACGCATGCTGCTACTTGTCCATTCTCCCCGCTGTAAAGTCTCTCTAGAGGCTGTGATACTGGCTACTAAAGACAGCAGCGCAATGGACTTATTTCAACACCTCCGACCAAAAAGCACAGAGTGAGCACTGAGCGCAGCTTGTTGCACACGAACACAGACGTTATCACCGGACGATGAAACGTTGCCTTTACAGTTGACATAATAACAAAACAACACGTGAGGCCACCGAGTACTGATAAATTGGCTGTATTCATGGCTGTAGCCTAAGTTAGCAGCCTCAGCTGACTCACCTGTCCCTGTGTGTCTGAATTTCCCCCTAACAGCTATCGCAGTTCCCCCGCATTCCTGTTGTGACTTTGTGTTATTCTAGTACAGATACATGTATAACTTTGAGCACGGGTGGTCACTTAAGCGCCCGGAAAGGTTCTGCGCAGCCTCGACTTGGAGCCTTGCCGCCGCCGAGCGGCAACAGCGAGACTGTGCATACTCGAACGTAACTCGTCCAAAACATTATCGTGTCGTTTACCAAGAACTTGCAATCATGTCAGTGGGGGGACATTTTATTGTCCCACCATTTCAAAACTCATTCCGGTGAGCCTGCAGAAGGCTTTGCTAGATGAGGGACAAGCACTGTTAAATGAGGAAATGGCATTTCCTCATTCCTCACAACAAGGAGTAGATGGCGCAGAGTGACATTTTCGAGGAGCTGCACGCCCCCTATGCCGAGCTGCGGCGATAGGACGCCCAGCTGCGGCGACCCCCTTGGCGGAGTCAGCGCCGCCGATTTCGCTCGAGCATAATTTGCGCTTTAGACACTGCTGTTGCCCCTAATTTGCGCTTTAGACACTGCTGTTGCCCCTAAACTGTGGAACTCTCTGCCGCCTGCTATTAGGTCTGCCCACTCTGTTGACTCTTTCAAGGCCCAGATTAAAACTTACCTGTTCAAACAGGCCTTCACCTGACTCCCTGGGTAGTGCACACCCTGTCGTGCACTTATGGGTATTTTCGCCCCATGCACTAAGCACTTATTACTGTATTTTGATTATTGTGTTCTTGCCATATCTTGTTTGCATTATTTTTAGCTGTGTATTGCTTTCCATTTGTGTGGCTTAGTGCCTTTTTACTCTATTTTATGTCTATCTATGCACATGTAAAGCACTTTGTGACTTTTGTCTGTGAAAAGCGCTGTATAAATAAAATTTACTTACTTACTTACTTACTTAATATAATTATGTCACAGAGGAACACGCAAATCGACCAGTGTCAAGTTAGCAAGCAACAGCCAGGAAGTTAGGCATAGCAGCGGCAAGCTAAAACAGGAAGTTGGGTTGTTCTGCCTTCAGAGTAAAAGTGTAAATTGTCACTTATGGAAAAAAAGGGGTAAAAAGAGCTCTGCAGGGCAACAAATGTTTAGAGAAGTATAATAGTATTTAAAAAATCGAGTTTTGACAGAAAAAAATCGTCAATTTTAGTTTTAGGCAAAACCGAACAGCCCTACTTCCCCCCTCGATCAGAATGGCCGAATCACTGGCAATTTTTCGCCGGAGACTAAAGACCCACCTTTTCGGGCTACACCTGGGCCCTTCTGAAATTTACACCATTTCTTAAATACTCACATGTTGCTAGTCCCGCCCCTGACTATTTTTATATTATTTGTATCCTTATAAGGTGCTATTCCAGTCCACCAGGATATCTGACTCATTGATTGTATTGCATGTTTCTGTTTTTTATTGTTTTTATTTTCTTCTTTTCTGTGTGCTGACGAGATGTGATGTTGTAAGTCGCTTTGGACAAAGGCGTCTGCTAAATGCAATAAGTAAAGTAAAGTCAACAAACAAACAGAGAAACAAACAAACAGACAGAGCCCCAGCTCCCATTTATATACTACTTATGATGATGATGATGATGATGATAAAATCAATCACTCAATCAATCAATCAATCAATCAATCAATCAATCAATCAATCAATCAATCAATCAATCAATCAATCAATCAATCAATCAATCAATCAATCAATCAATCAATCAATCAATCAATCAATGAAACTGTTACACCAGGGCTAGTGGCGCAATGGATAACGCGTCTGACTACGAATCAGAAGATTCCAGGTTCGACTCCTGGCTAGCTCGTTGTTAGCTTAAATTGCTAAAACATTCCTACTGTCTCCCTTCCCTCCTCTGTTTAAGTGGCTGTTCACACCATACTCTGAAGCAATGCTGAACCCACACGTTTCATTTAGGCGTCGGCGAGGCCGTTCACACCAGGCACAAGGCATGCTCACGCCTTGCTCAAGCCATCGTTCAGGATTTTTTCATGCTTATTTTCTAAGCATGAAGCTGCCAGTCATGAAGTCAATGGGAGTTGTGGGCGGGTTCAAGGCGTGCCGAGCAAGAATAAAATCGACTCGTTCATTTCAGTCAATACAATGAATTCATATAGTTTAATAAAAACTCCCAAAATGTTTTCCCTCTGCACTTTGATAGATGCTGAAGCTTTAAGTTGATCGTATAGTGGTTAGTACTCTGCGTTGTGGCCGCAGCAACCCCTGTTCGAATCCGGGTCACGGCACAGCATCTGTTGTTAGAACTTCAGCCCTGTTCTTTTACTGATACCTGCTTTAGAAACCTATTCTGAGCAAAGCAGTGAATGTGCTGTACTTAGAGGATACTGATTATATACTGTTGCTGGACATGACAGCATGTGGAAGAGCATGGAGGACGAGGAATGCTTTCTCTTTTTTTTTCTCTTTCCCCTCCGCAGCTAGTCCCTTTTGCCCCATTCTTGGCCGAGTGGTTAAGGCGATGGACTGCTAATCCATTGTGCTCTGCACGCGTGGGTTCGAATTCCATCCTCGTCGTACTCTGATATTTCTTAAACAGAGGGAGCTCGTGGACACAGCTCATGATGGAAGTTCTAGGATTGCCTCAATGAAACACATCTGCAAATGTCAGTTGAAATAAAGAAGTCACAGTCCAGGTTTTGCTGCATCTGATCTGCTCTTCAGTTAGAGCGTTGGACAAGCAGGTGATGATGGAGCTTCCTTTACTTGCCCTCTTGTTTTCCAGGAATGAGCAGTCCTTGAGTCTAACAAGACCTGCAGCTCTGGCTTTTTGTTTCTGCATCCTCCTGACTGTGTTCTTTTCTTCAAACACAAACACCAGTCATTGCTAGTCTTGTGGAGCATTGGCTTTATCTGTCTGTGTTGAAAAAAAGAGACAGTAGAGTGCATTGGCCGGGAATCGAACCCGGGTCAACTGCTTGGAAGGCAGCTATGCTCACCACTATACCACCAATGCAAGTACAGAGGAAGAAGGTGGCTGATTGCAGAAGGTCCTTCCACTCTATCAAAGGAAATTAACTTGGTTGTCATACACTTAGAAGTTTGATTCCTTCACCCACTTTCTCAGTCAACCCAAATGATTTGCTGTGGTTCCATGGTGTAATGGTCAGCACTCTGGACTTTGAATCCAGTGATCCGAGTTCAAGTCTCGGTGGAACCATCTCATCTTCAACCGCAGCAAACATGTTTTTTCTGTCAGTAAAAATAGCCAAAAACCATTTTGAATAGATCACATCAAATCGTCAACATAACGCCCTCTGTGACGGGCATTATCGTCCGTCAACATCCAAGATGGTCAATCTGCAATTGACTGCAAGGACTGTATGTCCTATTTTTTAAGACCAGGGACCATGTTGGAAATAAGTGTCCGCACTTTTACATGTACTAGGCATCACGTGTGCTCGATTCTTAGGCGAGCCCGTCCTGCAGCTCGCCGAGCTGGCCCTGCAGCTCGGCTGCTGTGTGGCAAATGAGACCAACATCACTGATGTCAGATTTATGACATCACTGATGATGTCACAGTGGGATTTATGACATCACTGATGATATCACAGTGGGATTTATGACATTGGTGGCATTAATGACATCACTGATGATGTCACATTGGGATTTATGACATCACGGATGATGTCACAGTGGGATTTATGACATCACAGTAGGACAATCACAGTGGGACAGAGAAACAAACAGACAGAGCCCCAGCTCCCATTTATATACTGACTGATGATGATGTTAATGATACTGTATCGGCTGCTGCGCGGCCTTGCCTGCCCTATTGGCGCATGTCTCTCTCTCTCTCCCTCAATCTCTCCCCCCTCTCTCTCCTAT
>NC_139631.1:40445919-40700919 GCF_964638095.1 Poromitra crassiceps
GAGAGATGGGGTGGGGGCGGATCGCTTTGGTCACTGCTGGAACCCCATTTGATGCTCCACGTTCGAAACAGTTTCGGAGTATGGCCGGGCGTCAAGGTGATTATCCTGCCGATAATCTTAATTGAGTGCCAATGACGACAATCGTCGTCAATTCGAATACTAACGTTGAGTGCCAATGACGACGATTGTCGTCAATTGCGTTTTTTGACGGTGGGACGTGGATCAAAGCCAGATCCATCTCCTGTAAAATTTTGGGGCATGTTGAATGTGTATAACCTATTTTACCGACCCGCTAGGTGGCGACAGTGCTCTCCAGATTAGAGAAAGTTGCGTAAAAAACAGAGAAGAAGTCGTTATGGAAACGGAAACGGCATCGGTATGCATCGATATACATGAAGCATAACGTTAGCTGTGCCTGCAGCAGCCAATCTGCTGCCACAATTGGGCCCCTCCGTGTCCGCTGCGATAGCCCCTCCATATGATTTAGTTGCCGACACCAGCGTCTTTCTGAAAAGTTACATTATTCTCAGCTGGGAGCCGGCGACATGCTGTGAAAAAGCGGGGTGCAGCGCACTTTTCAGTGCAGAGCAAACGCAGAGCAAACGCAGCAGAGTCACCAGAGACACTCCCACGGAGGAGGAGGAGGGGGGTGGGGCACGCAGGGCAGCATACAACCATTGACAGTAAACACAGACCCAGACAGCAGGAGGCTCGATGGACAGAGACAGGCAAACAAGCTAGAATATCTGATGCCCACCAGCAGTAAATCAAGACCAGCAAGAAGGTGTAGGGTCTGCGCACGCAGGGGCCAGCGCTGCTGGTTGCAGCTAAAAAATATTATTTGGCCAAACAAAATTCCTTTGTTTTCACTGTTTTATTGAAGGAAATTATTTTTGAGGTGTCACATCAGAAAATATTAGCTTCAGAGTCAGTGAATGTGCTTGAAATGCTTCATTTCACAAAAGGCTGAATATCTCAGCTTCTAATTTGAAACGTCTCTTTTTGCTCAAAACAACCTATCTTCTCCGGCTGATAACTAAAGAACGGAAAATGGTATCAATAAACTTTTTTTTGCTGATGATACAATAGAGTCTCCTCGTTCTTTGTGCGTGTTCGGTGTTTACATGTTTACAGTAATATCACACAATATTCTGTGGGCCTCGAGAAATCACTGAAAACGCTCTGAAACTCTGGCACTGGGAGCGTCCGTTCTCCAAAAGTGGCTGGCACTCAATGAGTTAATAATATCCTGTAGTGCGTGGTGCACCACATTTACAAATCTTGTAGTGTGTGCATGTTTGAGATTCTAGGGAAGATAATCTGGGAAGATTCTCCTGTAGTGCGTGTCACAGCCAGATTTCAAAATCGGCTAGGATTGTCAGAATCCTGTAGTCTGAGCCCACCTTTAGTTGAAGTAGTTTCTTATGATGCTCAGTGAATGTGTACATTCTGAAAAGCTTTTATGCCAGCATCTGCCAGTGGGCCATAATGATAAGAGTAGGTATAATAATGTGTTAATTCCACTACAGGAGAGACTTGATGGCTCTGAAATTAGGTGGACAAAAATTTGCATAATCGCCATCGGCAATCAGCCAAAAGGCCAAAAAGCAGACAGGGCGGCCCAGGGTGGGGTTACAGGATGTGATGAGGTGCGGCGTACTCGGCCATGTTGGACAGTCCATGTGCCACACAGCAGCTGAACCCTCAGTGTGGTCTCCTCATACTGCAGGCCTCGTGCCACTCGTTGGTGCTCTCGTCGTAGCGCTCCACCTTATTGGAGAAGACGACTTGTAAGTCAAGTCTCAAGTCTGTGGTCACAAGTCCAAGTCAAGTCTCAAGTCTCTTATGGATGAGCGTTCTATCATCTGTTACATGCCATCCAGTCTGCTTAGAACACTGCATAGCTAAAACCAAGGAATTCAAAGCATGTACTGTATTATCCTCACTCCTTTATCTATTAGCATACATTATCAGCATTGATTGGATGACATCAGTATAGATTTCCTTAACTCATTGAGTGCCAATGACGTCTAAAGACGTCAATTCAAATAGTAACGTAGAGTGCCAATGACGTCTAAAGACGTCAATTGCGTTTTTTGGCGGTGGGACGTGGATCAAAGCCTGATGCATCTCCTGTAAAAATATGGGGGATGTTGAAGGTGTATAAGCTATTTTACGGACCCATTAGGTGGCGACAGTGCTCTCCAGATTAGAGAAAGGTGAGGAAAAAACAGAAGAAGCCATGGGGAAACGGAAACCGATGCATGCTGTAACGTTAGCTGTGCCTGTGAACAGCAGCCAATCTGCTCCCACAATTGAGCCTTTCTGTCTGTTGCGATAGTTTCTCCATATGATTAGTTGCCAGAAAAGGAGCACCCGACACCAGCGTCTTTCTGAAAAGATAAATTATTCTCAGCTGGAAGCGCTGGGAGCCGGCGCACAAAAACGGCGGAGCGCTGTGAAAATATACGCTGGGTGCAGCCAGCGCACTTTGAAACGTGCAGCAGAAAATTCAGAGCAGCAGAGAGCCACCAGAGACACTCCCACGGAGGAGGAGTGTGCAGTTGAGGGGGGTGGGGCACGCAGGGCACCATACAACACCGACCCAGACAGCAGGCTCGATGGACAGATTGGCAAACACAAGCTGGAATACCTGATGCCCACCAGCAGTAAATCAAGACCAGCAAGAAGGTGTAGGGTCTGCACACGCAGGGGCCAGCGCTGCTGGTTGCAGCTAAAAAATATTATTTTGCCATCAAAATTCCTTTGTTTTCGCTGTTTTATTGAAGGAAATTATTTTTGAGGTGTCACTACATCAGAAAATATTAGCTTCAGAGTCAGTGATGTGCTTGAAATGCTTCATTTCACAAAAGGCTCATTATCTCAGCTTCTAGTTTGAAACGTCTGTTTTTGGTGAAACCAACCTATCTTCTACTGCTGATAACTAAAGAACGGAAAATTATATCAATAAACTTTTTTTTGCTGATGATACAAGAGAGTCTCATCGTTCTTTGGGCGTGTTCGGTGTTTACATAGTAATATCACACAATATTCTGTGGGTCTTGAGAAATCACTGAAAACGCTCTGAAAGGGCTGGCACTGGGAGCATCCGTTTTCCAGAAGTGGCTGGCAGCCAATGAGTTAATGTTAATGCACCAAAAAAATTAAATAAAAAATAAAGATTGTTCAGAAGTCCCAAAACTCAAGTCCAAGTCAAGTCTCAAGTCTTTGAGGACGAGTCTCAAGTCAAGTCTCAAGTCACTGTGAGGGAGACTTAAGTGCGACTCAAGTCCAAGTCCCAAGTCCAAGTCCCCATCTCTAGGGTTAGGGTTAGGAACACCACAGGAACCTATGTTGATAATCCACCAGTCAAAATTTGAGTTTATACATTTAGGTTTGAAAGTCATGGAGAAACAAGCAGACTTCTCGGTCGCTCTGTCTCCGTCCTAGGATTGTGCGGGCGTGTCGCATTGAACCTGTGTGTGTGTGTGTGTGTGTGTGTGTGTGTGTGTGTGTTTGAAAGTGGGGACTAGGGCTCTCTGAATCGGTTTCTCCGAGACATAAATGCCGTAAAATAATCGAAAATGGACCACAAACGGATACAAAAACATGAGCATATGTGTTTAATGTGCATAAAAAAAAACTGTGGCGACCAGACTTTTTGAAACATCCATTTAAAGAAGAAACTGGAGCTGAGCGAGGTCGTACTTCCTCAACTTGTGGCCGATTGATGAGCGCTCTGCACGGGCTTAGCTCTTGAGTGAAACTCGCTGTCTCTCAACGTCTTCCTTTCCTCCCTTCCTCCATCCTCCCTCCCATCACCACCGTGATTCATCATCCAGTAGCAGCAGGCTGGTGTCGCGTCTTCCCCCCGACGACACACTCGTCCCAACATCAGCGGCCGGAGCAGCAGTGGATCTTCTCCCTGCCAGAGGTAACCTGCCTGCCTGCCCAACCCGCTTCTCCCTCTGTGAGTAGCCCGCATGTGTGTGTGTGAGATTGGAACGCTCAGAGACTCCATGTTTTATAAACGTCGTAAAATAATTCGCCCGCAGCCCACCAATAAGGTACAAAAACACCATGTGTTTAATGTACAGTGAGACACGCATTTAAAGAAACACGATGTGTGTTTGCGCGTGGAGGTGAGTTCTCCACCCGAGTCATTTCCTTAAACTCAAGCGGAGCACCACTCACACACACAGGGTCTTTAAAGACCCCGGCAACCAAAATCCACAAAAACCTTCTAAATATTGTAGCCTGGCGAAATTATACAGCGCAGGACACAAAACTTATTTTAGGATTCTTTATTCTGAATTAATAAATGATTCTGTAATTAATACGTAGTTGGAATATAAAAGGTTGAATGAGTTCTGCTTTTCAAAATAAACAGAGTTGAAACAAAATACACACTTGTTCAGTTGTATACTAAACACGACTTGTGGACTTTTGACAGAAGTCCTAGATATACTAGCAGGTTTACTGTAACTGCTTACAATCACTGGTGTTTGAGTTCACTGTGACTATTTTCCTATAGTTAGCACCAACACAGTAAGACATTTTTTACAGTGTACAAATAACTGCAGTGGCTCTTCCTGAGAAAAAAAAAAACATAAAATACAAAAACAGTTTTACCTCAACATCCACAGTTATTCACATACAATTAAATTAAATTAAATGTACAGCATAATGTACAGCATGAGATTGCAACACATTCTAATCTTGTAAGATACTCACAACATGTCTGTACATCCATGCACAAAATGCACAATGGTAGGAACACCGACCCCCAACGCCACTGCACAAGTGAGCAATAAAAGAACAGTAAAACGACTGAACTCTGTTGTAAACACAACTCACATCCAAAATAAATTAGACAAGTCAAAAACCCAAATCAACTTACAATAGGACTGAAGGCGAGCAGCACAGAAGCTCCGTGAAAACTAGCGTGGCTGGACAATCTGATGAAATCCCCCCGTCACCCGACCAGACCTGTGAGTCAGCGGACCCAAATATCTTTATACACACTCTGAATAATATTAATCTATTTATATTTCGTGTGCAAAGCACTATTTACCAAGGTAGAAGTCCGGGATTATGTGAGTTGCTCTTTCAGAATCAACAGGAAGGAAAGGGATTCTGGATTCTAACTTCCTGGTCTCGTCTCGCGATATTTAGCAAACTCCGACCTTATGGATTATCAACGGACTTAGCGCCCTCTAGCGGAGTAAATAATAATGATGCTTCTCTTTATCCACCCGGCTACAATATGTAATTTAGGGTCTTATGTGCACAATTGTAAGCCTCAAAATGTAGGAGACATGTAGTTTCGGCCCAAATCCTAAATATCGCTATTTCCCTGTTATCACTGTTTGCTGAGGCAGGGTTTGAAGTGGGCAGTGCTTATGGCTCCAAAGCTGACAGTCATCTGCCGTCACATGGGGATATCCCCGGGATTCCGTTAGCCGGCAATTGCCGGCTTTTAGCCGGTATTTGTTGCCGTGGGCCGGCAAATTAAAAGGTTACCGGCTCAAGTGGCCGGATGAAAATATGCCAGATAAATAAATTCCTTATATAAAATAGCCTAATATTGTGTGACCTATAGCCTAAGTGATGTTGCCAATAAGCTACGACTTAAATAGAGCCATATTACATACATTACATATTTTTTCCGCCCCCTGTTATGTTGAGTGTTGGTGAAAAAGAAAGATATAGCAGACGCTTTTTTTTACTGGAATACATATGATCGACTATAGAGGCTATAAAGAATAGACTATAGAGAAATAAATTGATTCAAACATCCTTTTTTTAATTGTGGCCGGTAAATATTCGATATGGCCGGAATTTTGGAACGTTACCGGCTGCACTGGCCGTCTGGGAAAATGTCTAGCGGAATCTCTGGGATATCCAATCATAAAGTAACTTGCAGTTGTCTGTTCTTACAAAACATTCGTGCCCCCGCAGCCCGCTCAGTCTGCCTCTATCGAATGGAGCGCGGGGAAGGCCACTGCATCTCGTCATCTCAGCATTTGAGGAAGTGAGTCGGACGAGACCTCACCTCCAGGCAAACACACATCGTGTTTCTTTAAATGCGTGTTTCAAAAGTCTGTACATTAAACACATATTCTTATGTTTTTGTATCAGTTTGTGGGCCATTTTCGATGATTTTACGACATTTATAGGTCTTGGAGGAAAACCGATTCAGAGCGAGCCCTCTCCACTTTCAAACACACACGTATGGGCCGGACGAAGATAGCCAAAAGAGAAGACAAGCTTGCATAAAATCGACTCATTCATTTCATGTAGTACAATGAATTCATATAGTTTAATAAAAACTCCCAAAATGTTTACCCTCTGCACTTTGATAGATACTGAAGCTTGAAGTTACATTAAAAAACAACAACAAAGAAACAGCCAGGTTAAATGAGAACATTATTTTTTGGATGTTAGACCCTACCTTGATGTTGAAAGTAGGGGTGGGAATCGCTGAGTAGCTCACGATACGATATCGTCACGATACTTGGCCCTCGATAACGATATATCACGATACTGCGATACTGCGATACTGCGATATATTGGAAGACGATACATCACGATACCTGTGTAACAAGTGAAAAAAATACCTCTGAAGGCAAAAAATCATGTATTATGCACTCACTATTATGCAGTTCACTCACTCACTCATACCATTTTCGATACCACGGAGGAAAAGTTACACATTAAGTCTTTTTATTATTACTATTAAAACAAGAAAACCTATATAACCTACCTACCTACCTATATAATTTCTAAAAGTAGATATTAATGATCAAACATTTCCATTCATGTAGCCTACAGTAGTTATGTTTTTGTTTCAACTACAAACATAAATAAAGTCAACTTGAAACTATGTTTCAACTACCACACACAGCATAATATTTTAGCCTGTTTATTAAAAAAAAAAAAAAAAAAAAAAATTAATAAACATATCGATACTTGGCGCCAGTGTATCGATAACGTATCGCGGGTGGAAATATCGCGATAACGTGGGTATCGATATTTTGTCCCACCCCTAGTTGAAAGGTGCTCGTTCAAAGTCAGGTCCTCTGTGGAGCTGGCTAGCCGTGATCGTATAGTGGTTAGTACTCTGCGTTGTGGCCGCAGCAACCCCGGTTCGAATCTGGGTCACGGCACAGGTTCTGTTGTTAGAACTTCAGCCCTGCTCTTTTACTGATACCTGCTTTAGAATCCTATTCTGAGCAAAGCAGTGAATGTGCTGTACTTAGAGGATACTGACTATATACTGTTGCTGGACATGACAGCACGTAGAAGAGCATGGAGGATGAGTGGTTAAGGCGATGGACTGCTAATCCATTGTGCTCTGCACGCGTGGGTTCGAATCCCATCCTCGACGTACTCTGATATTTCTTAAACAGAGGGACCACATGGACACAACTCATGATGGAAGTTCTAGGATTGCCTCAATGAAACACATCTGCAAATGGCTGAGTTTCCCAACAAAGAAGCTTCTTAAGAGTTAAGAAGCTTCTTAAGGAGTTAAGAAGCATCTTAAGGAGTTAAGAAGGCTCCAAAGAAGTGTTTCCCAAACGCCTTCTTAACAGTCGAGAAAAATAAAAAAAAATAGAAGGCTCTTAAGAAGCATCTTAACTGGAGCGGCTCACTTGATGGCACTCTGAGCCCAGCAGTGGGCCACGACTCAGTGGTTGAGAAACACTGTTAACACCTAATCATGGTCATGTTAAACTTTATTAAACATTATTTATTTCAGACATGGACTGCAGTTCAAATTGCTTTATATACACAGCATACAACAAAACAGAGAAACACTACAGAATTTAAGCGACCTTGGGTTCTGTGAAAGGTGCTATATAAATCCACAACATTATAAAAGGAATCCATTCTGATTAGAGGAATATAGCCTACGGTAAAACATTTAAAACACAAGTAACCATACATACAGGGGAGATTTTCAAGTGTTCCCTAATTTTAAACACTAAAGGGTACATGAAAGAAAGGAAAAAGGGAAAAACACAAGAGGAACAGTGGACACAAGTATCTCCTTTTGCCTGACGCGGCTGGATCTGCCAGTGTTTTGTCATTAAGAAGGTGTTAAGAAGGCTCCAGACCCTTCTTACAAAACCTTCTTAACGAAAGATCATCTTAGCGCTAAGAAGCTTTTGGGAAACGCAGCCTTCTTAACGGAGGATAATTGGAAGATAATTTTAGGCTAAGAAGCAATCGGGAAACGCGTTGGCTTCGTTGGCTTCTTACGGGAGCCTTAAGAAGGGTCAAAGAAGCTTCTTAGCGCTAAGAAGCTTTTGGGAAACGCATGCCTTCGTAAAGAAGCAATTGGGAAACGCGTTTGCTTCTTAAGGGGGCCTTAAGAAGGGTTGAATTAGCTTCTTAGCGCAAAGAAGCTTTTGGGAAACCCAGCCAATGTCAGTTGAAATAAAGAAGTCACAGTCCAGGTTTTGCTGCATCTGATCTGCTCTTCAGTTAGAGCGTTGGACAAGCAGGTGATGATGGAGCTTGCTTTACTTGCCCTCTTGTTTTCCAGGAATGAGCAGTCCTTGAGTCTAACAAGACCTGCAGCTCTGGCTTTTTGTTTCTGCATCCTCTTGACTGTGTTCTTTTCTTCAAACACAAACACCAGTCATTGGGTGTCAAGCTAGTCTTGTGGAGCATTGGCTTTATCTGTCTGTGTTGAAAAAAAGACACACTAGAGTGCATTGGCCGGGAATCGAACCCGGGTCAACTGCTTGGAAGGCAGCTATGCTCACCACTATACCACCAATGCAAGTACAGAGGAAGATGGTGGCTGATTGCAGAAGGTCCTTCCACTCTATCAAAGGAAATTAACTTGGTATACACTTAGAAGTTTGATTCCTTCACCCACTTTCTCAGTCAACCCAAATAATTTGCTGTGGTTCCATGGTGTAATGGTCAGCACTCTGGACTTTGAATCCAGTGATCCGAGTTCAAGTCTCGGTGGAACCATCTCATCTTCAACCGCAGCAAACATGTTTTTGCTGTCAGTAAAAATAGCCAAAAACCATTTTGAATAGATCAGATCAAATCGTCAACATAACGCCCTCTGTGACGGGCATTATCGTCCGTCAACATCCAAGATGGTCAATCTGCAATTGACTGCAAGGACTGTATGTCCTATTTTTTAAGACCAGGGACCATGTTGGAAATAAGTGTCCGCACTTTTACATGTACTAGGCATCACGTGTGCTCGATTCTTAGGCGAGCCCGTCCTGCAGCTCGCCGAGCTGGCCCTGTAGCTCGCATTCGCAGCTCGGCCGCTGCGCGGCCTTGCCCGCAGCTCGGCTGCTGTGTGGCAAATGAGACCAACATCACTGATGTCAGATTTATGACATCACTGATGATGTCACAGTGGGATTTATGACATCACTGATGATATCACAGTGGGATTTATGACATCGGTGGCATTAATGACATCACTGATGATGTCACATTGGGATTTATGACATCATGGATGATGTCACAGTGGGATTTATGACATCACAGTAGGACAATCACAGTGGGACAGAGAAACAAACAGACAGAGCCCCAGCTCCCATTTATATACTGACTGATTATGATGATGATGATACTGTATCTCTTGGATTTTGCTGTCTTTCATATCCACTAGACTCGCCCGCTCCGCTCCGCGACGTCGCCCGTCCTGCAGCTTGCAAAGCTGGCCCTGCAGCTCGCATTCGCAGCTCGGCTGCTGCGCGGCCTTGCCTGCCCTATTGGCGCATGTCTCTCTCTCTCTCCCTCAATCTCTCCCCCCTCTCTCTCCTATGATGGACTGATGTCATCAGTGGTTTATGCCATCACTGATGATGTCACAGGGGTTTATGACATCATTGATGATGTCACAGTGGATTTATGACACCATTGATGATGTCATTTATGACATCACAGTGGGACATGGGACACGAGACAGAGAATCAGTGGTTTATGACCTCACTGATGATGTCACAGGGGTTTATGACATCACAGTGGGATTCATGACATCACAGTGGGACAATCACAGTGGCACAGAGAAACGAGGAGGTGACTCAACTCCTGGTCCAGGCGCTTGTCATCTCGTGCCTAGACTACTGTAATGTTCTGTTGGCTGGGCTACCTGCCTTGGCCACCCGACCTCTTCAGCTCATCCAAAATGCTGCTGCCCGTCTGGTGTTCAACCTACCTACATTTTCTCATGTCACTCCCCTTTTCCGCGACCTTCACTGGCTTCCCATCCTGGCACGCATCAGGTTCAAGACACTGGTGCTGGCCTACTGGTCAGTTCACCGGTCAGCCCGGCTATATCTGCAATCTTTGGTAAGTTTCCAAACATTGCATCGCTCCCTCCGCTCCTCCACCCATCCAGCTCGCCTCGCCCCTCCACCGCTACGTGGGCCCGAAGATCACTTGTCCCGATCGCAACTCTTCTCCTCACTGCCTCCTCAGTGGTGGAATGAGCTTCCCCCCTCGATCAGAATGGCCGAATCACTGGCAACTTTTTTCCGGAGACTAAAGACCCACCTTTTCGGGCTACACCCTGGGCCCTTCTGAAATTGACACCATTTCTTAAATGCTCAAATGTTGCTAGCCCCGCCCCTGACTATTTTTATATTATTTGTATCCTTATAAGGTGCTATTCCAGTCCACCAGGATATCTGACTCATTGATTGTATTGCATGTTTCTGTTTTTTATGGTTTTTATTTTCTATTTTTCTGTGTGCTGACGAGATGTGATGTTGTAAGTCGCTTTGGACAAAGGCGTCTGCTAAATGCAATAAGTAAAGTAAAGTCAACAAACAAACAGAGAAACAAACAAACAGACAGAGCCCCAGCTCCCATTTATATACTACTTATGATGATGATGATGATAAAATCAATCAATCAATCAATCAATCAAACTGTTACACCAGGGCTAGTGGCGCAATGGATAACGCGTCTGACTACGAATCAGAAGATTCCAGGTTCGACTCCTGGCTAGCTCATTGTTAGCTTAAATTGCTAAAACATTCCTACTGTCTCCCTTCCCTCCTCTGTTAAAGTGGCTGTTCACACCATACTCTGAAGCAATGCTGAACCCACACGTTTCATTTAGGTGTCGGCGAGGCCGTTCACACCAGGCACAAGGCATGCTCACGCCTTGCTCAAGCCATCGTTCAGGATTTTTTCATGCTTATTTTCTAAGCATGAAGCTGCCAGTCATGAAGTCAATGGGAGTTGTGGGCGGGTTCAAGGCGTGCCGAGCAAGACTCTGAGGAAAAGAGGAGGCTTCTTGTGTGACCGGTTAAGCATCAGCTCAGCTTGAGCCTGGCTCAAGCTTCAGTTCTGCGTATGTTGAACGCCAGGTGTGAAAAAAGGCTAAGAGCCTGCCTTTACGTGCTACTTTAGAATGTTAGCTGAAAGAAACAAGTGATTATTGCGTGTCACTAAATGAAGAGAACATTATTTTTGGGATGTTAGACCCTACCTTGATGTTGAAAGGTGCTCGTTCAAAGTCAGTTCCCCTGTGGAGCTGGCTAGCCGTGATCGTATAGTGGTTAGTACTCTGCGTTGTGGCCGCAGCAACCCCGGTTCGAATCCGGGTCACGGCACAGCTTCCGTTGTTAGAACTTCAGCCTTGCTCTTTTACTGATACCTGCTTTAGAATCCTATTCTGAGCAAAGCAGTGAATGTGCTGTACTTAGAGGATACTGACTATATACTGTTGTATATACACAGTGGGATTTATGACATCACTGATGATGTCACAGTGGGATTTATGACATCACTGATGATGTCACCGTGGGATTTATGACATCACGGATGATGTCACAGTGGGATTTATGACATCACAGTGGGACAATCACAGTGGCACAGAGAAACGAGGAGGTGACTCAACTCCTGGTCCAGGCGCTTGTCATCTCGCGCCTAGACTACTGTAATGTTCTGTTGTAGGGCTGGGCGATATGACTAAAATCTCATATCCCGATATAGGTCATTTCATATCCCGATACTGATATATATCACGATATAGCATATTTTCTGTAAATTCTATTTATAGTTTATTTAAAATGACCACATGGCCATTCTTTTATGTAGCAGTTAAACCAGTTAAAATGTTGTCAAACCTCACAAAGGATACATGCATTCAGAATACAGATAAGCATGGCTATTCTTTACAACACAAATAATAATAATGAGTTGCAGGGCAGTAGAATGAAACACAAACTGAACCACACCACCAGTTCGATTTTCAAAGAAGACACTAGCATTTGCTATTGATGTGTTTGATTTAAGCACTAATTTGGAATCATATCTAAAAGCGGCCACTAGGCGGCAGTATTTTTTAGTCAACGTCAAAATACCTACATGTTCAGTAGAAGAAGAATAAAACGGTAGAAGAAGAACAACGTTAACCAACACAACTCACCCAGGGAAAGCTAAAAGCTAAAGCTAACGATAGACGTTTTGTTGTCGGCCCTCAAGGGATTTCCTTGGGATGATGAGAGGAGATGTTTTGCCAGGTTTAACGTTAGGAGGACACACGCAAATATGGATCAAACGCGGACTTAACACAGCGCAAATGCCTGGGTAGGCTAGGCGGACGGAGTGGAGGTAACATCTCCCTGCTCTTTAGCCTACTCACCGGCTGATTTGTGGCACTTATAAAGGGACGCAAGGGGCTTGTTGACACAGAGTCTGGTGCGTGTGTGGACTGTGGACGTGAGTAAAAAAAAACGAATGAAGAAAGCACAGCGTCATCCAAATGACGGACAATATTGCCGTAAAGAGTGTGATTTGCAACACAACGATATAAACGATAGAGCATCATATCAGACGAAATACATTTTCTATCGTCCAGACTAAATATATCGTCATATCGCCCAGCCCTATTCTGTTGGCTGGGCTACCTGCCTTGGCCACCCGACCTCTTCAGCTCATCCAAAACGCTGCTGCCCGTCTGGTGTTCAACCTACCTACATTTTCTCATGTCACTCCCCTTTTCCGCGACCTTCACTGGCTTCCCATCCTGGCACGCATCAGGTTCAAGACACTGGTGCTGGCCTACCGGTCAGTTCACCGGTCAGCCCAGCTATATCTGCAATCTTTGGTAAGTTTCCAAACATTGCATCGCTCCCTCCGCTCCACCACCCGTCCAGCTCGCCTCGCCCCTCCACCGCTACGTGGGCCCGAAGATCACTTGTCCCGATCGCAACTCTTCTCCTCACTGCCTCCTCAGTGGTGGAATGAGCTTCCCCCCTCGATCAGAATGGCCGAATCACTGGCAACTTTTTTCCGGAGACTAAAGACCCACCTTTTCGGGCTACACCTGGGCCCTTCTGAAATTGACACCATTTCTTAAATGCTCAAATGTTGCTAGCCCCGCCCCTGACTATTTTTATATTATTTGTATCCTTATAAGGTGCTATTCCAGTCCACCAGGATATCTGACTCATTGATTGTATTGCATGTTTCTGTTTTTTATGGTTTTTATTTTCTATTTTTCTGTGTACTGACGAGATGTGATGTTGTAAGTCGCTTTGGACAAAGGCGTCTGCTAAATGCAATAAGTAAAGTAAAGTCAACAAACAAACAGAGAAACAAACAGACAGAGCCCCAGCTCCCATTTATATACTACTTATGATGATGATGATGATGATGATAAAATCAATCAATCAATCAATCAATCAAACTGTTACACCAGGGCTAGTGGCGCAACGGATAACGCGTCTGACTACGAATCAGAAGATTCCAGGTTCGACTCCTGGCTAGCTCGTTGTTAGCTTAAAATGCTAAAACATTCCTACTGTCTCCCTTCCCTCCTCTGTTAAAGTGGCTGTTCACACCATACTCTGAAGCAATGCTGAACCCACACGTTTCATTTAGGCGTCGGCGAGGCCGTTCACACCAGGCACAAGGCATGCTCACGCCTTGCTCAAGCCATCGTTCAGGATTTTTTCATGCTTATTTTCTAAGCATGAAGCTGCCAGTCATGAAGTCAATGGGAGTTGTGGGCGGGTTCAAGGCGTGCCGAGCAAGACTCTGAGGAAAAGAGGAGGCTTCTTGTGTGACCGGTTAAGCATCAGCTCAGCTTGAGCCTGGCTCAAGTTTCAGTTCTGCGTATGTTGAACGCCAGGTGTGAAAAAAGGCTAAGAGCCTGCCTTTACGTGCTACTTTAGAATGTTAGCTGAAAGAAACAAGTGATTATTGCGTGTCACTTTGTAGTCTCATGGAATGAACCAGCATCTACAATGTTATCTCTGTCATCTTCAACATTTAGCTTGGAAGGAACATCCCTTTTATTAGCATCACTCCTTTCCACATAGTTCATGGCAACCGACTCGGGTGGCGCTATCGTGCAAAACACTTGGAAGATGTGCATGGTTATGTGCCGGACGAAGAAACCCAAAAGAGAAGACAAGCTTGCATAAAATCGACTCGTTCATTTCAGGGAGTACAATGAATTCATATAGTTTAATAAAAACTCCCAAAATGTTTACCCTCTGCACTTTGATAGATACTGAAGCTTGAAGTTATATTAAAAAACAACAACAAAGAAACAGCAAGGTTAAATAAGGAGAACATTATTTTTTGAATGGTAGACCCTACCTTGATGTTGAAAGGTGCTCGTTCAAAGTCGGTTCCTCTGTGGAGCTGGCTAGCCGTGATCGTATAGTGGTTAGTACTCTGCGTTGTGGCCGCAGCAACCCCGGTTCGAATCCGGGTCACGGCACAACTTCTGTTGTTAGAACTTCAGCCCTGCTACCTGCTTTAGAAACCTATTCTGAGCAAAGCAGTGAATGTGCTGTACTTAGAGGATACTGGCTATATACTGTTGCTGGACATGACAGCATGTGGAAGAGCATGGAGGACGAGGTGGCCGAGTTGTTAAGGCGATGGACTGCTAATCCATTGTGCTCTGCACGCGTGGGTTAGAATCCCATCCTCGTCGTACTCTGATACTTCTTAAACAGAGGGAGCTCGTGGACACAACTCATGATGGAAGTTCTGGGATTCCCTCAATGAAACACATCTGCAAATGTCAGTTGAAATAAAGAAGTCACAGTCCAGGTTTTGCTGCATCTGATCTGCTCTTCAGTTAAAGCGTTGGACAAGCAGGTGATGATGGAGCTTCCTTTACTTGCCCTCTTGTTTTCCAGGAATGAGCAGTCCTTGAGTCTAACAAGACATGCAGCTCTGGCTTTTTGTCTCTGCATCCTCCGGTGTAGAGATGCACCGTTTGCGATTTTGTTGACCGGTTCCGATTTCCGATTTTTTTATTGTCTGACTTGCCGATTCCGATTTTCTTTCTAAGAACAATAATTGACAGCTTACACAATTTTTTTTTAACTTTGTTTGAAAATTAACATTCATAATAACAATTCTTATCATTTGCATGAGGTAGGACCATCTCACTCAAACACATTTC
The DNA here is from genome assembly GCF_964638095.1 of Poromitra crassiceps. Classification (NCBI taxonomy): domain Eukaryota; kingdom Metazoa; phylum Chordata; class Actinopteri; order Beryciformes; family Melamphaidae; genus Poromitra; species Poromitra crassiceps. Next base: position 40,461,347 of record NC_139631.1, read on the forward strand.
AAAATAAAGGTGTTCCAGGTTACTGGACAGAGCTTTTTTTGTGCAAATACAATGAATAAAAAATAAAATAAAATCCAGTAGCCTATATCCCACAGCTATCACGCATTTACTTTTCCAAAAGAAAACAGGTGCAACAACAGAACATCAAACTGTGATCCATGGACAAGGAGTTTATAGCCCACTCCTCTTGAGTAGAAGGGGAAATGAGTTTATGAGTTATCAATTCAGTCTGAATATCAGGTGGAGTTTACACACAGTCCGACATTTCGTATGCGTTTTTTTTTATCTGCCATCCGAAAAAAGATCATCACGCACAAAAAACCTTGCACACTGAGTCCGATGCGTTTTACTATTACGGTAAGTTTGTCGTTCTATTTGCAATAGGAAACAAATAGTCTCTCCTGTATCCACGTTACAACATGAGTGCCAGGCAGCAGCGCTGATGTGGAATGGAGAAGGCAGCTGGCAGCAGGTCGGGGAATGGTTATCATACTGGACCACAGGGCTCCATCAATGCTCACGCTCACCTCGCCAAGCCGGCTGTGCGCTGTGGCCGGTTGCTGGAGCACCGCTTCCCGGGGAGAGGGAGCGGAGAGAGAGGGGCCAATGAGGTTGAGCAAGCCGCTCAGACTGGACTCCAGCCAAGCGGGACTCGGCCGCACCTCTGTCTCCACGGCTTATTTTCGACTTGCATGTGTGACAAACTGCGAGCTTTGTATTCTTCACTGACGGTGAAAAAATTCCACACCGAGGAGGATATGCTGGCGTGTGTGTGGTGTGGTGTGGTGGCTGCCTGTCTCGGTGCTTTGGGGTGCGCGCACGTCACGTGAAAAAGGGCGGGAGCCAACCTGCACACGGAATCGGATATGTAGACCAGAGGTTCTCGAATGTTTTTCAGCCAAGGACCCCTTACAAGATAGAAAATATACCGGGGACCCCCTCAATCTGATTTGTGATTTTGGGCTAAGCTTAATTGTTTCCACGGTAACGTGCTTGACTTTTAAATTGATAGGTTTGATAGATTAGAATGTAATCCATGAACCATTTTAGATTTAAAGCATAAAATATTTTTGTTGAACTATGAAGCTTTTGCAAAAAAATAATAATTATAATAATATTTTTATTTTCCTGAAAACTTTTCGCGGACCCCCTGGCAAAGTGCCACGGACCCCCATTTCTTCTTCTGGCGTGTGTCTTTAGACCTGCAGCTCCGTTGAGGCAAGCCAGGCCAACGTTTCATCGTCCAGTTCCATCAGGCCGCGTTCTCCATGCGGTGGCCGGTGTTTGGGGCAACTGGTGGTTATATGTTCCACAGTCTGTGCAGGGGCTCCACACTCGCATGAGGCACTGTCCTTAAGACCCCACCTCTTCATTGTGGCGCCGTAGCGTCCGACGCCGGTCCTTAGGTGGTTGAGAGTTGTCCACTGCTTCCGGGGCAAGTCCTGACCAGGGACGTCCAGAGGGTCATTAATGTAGAGGTGCAACCTGGATGGTTCTGCTGACCTCCACTGGTCCCTCCATCTCGTCCTGACCCAGGAGGCTTTGGAAGTGTCAGATGGTGTTGTGTGGAGTAGCCTGTGGGCTTGCATGGAAAAGGGGCGCCGTGACTTTAGGCGCACGCGTCGTGGTGTCTCTGTGGTGGTATTGTGAAGGAGGTGGGATGCACTGATCTGTGCCTTGCGGGCAAGGGCCAGTGTGGCTGCTTCTCGTCTGATGGTAGCTCGGGCAATACCAGCGAGTACGGGCAGCTGGTTTACCGGTGTGGCTTGTAGGCAACCAGAAACTGTCCGCAGGACGCTGTTGAGGACAACATCCAGCTTCTTCACGTGGGTGCTGCGGCACCAGACCGGGGCGCAGTACTCGGCGGCAGAGAACACCAGGGCCAGTGAGGAGATGCGCAGTGTCTTTGTTGAGGCTCCCCACATTTTCTCATGTCACTCCCCTTTTCCGCGACCTTCACTGGCTTCCCATCCTGGCACGCATCAGGTTCAAGACACTGGTGCTGGCCTACCGGTCAGTTCACCGGTCAGCCCAGCTATATCTGCAATCTTTGGTAAGTTTCCAAACATTGCATCGCTCCCTCCGCTCCACCACCCGTCCAGCTCGCCTCGCCCCTCCACCGCTACGTGGGCCCGAAGATCACTTGTCCCGATCGCAACTCTTCTCCTCACTGCCTCCTCAGTGGTGGAATGAGCTTCCCCCCTCGATCAGAATGGCCGAATCACTGGCAACTTTTTTCCGGAGACTAAAGACCCACCTTTTCGGGCTACACCTGGGCCCTTCTGAAATTGACACCATTTCTTAAATGCTCAAATGTTGCTAGCCCCGCCCCTGACTATTTTTATATTATTTGTATCCTTATAAGGTGCTATTCCAGTCCACCAGGATATCTGACTCATTGATTGTATTGCATGTTTCTGTTTTTTATGGTTTTTATTTTCTATTTTTCTGTGTGCTGACGAGATGTGATGTTGTAAGTCGCTTTGGACAAAGGCGTCTGCTAAATGCAATAAGTAAAGTAAAGTCAACAAACAAACAGAGAAACAAACAGACAGAGCCCCAGCTCCCATTTATATACTACTTATGATGATGATGATGATGATGATAAAATCAATCAATCAATCAATCAATCAAACTGTTACACCAGGGCTAGTGGCGCAATGGATAACGCGTCTGACTACGAATCAGAAGATTCCAGGTTCGACTCCTGGCTAGCTCGTTGTTAGCTTAAAATGCTAAAACATTCCTACTGTCTCCCTTCCCTCCTCTGTTAAAGTGGCTGTTCACACCATACTCTGAAGCAATGCTGAACCCACACGTTTCATTTAGGTGTCGGCGAGGCCGTTCACACCAGGCACAAGGCATGCTCACGCCTTGCTCAAGCCATCGTTCAGGATTTTTTCATGCTTATTTTCTAAGCATGAAGCTGCCAGTCATGAAGTCAATGGGAGTTGTGGGCGGGTTCAAGGCGTGCCGAGCAAGACTCTGAGGAAAATAGAAGGCTTCTTGTGTGACCGGTTAAGCATCAGCTCAGCTTGAGCCTGGCTCAAGCTTCAGTTCTGCGTATGTTAAGCGCCAGGTGTGAAAAAAGGCTAAGAGCCTGCCTTTACGTGCTACTTTAGAATGTTAGCTGAAAGAAACAAGTGATTATTGCGTGTCACTTTGTAGTCTCATGGAATGAACCAGCATCTACAATGTTCTCTCTGTCATCTTCAACATTTAGCTTGGAAGGAACATCCCTTTTATTAGCATCACTCCTTTCCACATAGTTCATGGCTACCGACTCGGGTGGCGCTATCTTGCAAAACACTTGGAAGATGTGCATGGTTATGTGCCGGACAAAGAAACCCAAAAGAGAAGACAAGCTTGCATAAAATCGACTCGTTCATTTCAGGGAGTACAATGAATTCATATAGTTTAATAAAAACTCCCAAAATGTTTACCCTCTGCACTTTGATAGATACTGAAGCTTGAAGTTATATTAAAAAACAACAACAAAGAAACAGCAAGGTTAAATAAGGAGAACATTATTTTTTGAATGGTAGACCCTACCTTGATGTTGAAAGGTGCTCGTTCAAAGTCGGTTCCTCTGTGGAGCTGGCTAGCCGTGATCGTATAGTGGTTAGTACTCTGCGTTGTGGCCGCAGCAACCCCGGTTCGAATCCGGGTCACGGCACAACTTCTGTTGTTAGAACTTCAGCCCTGCTACCTGCTTTAGAAACCTATTCTGAGCAAAGCAGTGAATGTGCTGTACTTAGAGGATACTGGCTATATACTGTTGCTGGACATGACAGCATGTGGAAGAGCATGGAGGACGAGGTGGCCGAGTTGTTAAGGCGATGGACTGCTAATCCATTGTGCTCTGCACGCGTGGGTTAGAATCCCATCCTCGTCGTACTCTGATACTTCTTAAACAGAGGGAGCTCGTGGACACAACTCATGATGGAAGTTCTGGGATTCCCTCAATGAAACACATCTGCAAATGTCAGTTGAAATAAAGAAGTCACAGTCCAGGTTTTGCTGCATCTGATCTGCTCTTCAGTTAAAGCGTTGGACAAGCAGGTGATGATGGAGCTTCCTTTACTTGCCCTCTTGTTTTCCAGGAATGAGCAGTCCTTGAGTCTAACAAGACATGCAGCTCTGGCTTTTTGTCTCTGCATCCTCCGGTGTAGAGATGCACCGTTTGCGATTTTGTTGACCGGTTCCGATTTCCGATTTTTTTATTGTCTGACTTGCCGATTCCGATTTTCTTTCTAAGAACAATAATTGAAAGCTTACACAATTTTTTTTTAACTTTGTTTGAAAATTAACATTCATAATAACAATTCTTATCATTTGCATGAGGTAGGACCATCTCACTCAAACACATTTCAAAATAAAGGTGTTCCAGGTTACTGGACAGAGCTTTTTTTGTGCAAATACAATGAATAAAAAATAAAATAAAATCCAGTAGCCTATATCCCACAGCTATCACGCATTTACTTTTCCAAAAGAAAACAGGTGCAACAACAGAACATCAAACTGTGATCCATGGACAAGGAGTTTATAGCCCACTCCTCTTGAGTAGAAGGGGAAATTAGTTTATGAGTTATCAATTCAGTCTGAATATCAGGTGGAGTTTACACACAGTCCGACATTTCGTATGCGTTTTTTTTTAATCTGCCATCCGAAAAAAGATCATCACGCACAAAAAACCTTGCACACTGAGTCCGATGCGTTTTACTATTATGGTAAGTTTGTCGTTCTATTTGCAATAGGAAACAAATAGTCTCTCCTGTATCCACGTTACAACATGAGTGCCAGGCAGCAGCGCTGATGTGGAATGGAGAAGGCAGCTGGCAGCAGGTCGGGGAATGGTTATCATACTGGACCACAGGGCTCCATCAATGCTCACGCTCACCTCGCCAAGCCGGCTGTGCGCTGTGGCCGGTTGCTGGAGCACCGCTTCCCGGGGAGAGGGAGCGGAGAGAGAGGGGCCAATGAGGTTGAGCAAGCCGCTCAGACTGGACTCCAGCCAAGCGGGACTCGGCCGCACCTCTGTCTCCACGGCTTATTTTCGACTTGCATGTGTGACAAACTGCGAGCTTTGTATTCTTCACTGACGGTGAAAAAATTCCACACCGAGGAGGATATGCTGGCGTGTGTGTGGTGTGGTGTGGTGGCTGCCTGTCTCGGTGCTTTGGGGTGCGCGCACGTCACGTGAAAAAGGGCGGGAGCCAACCTGCACACGGAATCGGATATGTAGACCAGAGGTTCTCGAATGTTTTTCAGCCAAGGACCCCTTACAAGATAGAAAATATACCGGGGACCCCCTCAATCTGATTTGTGATTTTGGGCTAAGCTTAATTGTTTCCACGGTAACGTGCTTGACTTTTAAATTGATAGGTTTGATAGATTAGAATGTAATCCATGAACCATTTTAGATTTAAAGCATAAAATATTTTTGTTGAACTATGAAGCTTTTGCAAAAAAATAATAATTATAATAATATTTTTATTTTCCTGAAAACTTTTCGCGGACCCCCTGGGAAAGTGCCACGGACCCCCATTTCTTCTTCTGCCGTGTGTCTTTAGACCTGCAGCTCCGTTGAGGCAAGCCAGGCCAACGTTTCATCGTCCAGTTCCATCAGGCCGCGTTCTCCATGCGGTGGCCGGTGTTTGGGGCAACTGGTGGTTATATGTTCCACAGTCTGTGCAGGGGCTCCACACTCGCATGAGGCACTGTCCTTAAGACCCCACCTCTTCATTGTGGCGCCGTAGCGTCCGACGCCGGTCCTTAGGTGGTTGAGAGTTGTCCACTGCTTCCGGGGCAAGTCCTGACCAGGGACGTCCAGAGGGTCATTAATGTAGAGGTGCAGCCTGGATGGTTCTGCTGACCTCCACTGGTCCCTCCATCTCGTCCTGACCCAGGAGGCTTTGGAAGTGTCAGATGGTGTTGTGTGGAGTAGCCTGTGGGCTTGCATGGAAAAGGGGCGCCGTGACTTTAGGCGCACGCGTCGTGGTGTCTCTGTGGTGGTATTGTGAAGGAGGTGGGATGCACTGATCTGTGCCTTGCGGGCAAGGGCCAGTGTGGCTGCTTCTCGTCTGATGGTAGCTCGGGCAATACCAGCGAGTACGGGCAGCTGGTTTACCGGTGTGGCTTGTAGGCAACCAGAAACTGTCCGCAGGACGCTGTTGAGGACAACATCCAGCTTCTTCACGTGGGTGCTGCGGCACCAGACCGGGGCGCAGTACTCGGCGGCAGAGAACACCAGGGCCAGTGAGGAGATGCGCAGTGTCTTTGTTGAGGCTCCCCATGTGGTGCCGGCTAGTCGTCGTATCAGCGCGGCACGGGCGGTTGTTTTTCCCTTGGCACCTTCCAGGTGTTGTTTGAATGACAGTGTTCTGTCAAGCTTCACACCGAGGTATGTGGGGGTATGTTGGTACTGTAGCCGAACGTTATCCACCATGACACTCATCTCACGGGTCGCTTCCCTGTTGTTGAGGTGGAACATTGTAGACATTGTCTTTCCCATGCTGAGCTTGAGACGCCATTTCCTCAGGTATGAAGACAGGATGTTCATATCTTCAGTGAGGCCCTTTTCGGCTGCTTCCCAAGTTGGCTTGCTGAGTAGGATGGCCAGGTCGTCTGCATAGCCATACTGCTTTGATTGAGTTGCAGGCAGGTCGTATATATAGATGTTAAACAGCATCGGTGCCAGCACTGAGCCCTGTGGGACGCCATTCCTGAGTTTCCTCACTCTGCTGCATTGGCCGTTGCTGGTGTGTAGCCGGAAACTGCGGTTGCTCAGCATCTCCATGATGAAGCTCACCATGTGCTTGTCTGGGATGGTTTCCAGAAGCTTCATGTGGAGACCACGCAGCCAAACAGTGTCGTATGCAGCTGTGAGATCCAGGAATACAGCGCCGGCCTTCTCACCTGCCTGGTAGCTGTCCTCTATGTCTTGACACAGGAGGGTCACCTGGTCTGCCGTAGACCTACCACTTCGAAAGCCAGCTTGTTCTTTGGGCAGCTGGGGATCGATCACTGGATTGAGACGTGAGTGGAGGATGCGTTCCAGGAGCTTGAAAGGCACACATTGCAGTGAGATAGGCCGGTATCCCTTGGGGTCATCGCTAGGCTTATTCGGCTTTGGCAGGGCGATCACCTTGGCTCGGCGCCATATCTTTGGCAGCCTCACGCAGCGGAAACACATGGAGAGGAAGGAGCACAGCCAGTCGGTTGCCTTCTTGCCTTGGTGTTTAATGTATTCCGGGTGGATGTTGTCAACGCCTGGTGCCTTACCGGTTTTCAGCCGTCTGATGGCCTGCTCGATTTCTTGTGCTGTGAAATCGTGGGATAGGTTGGAGTCGCATCCCATCGCCTTGTGCAGCTCATGGACTCTTGCCGATGTTGTTCTGGCGAAGTCCTTGTCTGCATTGGGGAAGCGGCTGTTGCTCAGCAGTAGCGATGCGATGGAGTTTGCCGTGATGGGACACTGTGCTGTAGTTGTCGACCTGCCTGTCAGCTTGTTCATGGTCTGCCACGCCTTTCGGCTGGAGTGTGTGAAATCGATGGATTCCACTGTCTCTGTCCATCTTTGCCTTCGTTTCTCATTCATTCTGCAGAATAGGTTGTTCGCTGTTACGTCCCGGTCTTCACTGGTTTGAGCTTCTGTGTGGGCACGGAGTAGGTCCTCACATTCGTCATCCCAGCAGGGAACGTAGGCTTTACGTACACCACGGGGAATGTTGTTCTTGGCGGCAGCCAGTATCATCTTGCAGTATGAGTCATAGGCGTTGTTCAAGTTGGAGGGGCACGGGTGTGGGAGACCAGCAGCTGCCTTGTTCAGTTGTTGTGTGAAGCCTACCCAGTTTGCTTTCCGGAAGTTCCACCTTTTGGCGTCTTTTCCTTCCACAGGCTGGATCAGTGATGGTATGGTTATGAGTGATGGGCGATGGTGTGACCGGGGGAAACTGTCCAGGATACGCCTTACTGGGAGTGGTTCGTTGTTGCGACATTTTGCAAAGGCCAGGTCCGGGTTGGTTGTGCTGTTCCAGCCTGCAGAGTAGAAAGTGCGTGGCTCCTTTGGATCATACAGGAGTGTTGCATCGACAGCCGAGGCCCATTCTGTCAGGAAGTCCCCATCAGCGTTGGAGCTGCTGTATGCCCAGTCTGTATGATGGCTGTTGAAATCACCAGCATATACGGCAGGGGCTGGGACATCCGGCAGGGATGTTGGGATCAACCTAATAGGAGGCGGCTTGTAGATGTTGACGATGGTAGTGTCTTGCACTTTGGTTGTAATCCATTCCACCTCTGCATCCTCTGCGGACTGTGTTACAGCTGACCAAGCAATGTCGTTGTGGACGAACGTGGCTATGCCATGATGTTTGTCGGCAGTGTAGCCATCCAGGGCGTACCCAGGAAGCTTCAGGAAGTTCTTGTTTACTGTGTGGGTCTCCTGCAGTAGGACCATGGTCACCTTGTTTTTGATGGCAATCTGTTCGATGATGTTGAGCTTAGCGGTGGTGAGGCCTTCAACATTGAGCTGCAGTAGCGCCAAGCCTCGACAGGCTTGGCTTGTGGTCTGCAAACGTGGTAAAGACATTTGTTTCGCTTGGAGGGCATGCAACCTTGCAACTACCCTTTAGCTACTTGCGGGGGGGGGGGCACGTGAAGGCTGTCTTTATCCCCCCCAATGGGGGACCCCCATTTGAGAACCACTGATGTAGACTGCCCGGCGCAGGTCACCTGTTGAGGCCGAGCTGAAAATCGGCCATTTCAGTGCATCTCTACTCCTGTGTTCTTTTCTTCAATGCACAAACACCAGTCATTGGGTGTCAAGCTAGTCTTGTGGACCTTTGGCTTTATCGGTCTGTGTTGAAAAACTGAGACACCGGAGTGCATTGGCCGGGAATCGAACCCGGGTCAACTGCTTGGAAGGCAGCTATGCTCACCACTATACCACCAATGCAAGTACAGAGGAAGATGGTGGCTGATTGCAGAAGGTCCTTCCACTCTATCAAAGGAAATGAACTTGGTTGTCACACTTAGAAGTTTGATTCCTTCACCCACTTTGCCGTGGTTCCATGGTGTAATGGTCAGCACTCTGGACTTTGAATCCAGTGATCAGAGTTCAAGTCTCGGTGGAACCATCTCCTCTTCACCCGCAGCAGACAAGTTTTTGCTCTCATGAAAAAGCGCCAAAAAGCATTTTGAATAGATCACATCAAATCATCAACATAAAGCCGGTCATCATCATCCATCAACATTCAAGATGGTCAATCTGCAAGTGAAGAGATATCCATGGTCTTGCCTGGCGGCAAACAGAAATCTGGACTACGGAATGACAGACAGATATACTGCAGCAGGTTGACTGCTTTGCCTATAAAGTGTTGCAAGGTTGCCTCCCGTGCAGGAAGCAGCCTATTCTGCTACTTTATTCAGTGATCGAGCCTAAAATGGCCGCCTAAGAAGCCGACAATCGGATCCAACGATTAGACAACATTCCAGAGCATGTGAGCGGAGGGGAGCGGTGATAATTACCGCTCCTCGCTCCCGGAGCGGCCCTGTCCACCCGCTCCCGGCCGCTCCGCTCCAGACTGCTCCCCACTCCATACAGATTTCACCGCTCCGCTCCGCTCAAAAGAACAAAAAAGTAAAAGAGGCCAGGGTGTTTCAATTTGCGTTTAAACGACTGGGCAATGGGCATTGCTCACTACAAATAACATGAGCTCAGCAGAGTCGGCTGCATGTTCGTTTCTCTTCCTTCTCGTCTCGCCGCAGCTGGCAAGAAAATAGTGGGCGTGCACATGGCCACGCACCGATGCATTCTGTTTCGAACATGTTGTGATCGAAACTGGAGCGCGACTGAGCGGGTGATCGGTGCCGCTCCAACCTTCGCTCCGGTACCACTCTGGTCCCCGCTCACCGCTCAAGCCAAAATCCCCCCGCTCCGCTCACATGCTCTGCAACATTCCTACGTGCACTGTATGAATCTCTCCAGAAAACCAGACAGCTGATTGGAGGTGTGAGTGTGCTCCCTATACCTTCTGTTACAACACAGCTAGTGGCACAATGGACAAGGCGTCTGACCACGGATCAGATGATTCCAGGTTTGACTCCTGCCCCGCTGGTTGTTAGCTTAAACTGCTAACACATTCCTACTGTCTCCCTTTCCTCCTCTGTCTAAGGGCCTGCCTTCATGTGCTAGTTTAGAATGTTGGCTGAAAGAAACAAGTGATTATTGTCTGTCACTTTGTGGTCTCATGGAATGGTCCAGCATCTACAAATTTCTCTCCGTCATCTTCGACATTTAGCTTGGAAGGAACATCTATTTTATTAGCATCACTCCTTTCCACAGTAGTTCATGGCAACCGCCTCGGGTGGCGCTATCGTGCAAAACACTTGGACACCTACACACACACACACACACACACATACACACACACACACACACACACACACACACACACACACACACACACACACACAGTTTCAATGCGTACACGCCCACACAATCCCAGACGGACCCAGAGCGGAGAATTCTGCTTGTTTCTCCATGACTTTCAAACCTAAATTTATATACTTTGCAATGTTCATCATCGTTCAAATTTGGCTGGTGGCTTATTAAGATAGGTTCCTGTGGTCTGATGAACTTAAAATGCACATTTATTTTGGGTTTCCAGGGACTTTAAATAAATCAAAACTTATCATATTTCAATATTTTATATGTTAAGGCAACCTTTAAGACAGGTTCTCAAATGTTTTTCAGCCAACGATCCCTTACAAGATAGAAAATATACCGGGGACGCCCTCATTCTGATTTGTGATTTTTGGCTAAGCTTAATTGTTTCCACGGTAACGCGCTTGACTTTTAAAGTGATAGGTTTGTTATATTAGAATGTAATCCATGAACCATTTTAGATTTAAAGCATCCAATATTTTCGTTGAACTGAAGCTTTTGCAAAAAAAAAAAAAAAGTTATTATTTTTATTTTCCTGAAAACCTTTCGCGGACCCCTGGCAAAGTGCTACGGACCCCTGGGGGGTCCCTGGACCCCATTTGAGAACCACTGCTTTAAGATAATGAAAACAGGCAGTGTAGGTAATTGGTGGAAATGGCCCCCGGTTTGTAATACAAATCAGTGTTGACATGTTTGCCTCCTCTGAACTCAGGAGCAGGACAGCCGTCTCAGCCTGTTGCTGGGAAGGAGAGCAGAAGTTCTGTTGCAGTGAAACCAGCTAGTCTCCTGGAAGGTGACGGCCATTTTACAGAGAAGTAGCAGCACTGGGGCCCAGAGGTCAGAGGTCACTATCAGCAAGCAACACAGCGGGAGCGCATCACAATACCAAGGATCTGAGGACCGGGAGCATGGCTACTAGGGCTAGGTGCGTCCTTGTAATGGTTTGTCCCCAACTATGTATGCTGGTTATATACTGTATGTGCTTGGAATTTGTATGTTTGACAAATATATAATTAATTTATATAAATCGATGCCCTGGTATGAATTTCTTTCCAAAGCCTTTGCCTTTCTCTCACGGCAAATTGTGGCTACTTTAAAGAATCTAAAATCGAATATAGTTTTGATTTAACCCTTTTTGGTCACTGCGCATCATTCCATTTGTGTTATTTCATAGTTTTGATGTGTTTACTATTCTTCTGAAATGTGTAAAATAGTAAAAGAAAAATGTGGTGTCCCCAAATGTTTGATGGCAGTGTATGTACAATACAATACAAATAAAAATCAAATGGCTGGATACAACACAAACAACAAAACAAAACTGGTTCTTTACCATGTGCAGTGTTGGGAGTAACAAGTTACTAAGTAACTAGTTACTGTAACTTAACTAACTTTTTGCGGAAACTAGTAATCTAACTACCGGTAATTACTTTTCAAATTTGGTAACTCAGTTACAGTTACTAAAATAGTAACTGGGCTAGTTACTAGTTACTTTATACGACATAAAGTTACTTTCCCTAGTAACTAATTACATTGGAGTAACTAGTAACTTTAAAGTAATTAAATTACCTTTTGAGAGTAAGTAACTAGTAACTGTTAAACCGTTTTTCCATGTTAAGCCCGTAATGAGAAGTTGACACCCTGCATTGATGCCTCACAGGTTTCCAGGTGCTGTGAAGAAGCGCACGAATGAAGCAAAAGCCAGTGCAGAAGAAGAGGCCGGCTCACCAGTGACACCAAGAGGCAGCAGTCAGACACAGCAGCAGAATGAAGCCCGTAGGAAGCGTGCTAACAACAGAGGTAGGAACAACAAGCAAACTAACTACAAAGGGCACAGGCTTAAAGGAGAATTTCGGTTTTTTTACACCACGGTCCTCATTTCCAGCTTGAAATATGATGTTTTACTCACCCAAATATGTTTGGCTTCATTCGGATGCCCACGGAAGATTTTGAGCTCGTAGTATCATCCTCAAACAGGCTATAACGAGAGCAGACGGGGCAAGATGCACTTCTTCAGAGAAACCACACTTCTTCAGAGAAACCACAGAAGAAGATAAGCACTGTAACCCCATCCGGGGCAGATCACAGTTGACTATTGTGTTGTTGTTAGCTTAGCTTCTAGCTTGGCATTATTATAGATATCTGATGTCAAGATTATGGATGTTTCAATTCCATTACCGCTCGTGTGGAATCAGGCCACATATCGACAACAACAAACAGCAGCGGGAGATGTGATCTATGTGATGGACACCCGGACAGCAAACGGAGTGGGCTCTCGGGACTCGCAGCAGAGGATGGTTTGTTAGATATCGATGTCATGTTCTCATAATTATATTTACAACCATAATGAACCGCGATGTCACAGAAAAAGTGTCATTTACAGAGCGTGTGCATCTTGCCCCGTCTGCTCTCGTTATAGCCTGTTTGAGGATGATACTACGAGCTCAAAATCTTCCGTGGGCACATTGAGGCCAATGTGGAAGTACCAGTAACTACAGTTCCTCATATGGCTGCTTGAGGCTGGCTCCCAAAGGGAGTCATTCCCTATTCACCCCCATGTTAAAATGCCCAACTTGTTTGTTTACAGCCTGGTTAAAAAAGTTTTGGTCTCTATAGCCACAGTAATTTCAACTTTCATGACATCTGTACAGGGTGTGAATTTTTATATAACTCGCCCATTTAGAGTAATATAGATCAGTGGTTCTCAAATTTTTTCACATGAAGGACCCCTAAACTGACGAAAATGAGACCACAGACCCCCATTTGATAGGATCTTGTCCCACGGACCCCCATATGATAATAAGATTGATGCTTTTAGATGTTGTATTACAGAATGTGTATAAAACCCATGACCAAAATAGTCATTGTGTTACTTATGAATGGAATTTTAGCTAAATAAATTACCCCCCTTTTGGCTGGGGACCACCTGGAACCCCCTCAAGGACCCCTGGGGGTCCCTGGACCCCCATTTGAGAACCACTGATATTCATAGCTTTCAAGGGGCGTTACGTGCTGCCGGGAACGCCCACCTGGCGGTCAAAAAAAAAACTTGTTCATTCCGCTGCCCGCCTCGACTAGTTTCTCACGCTGTTTGTTCAGCCAAAATGCCGATTACCTGTTGTGCTATCGGTTGCACTAACCGACGAGGAGACACACCTGGCTTGTGCTTTTACAGAATCCCGTCGGAGAAACAAAACTCAGCAAGGAGGAGGTTGTGGATTTGTGCGATTAGATGTGTTGTTTGTTGTTTTTTTTAAGTGAGGGGGCAGAAAATTGAACTGAGGGTGCAAAGCCCCCTTTGGCCCCCTCGTGGCGCCGGGCCCGCTGTCCACATGTCATCCCCTCTCTTTCTCTCCCTACCTTTCCTGTCTGCTAACGGTTCTGTCTAACAAAGGCAAAAAGGCCCCGTACACTGTGCCACTACCTGACCCCAATGAGCCGCCAGCGGTCAAAAGGCCTCGAGGACGATCCCCGAAGAATGTCCCCAAACCACCGACCAAGTCTGCCAGGGTGGCCACTGCTACTGGTGAGAACAGGTCCACTGCTACTGGTGAGAACAGGTCCTTGAAATCCTTGAAAGTTTGTGAATTTGTGAGCAAAAATCAAGGCCTTGAAAGTTTTTTGAAAATTGACATAAATAGACATGGGTAATTGAAACACAGACAACATGCATGCTCCTATCTATCCGCATTTGCGGACACTTATGAGCCAATATCTCCTGGCTGGACATTGCCTTGATGAAAAAACAATGCAGTTAAAAGAAATAACTGTCAGGACAGAGGACAGGTGTGTGCACGACTTGAATCTGCAGCAATAGAGCTGAACAGTCACGTGACTTCTCTTGCCCCGGAAGAGAGTTCCCCATTCATTTTCTCCATAGACATTTTGAAAAATCCTCATATAACGAGTTTTAAGGGTGGAACCAAGCCAACCTGTGACCTACTGAATTGTGAGTGACCATAAAACATTTGACTTGGAGCAAAAATAAAAACAAATTTGATTTGTTTCCGAAATGTCTATGGAGAAAATGTACAAGTCATTTTCATGTGTTTTAATGAGAAGATGTAATGAGTTTTGAATATTCGTTACATTTATTAAAGAGTCTTTATTAAGTGTTCTTCCATTTCAGTGGCATTCTGTAATTTAGAACACATTTATTCAGGAGCAATGGAGCAATTTGCTTTAAGGACAAGGCACTAACTTCTGTCTATCTGCATAAATCATATTGAACACCAGACAAAATCTTGAAACAATGTATGGAATTTTTTAATTTAACATATGCAGGAACCCCGCCATATATTGCATGTCTTAACAAAACTTAACCAATTTCATTTCTCTTTTTCAGGCAAGAAGTTGATGGGAGATGAAGTTCAGCAACACAAGATAGATTCAGAGAATTTACATTCTTACCAGCATTCTGTCTTTGACCACCAGGTGGGTCTCATACTCATAATAAGAAAGGCCTCAGCTGACAGACGATGATAATGCATTGGCATCTGACGGTGTTTTAACTTTTTATGTTGCAGGATGGATCTCACTCTAATGGTCATTTTAGTGTGAGCCAGAACTCTGAGTCGAGATGTTCCCCATCAATCAAAGTGACAGAAGACAACACAGCAGCAGATACGTCACTATGGCAGGACGGCACAGGATCAACATCAGCCATGATGAAAAGACCTGCGCAGAGCCCCCTGACAGAAACATCCACTCCCAGGAAAGTTCTCAGACTCAGTAGCAGAGAGAGCAGGGACATCATTGACCTGCTCTTGCAGAGTGAGCTGTTCGACGTGGATGCGCCTCTCGCTGCTCATATCGTACGGGGCCAGCCAACAACTGTGGCTTCAAACTCTCACGAGTCAGCGTCAGAAGGTCAAAGCAACAATTTCCTGATGGCAGATTGGCCAGACAACCTGGAACATCTGGAGAGCGCCCAGTGCAAAGATGAACAAGGTAAAGATAGCCAGCTCTCTAAACACACTCGCCACACATGCAAAGTTCAACCTAGGTAAAGGTTTAAAGCTCTAGTGCAGGCGTTCCCAAACTTTTCCGTCCAAGTACCACTACGTACTAGCCTGATATTCACGCTGCATCGTCAATTCATAAAGTCATTGCCTCTTCGTCTGAGATTGCGCTCACTTCAGAGCATTTCTATGAGGGGGGCGGGCTTCGGTCTTCCCTAACCAATCGGCAGGGCAGCCGCAGCAGTCTTGCTCAGCACAAGCTAACGTAGCTAGCTAATGCTAGCCAGTTTCTCCACGTTAAGCACCGACTTTGTATTTGGTGTTTTAACATAAGTCTTACCGTACACTGCAGTAACTAAGACCTTCGTTAAAACCAACAGTACAAAGTCGGTTAAAGTTATTTTGTGTCATCTTTATGCCTCTAAGATCAAATAATCATGAGATGGAGAGCAGAATATCAGTAACGTGCTTTACTCTTTACTTTACGTCTGACCAGGAAGTTACATGTGTGTCACATAAACCGGTCCGTGCGGTAACATAGCTGTTTCTGTTGTGCATGACTGACAACAGCGTTAGCCAATCAGCGCCCGTCAATGGATTTTCAACCGGAGAAAAGGCATTTGCACATGCCGATTCCAGACCAAGAAGAGCCAAATTCACAACTGTGGAGTGGGCATGGCTTCGAAGGTCTGGAGCCAGGCTAACTACGTACCAAACCGCGCATTGTTCGATATGGTTTATGTAATTTAAATAAAAGAACAAGTCAATCTAACAAGCTGCTGTGCACTGGATCTCCTCACTGGTCCTGTTTCTGCTGTTCCTGCTCCAGCTGCACCCGGCATTAGCAGATTAGCCGCTTGCACAGGGCACTACATTCTTATAATAGATACTCGAACGTCAGCACGCATACATGGATCCTGCCGGGGGGGAAAAACACAGCACGAATAGAGATTTTTTTTACTCTCTCCAGAAATGCTGGAATGAGCCAAAAACACAGTCCTTTCATCTACTCTACATTAAACAACGATATTCACATTGTTTTGCAAGTTCTGCGTGCTTATTTGTCAAGGTAATTAACATTTCTGGGCATCCGCTTCCGAGCTCTGAACACTCCAAACGCGGAAGCTCGAGCCGTCCAGCCAGCGGGCCGAGGCAACGGCCAGTCACAGCTCTCGTGCTGTTCACGTCAGCCAATCACAGCTCTCATGCTGTTCACGTCAGCCAATCACAGCTCTCGTGCTGTTCACGTCAGTTAATCACAGCTCTTGTGCTGTTCACGTCAGTTAATCACAGCTCTTGTGCTGTTCACGTCAGTTAATCACAGCTCTTGTGCTGTTCACATCAGTTAATCACAGCTCTTGTGCTGTTCACGTCAGCGGAGTTACATTTTTGGGGAGCTGCTCGCCGGCCACGGCGTAGCCTCACAGCGAGCACGGCAAGGGCTTTCACGTCCAACCATAAATTAGGCTTAAGTTGTTCGGAAGCAGCCCGTTCAAGGGTTTTGGAAATTAATGAGAGAAGAGCGACAGGACAGTAGTTCTGGATGGCAGTAGGGTCCACGGAGGGTTTCTTAAGGAGTGGCTTGACTCTAGCAGTCTTTAGAGGAGCTGGCACAAGACCAGAGGATAGAGAGGAGTTGATAAGGGTAGTGAGGAAGGGAGATATATCAGTGGAGAGATGGATTGGAGAAGAGAGGAAGGGATAGGATCAAAGGGGCAGGAGGTGGCACGGTTAGACATGACAAGCTTAAGGACCTCTTCGGGGGAGAGGGGAGAGAAGGAGGTAAGTCCTGTAGCAGGGCTCAGAGAGTTGGAGTCGGGAGTATTGCAGCTATTGACTGGAGGGGCGAAGGAAGAGCTGATGTCATCTACCTTCTTAGCAAAGAAGGTTACAAAATCATCAGCAGTAACCAAGTTGCTTTACCTACAGTAACTATAACCAAGTTGTTTTAGTTGCCTACCCTTAACCACGTTGCTTTACCTACAGTAACTATAACCAAGTTGTTTTAGTTGCCTACCCTTAACCAAGTTGCTTTACCTACAGCAACTATAACCAAGTTGTTTTAGTTGCCTACCCTTTACCAAGTTGCTTTACCTACAGTAACTATAACCAAGTTGTTTTAGTTGCTTAACCAAGTTGCTTTACCTACAGTAACTATAACCAAGTTGTTTTAGTTGCCTACCCTTAACCAAGTTGCTTTACCTACAGCAACTATAACCAAGTTGTTTTAGTTGCCTACCCTTAACCAAGTTGCTTTACCTACAGTAACTATAACCAAGTTGTTTTAGTTGCCTACCCTTAACCAAGTTGCTTTACCTACAGCAACTATAACCAAGTTGTTTTATTTGCCTACCCTTAACCACGTTGCTTTACCTACAGCAACTATAACCAAGTTGTTTTAGTTGCCTACCCTTAACCAAGTTGCTTTACCTACAGTAACTATAACCACAGTTGTTTTAGTTGAACTACCCTTAACCAAGTTGCTTTACCTATATATATATATATATATATATATATATATATACCTAATATAACCACAGTTGTTTTATTTGCCTAAACATAACCAACGTTTAAACATAACATTTTCAAATTAACCAACGCGAGACGCACGCACCATTCCGCTCATATATGTCATTTTGGGAGTCATTGGAAATCAACTTATTCTGTCGTTTCCGGTATGAGGACGTGTTGTAATTACTCTGTGCAACACAAACAATGTTCTTCCCATTGAGAATGTAGAGGAATGCAGTGTGTCCTTGCTTCAACCCCTTATAGGAAAGGCAAGCAAGCAGGCAAGCCATGCTAATTGTTCTACCTTGGATGAAGATGCTACAGCGGACTCTTCTAACACCTCCTCAGCCTCTCTGCTTGTTGGAGAAGCCAGACCACAAGCTCTGGTGAGAAACCACATCCCACCTCCAGAGCCCTGTCATTCAACGGAGATGACCGAGCCAGTGAATGGTATTGAAAGGGCAGTGTCAGCCATGTCTGGCCTCCACGACAACTCACACGAGAGCAACGGCTGTGGAGATCCCCATGCACCTGAGGGGGCTTGTGGATTTTCGGAAACTAACATCAACACATTTATCAGTGCACCACCACGTCCAGTAACACAGAGGACGGTCCCAACCATGAATCCTTCACTAACCAGTGAATCCGCTAAAGCTCCGATCTCTTCAGTTCCTTTTGATTCTGATGCCAGTACTCCAAGACCCACGATTCTCCAATCAAGAGACGGCCTGCTTCAAGACACCACAGCTTTGACTGATAGAGTCAGTGCAAGTATCAACTCAGACTCACTGACATACATAGGCCCAGGTCTAGATATAGGCCCAGGTCTCGATGCCTCTTTGTGGTCGCCTGACTCAGTTTGTACCATGGCTTTAGACCTGGACCCCTCAGAAAATCATCTTTTGGATGCAGCATTTTCCGAAGTATTCTCAGTCTGGTCAAACAACCAGATCCTATGGGACCAACATATGGTTTTGGAGGTGCCTGAGAGTCGTAATGAGGAACATGAGAGGAATGGCAATGCATCAACTTTAGTAGACGACTGTCTGAGCTTGACGAGTGTGTCTGATGCCTCCCAAAGTAACGGGGCAGGTGAGGAGATGCATTCGACTGATTCGGCTTCACAGGGGCGCAACTTGAAGCTGAAGAATAAAGGCAAGATGAGAACTAAGTCATTGACACAACCCAACCCAGGGATATCCAGACGTACCCGGTCTGCCACAACCTGTGCTGATATCACATCTAACTCAGGTACTAATACATTTGTATTTCCTTCAACATTATGTGTATTTGGGACTATTAGGAATCGGAAGCGCTTTTCCCTTTAGTGTGTTATGTGTTAAATTCCTTTCTCTGGTTCATTTGACCTATCTTGGTTTTATATCTTTGAAACAGTACGTCTCCCACAAGGTACTAAGCTGCCCCACCGGAGTAACCTTCACAAGAGAAATGGACAGGGAGAGACTCATCTTCACTTGGCATGTAAAAGAGGAAACCTGGAGCTCGTCAAAGCCCTCATTCAGGCTGGTTTGAATGTCAACCTGGAAGATCACGCAGGTACAGTATCTAACAATGAGATCCATTTGCAATTCATCACTCCCAACCGTTAACTCATTGAGTGGCAATGACGATAATCGTCGTCAATTCGATTAGTAACGTAGAGTGCCAAAGACGACGATTGTCGTCAATTGCGTTTTTTGACGGTGGGACGTGGATCAATGCCCGATACATCTCCTGTACAAATATTGTAGCTATTGGAGGTCTATAACCTATTTTACAGAACCCTTAGGTGGCGACAGTGCTCTCCAGATTACAGAAAGGCAGAGAAAAACAGAGAAGAAGTCGTTGGGGAAACGGAAATCGCATCGCATCCGTATGCATCGATATGCATGAAGCATAA
Organism: Poromitra crassiceps; assembly: GCF_964638095.1. NCBI lineage: Eukaryota > Metazoa > Chordata > Actinopteri > Beryciformes > Melamphaidae > Poromitra > Poromitra crassiceps. The sequence continues at coordinate 40,481,163 of NC_139631.1, forward strand.
CGTTAGCTGTGCCTGCAGCAGCCAATCTGCTCCCACAATTGAGCTCCTCCGTGTCCGCTGCGACAGCCCATCCGCATGATCAGCTGTGGAGTTGTTATTATTCTCAACTGGAAGCATGGGAGCGGGTGACAAACACACGCGGAACGCTGTAAAAAAGCTGGATGTAGCGCACCCTTCACTGTGCACAGCAAACGCAGTAGAAAGCCACCAGAGACACTCCCACGGACTGGAGGAGGGGTTTGCAGTTGAGGGGGGGGGGGGCACGCAGAGCAGCACACAACACTGACCCAGACAGACCCAGACAGCAGGAGAGGATTGGCAAACGCAAGCCAGAATATCCGATGCCCACCAGCAGCAAATCAAGACCAGCAAGAAGCTGCAACCAGCAGCGCACGCAGGGGCCAGCGCTGCTGGTTGCAGCTAAAAAATATTATTCTGCCAAACAAAATTCCCTGGCCTTCACTGTTTTATTGAAGGAAATTATTTTTGAGGTGTGACTACATCAGAAAATTAGCTTCAGAGTCAGTGATGTGCTTGAAATGTTTAATTTCACAAAAGGCTCATTATCTCAGCTTCTAGAAAAAAACAGCTGTTTTTGGTTAAATCAAGCTATCTTCTCCGGCTGATAACTAAAGAACGGAAAATGATATCAATAAACCTGTTTTTGCTGATGATAGAAGAGAGTCTCATCGTTCTTTTTGCGTGTTCGGTGTTTACATAGTAATATCACACAATATTCTGTGGGCCTCGAGAAATCACTGAAAACGCTCTGAAACTCTGGCACTGGGAGCGTCCGTTCTCCAAAAGTGGCTGGCACTCAATGAGTTAATTAAAGTGATAATACGGAAGATTTCAGTTTTGTTCTCTTGGGTGACACCTATTGGCGATGAGTGGTAATTGCAGGGGAGATCCAAACAGTGTTATTATGTGGCATTATGTTCGGCCATGGTAACCACCGTAATGCTGGCAGAGACTGGAAAAAATTAGCTTGTTATCCTACTTATAGTCTCAAAGCCAGACCCATGAGAGTTCTTACGTTGATACACTACGTTACTGCATGCTGCAGATCTCTCTCTGGGTCTGGGACACTTTTCCTCAGGCGGCTGGTTATCAGAGGGAACCGTTCACTTGGCCAGTGATATGCCAGTGGTGGATTCAGTCCTCCCCAATCAGTAACGACTTTGTGATCAGACGACACGGGAGGCGCAGCCCATTTTTCGAACCGCTCTCTCATCGGTAGGGTTGCCAACCGTCCCTTAAAATACGGAATCGTCCCGTATTTGTAAACAAAAAGACGTGTTCCGTATTGAACTGATACGGGACGCGCTCTGTCCCGTATTGGAGAAACCCGCACAGCAAAGAGTGAAGGGCTATTTGTATTGAGCGAGTAAACCCCACGGCCGCTGCTGCTTTGCCCCTCACCCTGTCTAGGATGTCATGTTACGTTCAACTACCCTAGATTGCGCCTCTCTCATTCTGTTTGTTGTGAGTCACGACCAATGAAGCGCTGTCAGCGTTGCTAGATTCAACTAAACTCTGATGACAGCACATTGAGTAGGCTATTTACATTGTACCTATACAAATGTAGCATGCCATTTGTTTTTGTTGTGTTCAGACGATTTCAGTTGAAATCTAAAATGTTTTTGCACTAATGATTTAAACTTTCATATCAGGTTTGTTCTGTTCAAAAGAATAGCATGTAACGTTGCTGTTTGCACTGTTAAAATAAATTTGAATAGTAGGCCTACATGCAAATGTGAAGTAGGCTATTTAGACCTATATCAAAATACTGTTTGCACTAGCCTACTGTTTGTTTTTTAATACATCGGTTTTATTAAGAATGAGAAACTTCTGTTTTGCAACGCCCAAATAAAATTCTTGGATGATAATCTAGGAATAGGCTATGCGCAATAGTGTTTGCTTGTGTTAATAATAATAATAATGTGTAAATGGTTGAAGCTGAAGCAATTGCAGTTATGTGATTGTTATATTTAAGTCCACCCCCCCCCCCCCCATTCCTTATTTCCATTTCAAGAAGTTGGCAACCCTACTCATCGGTGCTACGACCTGTCACTCATTCAATTTCAACCCGCCTTCAAAAACCAGCAGTGGCTGTGAAGTGGCACAGACTAATTTATGTAGTATGTAGTAACAAAACGCAAATTATTGAATGTCCTTTAGCAGAATTGAATGACACATGAGTAAATGTTGGCTGCAATTGTCAGGCTGGACGAGCCTCCACGAGGCCAGTGCTGCTGGCAGTGAGGCTGTGGTTGAGGCGCTGTTGCAGGCTGGAGCTGATCCTAACTCTAGAGGCCCTGGGGCCCGCACACCCCTACAAGATGCTGTTTCCTCAGGCCACTATCAGGTATACCCTCCAGGGACACTTTGAATAGAGGGAATGAGACTTTAAAGAAGGAGCTAACTTGGTTTGAATTTGCCTTGTACAATATAGATATACAATATATAAAAACAAAACACTATCAGAGTTCCCATTTACTAACAAAATTGCATTTGAGGTATAACACTTGAGTAGCCCGCCGCTTATTATTATTATTATTATTATTATTAATAATAATAATTAATTTTATTTTTTTATTTTGTGTGTGTGTGATCCAGGTAGTTCAGCTCCTCCTCCGGTATGGCTCAAACCCCAATGACAAGACTCACCTTGGCTCCAGTGCGATGGACATGGCAGAGGGAAGCATCAAAGCGCTTCTCTCAACTTTCCAGGGACCTTCTGTGACACGTGAGCCACCTACAGCTACGCCTTCATTTTCCTCAGTGGGCTGTCTCTGCTCTTTCCTGTTCACAGATATAGTGATACTGGAATTTAGAAATGGGCTTGCTGTGAATTTCTCCTGTTGAGCAAACTGATGTTCAGAGGAAGTGATAAATAGGACATTGGTAATCCAACTTTTTGATTTTAGATGTTTTATTACATTGAAACCCATGGCCAAAATAGTCATACATTCTGTCATTGTGTCACCCATGGATGGAATTATAGTGGAAATATAGTATTCCCCTTTTTGTGGGGGATTCCCTCAGGGTCCCTGGACCCCAAATTGAGAACCACTGAAATAGGAAATAGACTACAATAGCCTATCAGTCAAATACTTAAAAAATAAGTATAGAGTACCACAGGAAGAGACCCGGATGTAAGCACTTCCAGGTTCCCCCCGTCTCAATGTCAATGGGATTTTTGTATGGGCATTTTGGTTACATGCCTGAAATAAGGTCTGTGGTTAACAAAAGTTTATGAACGGTGAACTTCGTGTTCAGCAAGATAATCTTTACAAATGACGAGCACTTTTATGACTTTTGAAGCGGGAAATCGCTATTTTCAGAAAACACTTAAAGTCTTAAAAAGTGGTCGTCATTTGTGAAGAATATCTTGCTGAACATGAAGTTCACCGTTTCATAAGCTTTTGTTAACCACAGACCTTATAGGGCTCAACAGTCACGTGACTTTTCGTGATGTCATTGCCCCGGAAGTAAGATCCCCATTCATTTTCTCCATAGACATTAAAAAAAATCCTTATATAACACACAAAAAACTAAAAAATAACAACTGGGGGAAATGTGATTCGCCCACCCCCCCCCCCCCCTACTCCGTTATTTTTTGTTCTTGCTCAAACCAAATGTTTTACAGTATGGTCACTCACGATTCGGGAACTTACTTTCCGGGGCAACCTCTCACTAATTGCAACAAACCCAAACTCAATGGGTTTTGTGTCCTCAATATGTTCTAAATGAGCTCATGGCTCTAGTCTAATATGTCAACAGAATGAAAAAAGAATTTTGAACCGGGCTTCATCCAATGTTCAGATTTCTGTTCTGTAAATGTAAGCAAATTAGCGCATATTTATGCCTCATTTGCACAATTAAACAGACAGAAAACTTGTACCGTAAATTCCGGACTATAAGGCGCACCGGTGTATAAGCCGCACCTTCAGAGTTGACTATTTTTTTCTTATATAAGCCGCACCGGACTATAAGCCGCGGGTGTTTTGATGTTTAATTACCATATGTAAGGCTTCGTGCACAGAGGGGATTGTCGGGAAAGAGATGGCTGTTTGGGGAAGCTCCCATTTATTAACATTTCAACAAAACAAAAGTCAGGTCACTAATCCCCAGACAAAATCACACATTGTGAGATGCTTAACTCATTGAGTGCCAGCCACTTTTGGAGAACGGACGCTCCCAGTGCCAGAGTTTCAGAGCGTTTTCAGTGATTTCTCGAGGCCCACAGAATATTGTGTGATATTACTATGTAAACACTGAACACGCACAAAGAACGATGAGACTCTATTCTATCATCTGCAAAAAAAAGTTTATTGATCCCATTTTCCGTTCTTTAGTTATGAGCCGGAGAAGATAGCTTGATTCATCCAAAAAAAGCAATTTTTTTCTAGAAGCTGAGATAATTGGCCTTTTGTGAAATTAATCATTTCAAGCACATCACTGACTCTGAAGCTAATCTTTTCTAATGTAGTCACACCTCAAAAATAATTTCCTTCAATAAAACAGTTTAGGCCAGGGAATTTTGTTTGGCAGAATAATATTTTTAGCTACAACCAGCAGCGCTGGCCCCTGCGTGCGCTGCTGGTTGCAGCTTCTTGCTGGTTTTGATTTGCTGCTGGTGGGTATCGGATATTCTGGCTTGCGTTTGTCAATCCTGTCCTGCTGCCTGGGTCTGTCTGGGTGTTGCGTGCTGCTCTGCGTGCCCCCCCCCCCCCCCGCCCCGCCCCGCCTCGCCTCAACTGCACACTCCTCCTCCTGTCTGTGGTGGCTCTCTGCTGAGTTTGCTGTGCGCACAGTGAAGGGTGCGGAACAGCCAGGCTTTTTTACAGCGTTCCGCGTGTGTTTGTCACCGGCAACGATGCTTCCAGTTGAGAATAATAACAACTCCACGGTGTGGATGTGCAGATGTGCTGTCGCAACCGACACGGAGCGGCTCAATTGTGGGAGCAGATTGGCTGCTGCAGGCACAGCTGCAGTAACGTGCTTCAGCATATCGATGCATACGGATGCGATGGGATTTCCGTTTCCATAACGACTTCTTCTTTGTTTTTTCCTTGCCTTTCTGTTATGTGGAGAGCACTGTCGCCACCTAAGGGTTCTGTAAAATAGGTTAGACACATCCAATAGCTATAATATTTGTACATCAGAGGCAGAAGGCTTTGATCGACGCCCCACCGTCAAAAAACGCAATTGACGAACATGTCCGTCCTTGGCACTCTACGTTACTATTTGAAATGACGAACATGTCCGTCCTTGGCACTCAATGAGTTAAAAATCACCATCGGCGGGAGCTTTACTCCAGATGCTGTGCAGCCAAGAACACAAGTGAAATTCGTTCTCTCGTGACCTGTGGTTCTCAACGTGATGGACGATTCACCTTTCTTGTTAACAGTCCTAGTGAGAGGCAGGTCGAACGTCAAAGGCACTTCATCCATATTTATGATCTGCTCCGGTCCGATGGAATATTCCTTGATCTTTCTTTGTGTGAATTCGCCGAAGTTTGTAATTTTCTCCTGGTAGTCGGGAGGGAGTTGCTGACACAGTCGTCCGCGCCCTGACGGACAGTCCCTTTCGTCTCGGGTTTGTGCATGATCCTTTGCTGCTGCTGCTGTTGTTGTTGTTCCTGTCTCGCTACTGTCTCAGACATGGCTTTCAGGCTCAATCGCCGCCATCGTCGTAACACAGCCAGTTCTCCATCTTTTGAAGCATGATGTTAGATTACAACGAGCTAGTTGTGTGGCTTAGCCTTCCAAAATGTTGCTGTTAGTTTTTTAGAATGTAATACATAGAATTGGGAATGTTACATTCAATTTCATTCAGACTGTCTTTCAGGCTCAATCGCTGCCTTTTTCCCCCCGGAGCGAGGGAGGAGGGAGGGTGTTTTACCGTAGTGGCTGAGAGAGAGTAGTGGCACAGTGCTCCAATCAAGTCGCGAGGCACATTTGCCTCATACCAACATCCATAGATTTTGGAGGTTCCCGAGTGGCCGTTTGCTGGAAAAATCCATAGATAAGCCGCACCGTTATATAAGCCGCAGGGGCCAAAAAAGGCCAAAAAACGGGAAAAAAGCCGCGGCTTATAGTCCGGAATTTACGGTAATATAAAAAAATGATTGTCTTAATGTAAGTAATCAACTGGGGAAGTTTTATGGTGATATCTATTAATTAAAATGTTTACCCTATTCACCTGTAGTATCTGTTTTGGTAGGAACATATTTAGTTGATTTTCAAAACTTTTTTTTTCTTCTCTCATTTAGAACATATTGAGGAGACAAAATCCATTGAGTTTGGTTTTTGTGGTCAAATGCCTGGACTATTGAGGAGGAAATGAAAACATGTTTACAACAGGTTTAAGACATGCAGTGGTGATTGTAGCTGAGATCTGAGTGCACGATTCTTCCAGGCGATCCATCCTTCGAGGCCTGCTGCCCCAACAGTGTCTGCTGCCAGAGCAGCTTCAGTCCCAGGCCCAGTGTCTCCTGCCAGAGCAGCTTCAGTCCCAGGCCCAGTGTCTCCTGCCAGAGCAGCTTCAGTCCCAGGCCCAGTGTCTCCTGCCAGAGCAGCTTCAGTCCCAGGCCCAGTGTCTCCTGCCAGAGCAGCTTCAGTCCCAGGCCCAGTGTCTCCTGCCAGAGCAGCTTCAGTCCCAGGCCCAGTGTCTCCTGCCAGACCAGCTTCAGTCCCAGGCTCAGCCACAGTGACATGGCGGACGTGCAATCCAGAGAATCAAGTGACAGAGGAAGAGCCACAAAGCCCACTGACATTCAGCGTCGCCTGAAAGACACCAGCATTGATACTGTGAGAGCTCTTTAAACTTATGCTTCCCACACACTAGAGGATAAAAGGCCCGATTTAATGCCCGATTCCCCTCGGGGGGGCGTGGCCCGATTCAAGGCTAGTCTCAACCGATTTTCTGTCAAAATAATTGTCAAGTGTCTGGTGTCAATAAATTATTGATTGAATCGGAGCCTGCCCGATCTCGAATCGGGCATATCAAACATGTTTGATATTTACGATGGCTGTCTCCCGATGGAACCCGCAATAGCCAATGAGAGCGAGCAGACCGGGACGCGTCGACGCGTCATACCCGGATGTTAATGCAGCGCTCACAACAAATGAGTTGTGGCAACAGCAGTGCCATGTAGCTCCTCTCTCCCCAGCATCCTCACAGCAGCTTCAAACAGGGTGGACAGCGGCGGATGGCTCTCCAAACATGTGCCGAGCGGAGCGGTTTGTTTGCTTCAAGGGAGCGGATATGCTGTAATATGAGCTCTCAGACAGGACGTTGTTTTAGCTCATTTTGCGAGGGTGTCCGCCTGCTTGAAGTGGACCTGCCGCTCGGTGCGTGTTTGGAGAGCCATCTGCTGTTGTCTCTGGGAAAAGAAAATTGGTTTTGTGGGATATAAACAGCCTAGTCTAGTTGCTGGAATCGCTGTGAGTTGGTACTTCAAACGGCTGGTGTGTGGTCTCGCAGTCTGGCCGAATCGTCTAGTGTGTGCGTTCAGGCCATTTTAATGTTAAAATCTGATGAAATTGTCCTTATGTCTGTGGTCTCTCATGTTTTTAAAATCGGTTAAGATTTGAAAATCCTCTAGTGTGTAGGCAGCATTAGTATAATACATCAAGGCTCCAGTGTGCTTTAGTGTCAACTGAGGCTGGCTTTACACAGCCAAGAAAGATCAAATTTTTAACAATTTTTAATATTTTTGTCAGGAGAATTTATGAACGGATTTCATCATTTGTGTGGCCTTTGTACTCGGAAACAATGGAATATTGTTTAATCTTTCAAACAAGTTATTGGTAATTACTGATACTTTAATTACTGGAGCAGCACTGCACGGTGGCTCAGTGGTTAGTACTGTCAGCTCACAGCAAGAATTTGTGGGTTCAAATCTCCACCACGGTCCTTTATGTGTGGAGTTTGCATGCTCTCCCTGTTTGTGTGGGTTTCCTCCCACAGTCTCAAGACATGCTGTGTTTTTATGCCTCCGCCGGCGATAGCCGAGCCAGAGGCATATTATGGTTTCGGGTTGTCCGTCTGTCCATCCGATGTTCGTTAACGCAATATCTCAGGAACGCCTTGAAGGAATTTCGTCAAATTGGGCTCAAACGTCCACTTGGATTCAAAGATGAACTGATTAGATTTTGGTGGTCAAAGTTCAAGGTCACTGTGACCTCACAAATGCCATTTCTAGCTTGTTAACGTGATATTCCAGGAACGCCTTGACGGAATTTCTTCACATTTGGCTCAAACGTCCACTTGGACTCAAGGATGAACCGATTCGATTTTGGTCGTCAAAGTTAAAGGTCACTATGACCTCACAAATGCCATTTTCTAGCTCGTTAACGCAACATCTCAGGAACGCCGTGACTGAATTTCGTCACCTTTGCCTCAAACGTCCACTTGGACTCAAGGATGAACTGATTACATTTTGGTCGTCAAAGGTCAAGGTCACTGTGACCTCACGAACACCATTTTCAAGCTCATTAACGCAATATCTCAGTAACGCCTTGACATAATTTCTTTCACAACGTCAAAATCTGGACAGACATGGATGTTGACTGCTCACTTGTCGGTGGAGGCATATATCCACAGTGCGGGCGTTCTAGTTGTAGTATCGTAATGTAATCTAGTAAAATGTGTAGTATGATGTAACCTATAATGTGTGTACTGTAGATACAGGGCTCTATCGTCCCGCTGGCCTTAAATTAGCGCTTAGCTCCAGGCGCAGCCTATATTAGTGGGCATGGACTGGCGCAGTCATATTTTCGTATCAGCGCTACACGCGGCCTTAAGCATTATAACCACGCCTTTTAAGCGTAGAATTATTCACAACGTGCTCATTGGAGAAGTGCATTAAACGAATCACAATGTCCCTTTCATGTTCCATTCCACGGAGCGATCCAATCCGGTCAGAAAAGCAGACCAAAGCGCTCTGAGCTCCCCCCTCCCTCTTTCATCCCCGTCTGTCTCCATATATATTATCCCATATTATTATGCTTCTCAAACCAATCTCACTGCAGTTTAAATACAGCAAGCATGTAAATACGCTACACTATAGCAAGTAGGGATGTTCATCAATTATCGAAAATCGATAATTGATCGTTAAGGATTGGAATCGATCCTGTGGCATTTGGATCGATTTTTTTTTTTTTTTTTTTTTGACTAGGTTTGGGTGGAATTCGTTCCTCCTCGCCCCACTCCATTGCACAGCCGACTAACGTGAGGTGGAGCTTCATATAGTCTCTAGTTTTCTGGCTAGGCACGGGCCTTTGTGCCAACAAAACTGTTTTAAACATGGGACATTCACACCGGCATGCGCCGTGGACAGCAGTGTTGGAGAGGAGACACATTGAAATAAAGAGTTCATTGAGGAGAACACGTTGTCTTTCGTATTTTCTGCCATAGGCATTCATTTTGTAAAAAACAAAAAATATTGAAAATTTTCTAAGTATTAATATGATCGATAATCGATAATTGATCGTTAATTTTCACCGATTATCGATTTTGGAAATTTTTCAAAATGAACATCCCTAATAGCAAGATCAAAGTGAAAAGAATGTTCTAAACGCATCGGCTAGAAAAATATAGCCTATCCCTGGATGTCATGATGAGATTAGATTGGTGAAAGTTTGGGCAGAACGATATCGTTTTCTCTCGCTACCTTTTCTTCTCCCCCGCTGCACAGGTAGGATGATGCAACAGCCTCTGAATGACAGGGGCTCAAAACTACGGTATAACAACTTTTTTTTCATCGGTCATTGTGCCTGTCTGACGCGCGAGAGAGAGGGAGTGAGAGAGAGTGAGGGCAGAGGAGAGCTGCGCGCAATTACGCACAGTAATATAACCGGCGCACTGAATAAGGCCTGGTTTTGAAAAGCACTAAGCGCTAAATTAACGCCAGGGGGAAAGATAGCGTTAGGCCGGTATTTAAGGCTGAAACGCCCATTCTGGCGTATTCTGGCACTGCGCCACGCCTCTTGGCGTAAAGCGCATTTCGGGGCCTAAAAACATGATGCTATCTTCCCGAGGCAGGCGCAAAGCGTGTTTTTTTTCCGTTTAACGCCAGTTTAGCGCCAAAGGCCAGTGGGAAGATAGAGCCCATAGGATGTAATATGTATATGACAGTGATGCTGCTATTTAAAGCCTTTGAGACATCTTTGCTTGTGTGATGAGGGGCTATAGACATAACTGAACTGTACTGATACTCTTTTTCCTTTTCTAGTTAAATGACTCGGAGGCAATAACTGTGGCTTTGGAGGAGGTGAGGAGGAAGCAGGCCGAGATGTCAACCTGGCCATTAACAGGGCCAGAGGCCACAGGTAGAGCATCTCATTAACAGAGCCAGAGGACACAGGTAGAGCATCTCATTAACAGAGCCAGAGGCCACAGGTAGAGCATCTCATTAACAGAGCCAGAGCACACAGGTAGAGCATCTCATTAACAGAGCCAGAGGACACGGGTAGAGCATCTCATTAACAGAGCCAGAGGACACAGGTAGAGCATCTCATTAACAGAGCCAGAGGACACAGGTAGAGCATCTCATTAACAGAGCCAGAGGCCACAGGTAGAGCATCTCATTAACAGAGCCAGAGGACACAGGTAGAGCATCTCATTAACAGAGCCAGAGGACACAGGTAGAGCATTAACAGAGCCAGAGGACACATGTAGAGCATCTCATTAACAGAGCCAGAGGACACATGTAGAGCATCTCATTAACAGAGCCAGAGGACACAGGTAGAGCATCTCATTAACAGAGCCAGAGGACACAGGTAGAGCATCTCATTAACAGAGCCAGAGGACACGGGTAGAGCATCTCATTAACAGAGCCAGAGGACACAGGTAGAGCATCTCATTAACAGAGCCAGAGGACACAGGTAGAGCATCTCATTAACAGAGCCAGAGGACACAGGTAGAGCATCTCATTAACAGAGCCAGAGGACACAGGTATAGCATCTCATTAACAGGACCAGAGGACACAGGTAGAGCATCTCATTAACAGGGCCAGAGGACACAGGTAGAGCATTAACAGAGCCAGAGGACACAGGTAGAGCATCTCATTAACAGAGCCAGAGGACACAGGTAGAGCATCTCATTAACAGAGCCAGAGGACACAGGTAGAGCATCTCATTAACAGGGCCAGAGGACACAGGTAGAGAATCTCATTAACAGGGCCAGAGGACACAGGTAGAGCATCTCATTAACAGAGCCAGAGGACACAGGTAGAGCATTAACAGGGCCAGAGGACACAGGTAGAGCATCTCATTAACAGAGCCAGAGGACACAGGTAGAGCATCTCATTAACAGGGCCAGAGGACACAGGTAGAGCATCTCATTAACAGGGCCAGAGGACACAGGTAGAGCATCTCATTAACAGGGCCAGAGGACACAGGTAGAGCATTAACAGGGCCAGAGGACACAGGTAGAGCATCTCATTAACAGAGCCAGAGGACACAGGTAGAGCATTAACAGAGCCAGAGGACACAGGTAGAGCATCTCATTAACAGGGCCAGAGGACACAGGTAGAGCATCTCATTAACAGAGCCAGAGGACACAGGTAGAGCATCTCATTAACAGAGTCAGAGGACACAGGTAGAGCATCTCATTAACAGAGCCAGAGGACACAGGTAGAGCATCTCATTAACAGGGACAGAGGACACAGGTAGAGCATCTCATTAACAGAGCCAGAGGACACAGGCAGAGCATCTCATTAACAGAGCCAGAGGACACAGGTAGAGCATCTCATTAACAGAGCCAGAGGACACAGGTAGAGCATCTCATTAACAGAGCCAGAGGACACAGATAGAGCATCTCATTAACAGGGCCAGAGGACACAGGTAGAGCATCTCATTAACAGAGCCAGAGGACACAGGTAGAGCATTAACAGAGCCAGAGGACACAGGTAGAGCATCTCATTAACAGAGCCAGAGGACACAGGTAGAGCATTAACAGAGCCAGAGGACACAGGTAGAGCATCTCATTAACAGAGCCAGAGGACACAGGTAGAGCATCTCATTAACAGAGCCAGAGGACACAGGTAGAGCATCTCATTAACAGAGCCAGAGGACACAGGTAGAGCATCTCATTAACAGAGCCAGAGGACACAGATAGAGCATCTCATTAACAGGGTCAGAGGACACAGGTAGAGCATCTCATTAACAGAGCCAGAGGACACAGATAGAGCATCTCATTAACAGGGCCAGAGGACACAGATAGAGCATCTCATTAACAGAGCCAGAGGACACAGGTAGAGCATCTCATTAACAGAGCCAGAGGACACAGGTAGAGCATCTCATTAACAGAGCCAGAGGACACAGGTAGAGCATCTCATTAACAGAGCCAGAGGACACAGGTAGAGCATCTCATTAACAGAGCCAGAGGACACGGGTAGAGCATCTCATTAACAGGGCCAGAGGACACAGGTAGAGCATCTCATTAACAGAGCCAGAGGACACAGATAGAGCATCTCATTAACAGGGCCAGAGGACACAGGTAGAGCATCTCATTAACAGAGCCAGAGGACACAGATAGAGCATCTCATTAACAGAGCCAGAGGACACAGGTAGAGCATCTCATTAACAGGGACGGAGGACACAGGTAGAGCATCTCATTAACAGGGCCAGAGGACACAGATAGAGCATCTCATTAACAGAGCCAGAGGACACAGGTAGAGCATCTCATTAACAGGGACGGAGGACACAGGTAGAGCATCTCATTAACAGAGCCAGAGGACACAGGTAGAGCATCTCATTAACAGAGCCAGAGGACACAGGTAGAGCATCTCATTAACAGAGCCAGAGGACACGGGTAGAGCATCTCATTAACAGAGCCAGAGGACACAGGTAGAGCATCTCATTAACAGAGCCAGAGGACACAGGTAGAGCATCTCATTAACAGAGCCAGAGGACACGGGTAGAGCATTAACAGAGGCAGAGGACACAGGTAGAGCATCTCATTAACAGAGCCAGAGGACACGGGTAGAGCATCTCATTAACAGAGCCAGAGGACACAGGTAGAGCATCTCATTAACAGGGACGGAGGACACAGGTAGAGCATCTCATTAACAGGGACGGAGGACACAGGTAGAGCATCTCATTAACAGAGCCAGAGGACACGGGTAGAGCATTAACAGAGCCAGAGGACACAGGTAGAGCATCTCATTAACAGGGACGGAGGACACAGGTAGAGCATCTCATTAACAGGGACGGAGGACACAGGTAGAGCATCTCATTAACAGAGCCAGAGGACACGGGTAGAGCATTAACAGAGCCAGAGGACACAGGTAGAGCATCTCATTAACAGGGCCAGAGGACACAGGTAGAGCATCTCATTAACAGGGCCAGAGGACACAGGTAGAGCATCTCATTAACAGGGCCAGAGGACACAGGTAGAGCATCTCATTAACAGAGCCAGAGGACACAGGTAGAGCATCTCATTAACAGAGCCAGAGGACACAGGTAGAGCATCTCATTAACAGAGCCAGAGGACACAGGTAGAGCATCTCATTAACAGAGCCAGAGGACACAGGTAGAGCATCTCATTAACAGAGCCAGAGGACACAGGTAGAGCATCTCATTAACAGGGACGGAGGACACAGGTAGAGCATCTCATTAACAGAGCCAGAGGACACAGGTAGAGCATCTCATTAACAGAGCCAGAGGACACGGGTAGAGCATCTCATTAACTCATTGAGTGCCAATGACGTTGAACGACATCAAATCAAATAGTAACGTAGAGTGCCAATGACATCTAAAGACGGCAAATGCGTTTTTTGACAGTGGGACGTGGATCAAAGCCTCATGCATCTCTGTAAAAATATTGGAGCTATTGAAGGTGTATAACCTATTTTACGGACCCATTAGGTGGCGACAGTGCTCTCCAGATTAGAGAAAGTTGAGGAAAAACAGCAGAAAAAACCTATACAGAAAAATGTATGTGATTCGTGTGTCTGTTTATTGACTGGCCCCTGGTCTCCTGTCATTTTGCAAAAGTGGCCCCCGAGCAAAGCAAGTTGAGTATCCCTGGACTAGACTGTCCCTTGCTCATACTGTAAAAAGCCCTTGTCCCATCTATCCCCGCATTGCCATGACATGTGTGAAAAAGCGTAAGATGGAAATGTCCCTGAATGTGTGACACATGTGAATAGTGAAAATCACTACTGGTCCCTGAATGTGTGGCACGTGTGAATAGTGAAAATCACTACTGGTCCCTGAAAGGTTATTCCAGTAATATACTGGGAACTGTCTGAAAAGGGCTTAATATTGGGGGAGACTATATGAGCCTACCTATTAAGCAACTTAATCTTAACTAGAACAGTGGTCCCCAACCACCGGGCCCCGGACCGGTACCGGGCCGCAACGCATTTGGTACTGGGCCGCGAGCCGGTCCAAAAATAATAATAATAATAATAATAATAACCATAGGCTATAATATTATAGGCTGTGTGGTAGTTGAAACATAGTTTCAAGTTGACGTTTATTTATGTTTGTAGTTAAAACAAAAACATAAATACTGTATAGGCTACATACAGTACAACACAAAAGACTGTTATTTACCCTTTGTCGTCACCTGGCGAGTAAATATATATGTAACTAAAACCATTCAAATTGACAACCGGTCCACGACTTTTTTTTCCATGTATCTACCGGTCCTTGGCACAAAAAAGGTTGGGAACCCCTGAACTAGAATGATGAAGAGTCTTTCTACTGGAGTTAATTCAAACTAGGGTTGTCAAAAGTATCGATGAAAACCAATACTAAAAATTTTAAACTGATACAATACTCATTTGCAACAGGTATCGATAATATCAATAAGTATCAATACTAAAAAATTTGAAACGGATACAATACTAATTTGCAACAGTATGGTTACCAGCAGTGCTTTCTCTTAATGAAAAATTAAACATACTACTGATTTCACCCTCCCTATCATTGGTGGGTATCTGTTGCTTCAACAAGCTCAAAGTGTTCTGATAGGCTGATGACTAGAGCAGGGGTAATCTGCTGTTTTGATTTGATTTGATTCACAATAGCAGTTGCTGTTTTTTTCCAGGGAGATTGAATGTGGCACTAATACAAATCCAGAGTGTGCTGGCGGAGGTTCTGGCCAAACAACAGGCGGAGAAGGATTGTCTTACTCGCAAATACCGGTCAGTCCATGAACTTTTCTTGCAGGACTGTGTCTGACTCCTTCCTGTTTGATTCTTTGTGCAGGACTGTGTCTGACTCCTTGTTTGATTCTTTGTGCAGGACTGTGTCTGACTCCTTCTTGTTTGATTCTTTGTGCAGGACTGTGTCTGACTCCTTCTTGTTTGATTCTTGGTGTAGGACTGTGTCTGACTCCTTCCTGTTTGATTCTTGGTGTAGGAATGTGTCTGACTCCTTGTTTGATTCTTGGTGCAGGACTGTGTCTGACTCCTTGTTTGATTCTTTGTGCAGGACTGTGTCTGACTCCTTGTTTGATTCTTTGTGTAGGACTGTGTCTGACTCCTTCTTGTTTGATTCTTTGTGTAGGACTGTGTCTGACTCCTTCTTGTTTGATTCTTTGTGCAGGACTGTGTCTGACTCCTTGTTTGATTCTTTGTGTAGGACTGTGTCTGACTCCTTGTTTGATTCTTTGTGTAGGACTGTGTCTGACTCCTTGTTTGATTCTTTGTGCAGGACTGTGTCTGACTCCTTCTTGTTTGATTATTTGTGTAGGACTGTGTCTGACTCCTTCTTGTTTGATTCTTTGTGCAGGACTGTGTCTGACTCCTTCTTGTTTGATTCTTTGTGTAGGACTGTGTCTGACTCCTTCTTGTTTGATTCTTTGTGTAGGACTGTGTCTGACTCCTTCTTGTTTGATTCTTTGTGCAGGACTGTGTCTGACTCCTTGTTTGATTCTTTGTGCAGGACTGTGTCTGCCTCCTTCTTGTTTGATTCTTTGTGTAGGACTGTGTCTGACTCCTTCCTGTTTGATTCTTTGTGCAGGACTGTGTCTGACTCCTTGTTTGATTCTTTGTGTAGGACTGTGTCTGACTCCTTCTTGTTTGATTCTTTGTGTAGGACTGTGTCTGAATCCTTCTTGTTTGATTCTTTGTGTAGGACTGTGTCTGACTCCTTGTTTGATTCTTTGTGTAGGACTGTGTCTGACTCCTTCCTGTTTGATTCTTTGTGCAGGACTGTGTCTGACTCCTTGTTTGATTCTTTGTGTAGGACTGTGTCTGACTCCTTCCTGTTTGATTCTTTGTGCAGGACTGTGTCTGACTCCTTCCTGTTTGATTCTTTGTGCAGGACTGTGTCTGACTCCTTCTTGTTTGATTCTTTGTGTAGGACTGTGTCTGACTCCTTCCTGTTTGATTCTTTGTGTAGGACTGTGTCTGACTCCTTCCTGTTTGATTCTTTGTGTAGGACTGTGTCTGACTCCTTCCTGTTTGATTCTTTGTGCAGGACTGTGTCTGACTCCTTGTTTGATTCTTTGTGCAGGACTGTGTCTGACTCCTTCTTGTTTGATTCTTTGTGCAGGACTGTGTCTGACTCCTTCCTGTTTGATTCTTTGTGTAGGACTGTGTCTGACTCCTTGTTTGATTCTTTGTGCAGGACTGTGTCTGACTCCTTCTTGTTTGATTCTTTGTGTAGGACTGTGTCTGACTCCTTCCTGTTTGATTCTTTGTGCAGGACTGTGTCTGACTCCTTCTTGTTTGATTCTTTGTGTAGGACTGTGTCTGACTCCTTCCTGTTTGATTCTTTGTGCAGGACTGTGTCTGACTCCTTCTTGTTTGATTCTTTGTGTAGGACTGTGTCTGACTCCTTCCTGTTTGATTCTTTGTGTAGGACTGTGTCTGACTCCTTCCTGTTTGATTCTTTGTGCAGGACTGTGTCTGACTCCTTCCTGTTTGATTCTTTGTGCAGGACTGTGTCTGACTCCTTCCTGTTTGATTCTTTGTGCAGGACTGTGTCTGACTCCTTGTTTGATTCTTTGTGCAGGACTGTGTCTGACTCCTTGTTTGATTCTTTGTGCAGGACTGTGTCTGACTCCTTGTTTGATTCTTTGTGCAGGACTGTGTCTGACTCCTTCCTGTTTGATTCTTTGTGCAGGACTGTGTCTGACTCCTTCCTGTTTGATTCTTTGTGCAGGACTGTGTCTGACTCCTTGTTTGATTCTTTGTGCAGGACTGTGTCTGACTCCTTCCTGTTTGATTCTTTGTGCAGGACTGTGTCTGACTCCTTGTTTGATTCTTTGTGTAGGACTGTGTCTCACTCCTTCTTGTTTGATTCTTTGTGCAGGACTGTGTCTGACTCCTTGTTTGATTCTTTGTGTAGGACTGTGTCTGACTCCTTCCTGTTTGATTCTTTGTGCAGGACTGTGTCTGACTCCTTGTTTGATTCTTTGTGTAGGACTGTGTCTGACTCCTTCCTGTTTGATTCTTTGTGCAGGACTGTGTCTGACTCCTTCTTGTTTGATTCTTGGTGCAGGACTGTGTCTGACTCCTTCTTGTTTGATTCTTTGTGCAGGACTGTGTCTGACTCCTTCTTGTTTGATTCTTGGTGCAGGACTGTGTCTGACTCCTTCTTGTTTGATTCTTTGTGCAGGACTGTGTCTGACTCCTTCTTGTTTGATTCTTGGTGCAGGACTGTGTCTGACTCCTTCCGGCACGGTGTGTTAAAAATGAAACTCACCTCCCTTGCTTCACGACAGAGGAGGTTACTGGTGACCCTCCAGAAGCAAACTGATTTAGTGGTGTACCCAACTACCAAGGCTAAAACCTCCAGCGGGCCTCTGGGCTCTCAGTGCAGCCCACTGGGTGCACAGCATCCTGCCTCTGCCTCTACCACATCGTCCTGTCCACCAGCCTTCTGGAACATGACTTGTCTTCATTTACTTGATAGCCCCACTCGAGGCAGTGAATGCGAACAGAAGACGAAGGAAAGCCAGAGGCCGTTTACTCGGTCCAGGCTAGTAAAACCACTGCCTCAAACCAATAGCAAAGACAGCCTGGTGCCTATGCTTCCTGCTTCTACTCAGTCCAGCCTAGTAAAACCACTGTCTCAAACCAACGAGAGTCTGGTGCTCATGGCTCCTGCTTCTACTCAGTCCAGCCTAGTAAAACCACTGCCTCAAACCAAAACCAACAACAGTCTGCTGCCCATACCTCCTGCTTCTACTCAGTCCGGGATAGTAAAACCACTGCCTGAAACCAACGACAGCCTGGTGCCCATGGCTCCTACTTCTACTCAGGCCAGCCTAGTAAAGCCACTGCCTCAAACAAAAACCAATGACAGCCTGGTGTCCATACCTCCTGCTTCCACTCAGACCAGCCTAGTAAAACCACTGCCTCAAACCAACAATAGCCTGGTGCCCATGGCTCCTGCGTCTACTCAGGC
The DNA here is from genome assembly GCF_964638095.1 of Poromitra crassiceps. Taxonomy (NCBI): domain Eukaryota; kingdom Metazoa; phylum Chordata; class Actinopteri; order Beryciformes; family Melamphaidae; genus Poromitra; species Poromitra crassiceps. Next base: position 40,499,546 of record NC_139631.1, read on the forward strand.
CAGCCTAGTAAAGCCACTGCCTCAAACCAAAACCAATGACAGTCTGGTGCCCATACATCCTCATTTTACTCAGGCCAGCCTAGTAAAACCACTGCCTCAAACCAATGACAGCCTGGTGCCCATACCTCCTGCTTCAACTCATTCCAGCCTAGTAAAACCACTGCCTCAAACCAAAACCAACAACAATCTGCTGCCCATACCTCCTGCTTCTACTCAGTCCAGGATAGTAAAACCACTGCCTCAACCCAATGACAACCTGGTGCCCATGGCTCCCACTTCTACTCAGGCCAGCCTAGTAAAACCACTGCCTCAACCCAATGACAACCTGGTGCCCATGGCTCCCACTTCTACTCAGGCCAGCCTAGTAAAACCACTGCCTCAAACCAATGACAACCTGGTGCCCATGGCTCCTACTTCTACTCAGGCCAGCCTAGTAAAGCCACTGCGTCAAACAAAAACCAACGACAGCCTGGTGCCCATGGCTCCTGCTTCTACCCAAGCCAGCCTAGTAAAACCACTGCCTCAAACCAACGACAGGCTGGTGCCCATGGCTCCTACTTCTACTCAGGCCAGCCTAGTAAAACCACTGACTCAAACCAACGACAACCTGGTGCCCATGGCTCCTACTTCTACTCAGGCCAGCCTAGTAAAACCAGTCCCTCAAACCAACGACAGCCTGGTGCCCATGGCTCCTACTTCTACTCAGGCCAGCCTAGTAAAACCACTGCCTCAAACCAACACCAGCCTGGTGACCATGGCTCCTACTTCTACTCAGCCCAGCCTAGTAAAACCACTGCCTCAAACCAACGACAGCCTGGTGTCCATACCTCCTGCTTCCACTCAGACCAGCCTAGTAAAACCACTGCCTCAAACCAACAATAGCCTGGTTTCCATCGCTCCTGCGTCTACTCAGGCCAGCCTAGTAAAGCCACTGCCTCAAACCAAAACCAATGACAGTCTAGTCCCCATGGCTCCTACTTCTACTCAGGCCAGCCTAGTAAAACCACTGCCTCAAACCAATGACAGCCTGGTGCCCATGGCTCCTATTTCTACTCAGGCCAACCTAGTAAAACCACTGCCTCAACCCAATAACAACCTGGTGCCCATGGCTCACACTTCTACTCAGGCCAGCCTAGTAAAACCACTGCCTCAATCCAATGACAACCTGGTGCCCATGGCTCCCACTTCTACTCAGGCCAGCCTAGTAAAACCACTGCCTCAAACCAATGACAACCTGGTGCCCATGGCTCCTACTTCTACTCAGGCCAGCCTAGTAAAGCCACTGCCTCAAACAAAAACCAATGACAGCCTGGTGCCCATGGCTCCTACTTCTACCCAGGCCAGCCTAGTAAAACCACTGCCTCAAACCTACGACAGCCTGGTGCCCATGGCTCCTACTTCTACTCAGGCCAGCATAGTAAAACCACTGACTCAAACCAACGACAACCTGGTGCCCATGGCTCCTACTTCTACTCAGGCCAGCCTAGTGAAACCAGTGCCTCAAACCAACGACAGCCTGGTGCCCATGGCTCCTACTTCTACTCAGGCCAGCCTAGTAAAACCACTGCCTCAAACCAACAACAGCCTGGTGACCATGGCTCCTACTTCTACTCAGCCCAGCCTAGTAAAACCACTGCCTCAAACCAACAATAGCCTGGTGCCCATGGCTCCTGTGTCTACTCAGGCCAGCCTAGTAAAGCCACTGCCTCAAACCAAAACCAATGACAGCCTGGTGCCCATGGCTCCTACTTCTACTCAGGCCAGCCTAGTAAAACCACTGCCTCAAACCAATGACAACCTGGTGCCCATGGCTCCCACTTCTACTCAGGCCAGCCTAGTAAAACCACTGCCTCAAACCAAAACCAACGACAGCCTGGTGCCCATGGCTCCTGCTTCTACTCAGGCCAGCCTAGTAAAGCCACTGCTTCAAACCAATGACACCCTGGTGCCCATGGCTCCTACTTCTACTCAGGCCAGCCTAGTAAAGCCACTGACTCAAACCAATGACAACCTGGTGCCCATGGCTCCTACTTCTACTCAGGCCAGCCTAATAAAGCCACTGACTCAAACCAATGACAACCTGGTGCCTATGGCTCCTAATTCTACTCAGGCCAGCCGAGTAAACCCACTGCCTCAAACAAAAGCCAATGACAGCCTCGTGCCCATGGCTCCTACTTTTACTCAGGCCAGCCTAGTAAAACCACTGCCTCAAACCAACGACAACCTGGTGCCCATGGCTCCTACTTCTACTCAGGCCAGCCTAGTAACACCACTGCCTCAAACCAATGACAGCCTGGTGTCCATACCTCCTGCTTCTACTCAGTCCAGCCTAGTAAAACCACTGCCTCAAACCAAAACCAACAACAGTCTGCTGCCCATACATCCTGCTTCTACTCAGTCTGGGATAGTAAAACCACTGCCTCAAACCAATGACAACCTGGTGCCCATGGCTCCTACTTCTACTCAGTCCAGCCTAGTAAAACCACTGCCTCAAACAAAAATCAACGACAGCCTGGTCCCCATGGCTTCTGCTTCTACTCAGTCCAGCCTAGTAAAACCACTGCCTCAAACAAAAACCAACGCCAGCCTGGTGCCCATGACTTCTGCTTCTACTCAGTCCAGCCTAGTAAAATCACTGCCTCAAACCAAAACCAACAACAGTCTGCTGCCCATACCTCCTGCTTCTACTCAGTCTGGGATAGTAAAACCACTGCCTCAAACCAACGACAGGCTGGTGCCCATGGCTCCTACTTCTACTCAGTCCAGCCTAGTAAAACCACTGCCTCAAACAAAAACCAACGACAGCCTGGTGCCCATGGCTCCTGCTTCTACTCAGTCCAGCCTAGTAAAACCACTCCCTCAAACCAACGACAGCCTGGTGCCCATGGCTCCTACTTCTACTCAGGCCAGCCTAGTAGAACCACTGCCTCAAACCAACGACAGCCTGGTGCCCATGGCTCCTGCTTCTTTACCCACCCAGTGGAAGAAGGTTCCCACCCAAATGGATGTGGTAAATACGAGAGGGAGTGGCTGTTGGAGCAGTGTGACAAAACCAGGGAACACTTTGGAAGACCTTCAGGTGAAAGGAGACAGCAGAGATCTGACTATGCTAATACAGGAAGGAATCATGTCACCTGGAAGTGTTCTCCAGCTGCAGTGGAAGGTGAGCCAGAGCTGTGGATACAGATGGGTCCACTAAACCTCATTTCATCAGTCTCTCATATCTCTGGTGTTTCCGTGTATTTTTCTTCTTCCTGTCTTAAAGCTGCCTTCCCATACATGAAAATGCACCAAACTCCCAATTCCACATACTTTGCACATGTTACTTGAAAATCAATGCAGAGCATCCTTAGACATGTCCAATGAAAACTTTTTTTTCTTCTTCTTTTGATCACAATTTTAGCCCACAGCTCGTCCAGGTATTGCAGCGGTAGATTCCCTGCCTACCAACGGCCAAACAAAGGGTCGCATGTTCGACCCCCCGTCTTTTCGGCAGGTAAATTGACTGTAGGACAGCCATACTCTTTTTTTAGGCTTCCTGTACAGCGTGGATCTTCGCCCAGGACTTCCACTTCCACTCAGCGGTGACTTTTAAAAACATACATTGCGTCGCTTTTATTTTGAATGCTAAACGTCAAAATTCCCTCTTACAAGCACAATAAGCACTTGATGTGGCTGATAGCACAACGCTGTAACATTGAAATGTTGATATATATATTCTTTTGTTTTTGTTTTGTTCTGTTTTGTCTGAGCCCGTTTTTGTTCTGAAAATTGTCAAATAAAATATATATAAAAAAACGTCAAAATTCCTATATATTCACTAGCGTTCGGGACCGGAACTCTTATATTCGCCGGTACAACAACAGCACTGCGTGCAGGCGGAAGTCCCGGGCAGAAGATCTGCGTGGTACAGGAAGCCTAAAAAAAGGTACGGCTGTCCCAGAGTCTCTTTACGTGCCGAAATAGACTCTGGGTTGCCAGATTGCCTCCGGCTTGGTCGGGCATCCATACAGGCACAATTGGCCGTGTCTGCGGGTGCAACGCTGGATTAAGGGTATGTGTCCTGGTCGCTGCACTAGTGCTCCCTCTGGTCGGTCGGGGTGCCTGTTAAGTGGGGAGGGGAACTGGGGACAACAGCATGATCCTCCCACGCGCTACATCCTGCCGGTGAAAGTCCTCGCTGTCAGGTGAAAAGAAGCGGTTTGGTGACTCCACATGTATCAAAGGAAGCATGCTAGTCTACAACTGTTCCCAGATCGGCAGAGGGGGTGGAGCAATGACCGGGACAGGGAATTGGCCAAGTACAATTGCGGTTATTGGTTATATATTATTCAATGTCCAGTCTTCATGTAAAACATATAGGGCTCTATTCTCCCACAGGCCATCGGCGCTATTACGGGCCTTAACCGCAAAAAAACGTGCCTTGCGCCTGTTTCGGCAAGATAGCAATAGGCTTTAGGCTGCCAAATGCGCTTTAGGCCGAATGGGCGTGGCGCAGTCCCAAAGTGGGCGTGTCGGCGCTAAATACCAGCCTAGTAATATCTTGGGAGCTGGCCTACATTTAGCGCTTTGCGCTTTTGAAAAGCAGGCCTATTCTCTGCCTTCACTGCTTCTTCTCTGTCACCCTTCTCTCTCTCTCTCTCTGAGTTCCCAGCATGCATTGTGTTTCTTCATTTCGCTACTAAATAGCCACCAAATGAGCCAAAATAGATATAAAAGGTAGTTCTAAATTAATGTGTAATGGTAACACAGCCTGCCATTGTCAACATTTCAATATTGGACCAAATAAAACCTCGAAATGAAAACACCACCCTATGTGAAACATATATGTCCTCCTGGGCCTATATATATCCCTTGTCGAGTTAACGTGATTTAGAGAAGTAACAGCGGAACGCGCTTCGGAAGCTTCTAATGGCATCTGCTATACTGTGATGTCCATCCAATAACTTGGCCCTATTTCACATTTAGTTTTACAATAAAAACACATTTATGCAATGACTTGACATAATGTAGGGTATATTTATGTGCATCATCCTTCCTGCAGCAGGCGAGAGAAAATGATATCTTTCTGGACAAACTTTCACCAATCTAATAGGCTATATTTTTCTAGCTGATGCATAGAACATTATTTTCACTTTGATCTTGCTATAGTGTAGCGTATTTACATGCTTGCAGTATTGAAACTGCAGTTAGATTGGTTTGAGAAGCATAATAATATGGAATAATAGCCTATAATGCAGACAGACAGGCTGGATGAAGGGAGGGGGGGGGGGGGGGCAGAGCGTTTGGCTTTCGTCTGGTTTTGCGGGATCACTGGAATTGGAGCTAAAAAGGCAAGCGTGCGATTCGTTTATTGCACTTATCCAATGAGCATGACGGTGCATAATTTTACGCCTAAAAGGCGTGGTTGTAATGCTTTGGGCTGCATCTAGCGCCAGCACGACGATATCAAGTGCGCCTTTCCACGCCCACTGCTTTGATCTGCGCCTGCCGCTCGGCCTAGAAACTGCGCCGATGCAACGATAGGGGCCATAGTCTGCAATATTTTCCTGTCTTCATAGATTCCATTTACTTTGTTTTTTAATTCCTTGAATTTTGTCCTCATAAAATGAATGGCTGTTTACTGGCACTGCTTTCACAGACAATGTAACATCTGAATGGAGAAGATTAGTTGTGTGTCTGTGTCTGCAGGGCCATTGGCACGAGTCTAATCTGCTTGCCGATGGGTCGATGAAGGACAGTGAAGGCAAACTGTACCTGTCCCCGGAGCACTGGCTGGAGGCCATCCTTGGTAACAACATCCCTGTCAGCTCAGCCTATGCCTGGGACAAGGTAGGACACCAGGCTGCCTGGGCCTCTGTTAAAAACCCTAAAAACAAAAAATATGGAATTAGGGGACGATTTTGTCAGTGAGTGATTAGTAACTGAGTCATCAGTCACTGATTTTTCTTTAATTTACTGACCACTGTTATTTTTGCTTAAAGATTATAATCAAACTTTATTACTACAATGCACTTTATTGTATACTTTACATACATAATAATAATAATAATAACTTTATTTGTATAGCACTTTTCAATACAGGTAACAAAGTGCTTAACAACAGTCAATAAAACAATCGTGTAACAGTCATTAAAAAGAAAAAGAACAGTCAGTAAGACAATCATGTAAAAACAGTCAATGAAGAAAAAGGACACAGAGAGGCAATCAAGTTAAAACTGTAGAACGAAGTCAGGGAAAACATCAGACATTAAAACATTACTTTACATACATATGCACACGTAAAAATAATGTAAAAAAAATTATTGATGCAATACCAATCAGGAAGTGTGGGGGGGCGGTAGTGTAAACACAGTGTGTCGCTGTCCGTGCTGCCCCCCACACTTCCTGAATGGTAGTGCATCAATGACTTTTTGATATCAAAGGTATAAAAGTGGATTTTATGCAACAATTTGGAAGCGGCAACATCAGTTGTTTAGAAGAAGCGGATGTTAGGCGTCGGATAGCGTCTTCACTTCAAGTTCCTGGCTCAGGTAATAAGGACTCATTTTAAGACCTAGACGCGAGAGCGGCGCGGCGGTCTGATGGGAGATGCTAATTGGGTCCCCGGGCGCTAACGAGCGAGAAGCGCCCGGCTAGCAGGGTAATGCTGAGACATGTGATAGGCCTTCAAATATCCCACCCATCTATATGCCTTTTGTGTTGTCAATAGTCTGTCAGCCATTGCATCCTGTTGCCAGCCATGACACTATACGTAAACAGTATGTGTGAATGATTCATTGACAGCCATGTGAACAGACACGTCTACAGTGTTTAGTTAGAAGTGATTCCTTCCATTGTTTTACCAGGTGACGTTCAGAGAAAAGCCTTTGTCACATTACTTATTGAACCTGGAGGCGGAAGCGGCTACACCCCAGACTGATCCCTCTGCAGAGCCTCTTCAACCCCCCAGCGCCGCTTCTATTCAGGAAGCCCTGATGCATATAACGGAGGTCTCCTGGGACTCTGATGCCTTCTTATAATGAGCTCTGTCCAAAATGATCTCCATTTATGTTTGGGTTTTTTTGTTTTCAGAATCTTACTAGATTAATTTTGCATGTTTGGTCAGATGTTCATGAATTATCACATATACGACTCTTGAGATAATCTGTTGAACATAATGTTAAACAGTTGAATTGTTAAATGTCAACCATGATGTCAACTTCATAAACTGTTGAAATGTCACAAATACTCTGTAGGAGGACTCTCAAAATAAAGTGTTCCCCAGTTAACCTGTTCCGAACATTCCAATGTTATTGAAAATGACTCAGGGGGGGTCCTGCTGGGGGGGAAGGGGGTTGTGTTCCTGAGTGAGTTTGTTTGTGTTTATCTATGTGTTTTGTGTTCTTTGTAGATGTTTGTGGTTTATTATGTTTTTCTTGTATGTTGAAAATATAATTAAATAAATAATTGATAACATTTTTTTATTTCATAACAGTGTTCATTTATGATTTTTGTCCTGATTCATAAGATACATATATATGACTTACTATGATGTATACTACGATTTGTAAAGATGCACATCAGTGTAAAGAGGTGGCCAAACTATTCTAAATGAAAAGCTTGGTAAACTGAGTTTCGGTGGGTGGGTTTACTCTCAGCTACAGTAGGCTACACCCTGAATTAAACGTATTGCAGTGTTTGCCCAATTGGAGGTTTTAAGTCCACTTGAACATTGTTTTTATCTTTAGCATTGTTCAGTGTCCTATTTTGTTGACTATTATTAAACAAAAAAAACTATGTGGAAAGTAAATAAGTAGAAAATTGTTTAATTTGTTCACAGCACATTCCATATGCAGGTAGATTGCTCGATAGGATCGTTCTGTAAAGCAGTGCTTCTCAAAGGGGGGGTCCAGGGACCACCAGTGGTCCTTTAGGGAATTCCAGGGGGTCCCCAGAAAATTGATGGAATTTGTGCAGGTAAATAGAACTTAATTAACATTTTGGGCTCATGATTACAATGAAAATACCCCAAAAAGACACACAAATAATCACAGGCCCCCAGGGTATAAATATGGAGGAAAAGGTAGCATTCTATAAATGGGCATGTGACAGAAACAGGAGTGACATCACAAGCGGATAATGCTCTGCTGGGGTTGACACAGGGATGCAAAGTCACAGAGTGAAAAAAGGTTGACAGATGCCAGGGCAGACATAAAACCACTCAGAAATCCTCATATTTTGGACTGAAAAAGGTGACTGTCACCTAAAGGTCACTAGTTTGCATCCCCGTGACATCACTGCAGGGAGTTCCATGAAATGGAACAGTGTCCCCTGCTGGTTACAAAAACTAGTCTAAATGTGTGATTAAAATATATATTTCCCCATATTATATTATATATTTCTTCCACATATTAATGCAATCCAACCTGCACCAGGCTCTTTAAAGACCCCCTAAAGTAAAAAATAATAATAGAATAAATAGACTTTGCGATCAGACGACACGGGAGGCGCAGTCCATTTATATATATATATATATATATATATATATATATATATAAATGGGCTGCGCCTCCCGTGTCGTCTGATCACAAAGTCGTTACTGATTGGGGAGGACTGAATCCATCACTGCCATATCACTGGCCAAGTGAACGGTTCCCTCCCATAACCAGCCCTCTGAGGGAAAGTGTCCCAGACCCAGAGAGAGATCTGCAGCATGCAGTAACGTAGTGTATCAGCATAAGAACTCTCATGGGTCTGGCATTGAGACTACAGCAAAGGATGCTACTGAGAGTTCTGATGAGGCGGCATCAGCTGAGGATAACTAAGAGGGTAACAACCACAAATGATGCCCCAAGGGGTGGTGGAGCCTTTTTGGGGAGAAGATTGTCCTAATGTGCTCGAGATGGGACGTCCGACAAAACATGAATGCATTGAATTTTTGAAAGAAATTTCACTGCAATCCAGCATCCAAGAGACTTAAATAAATCAACTTAATGTAGTTTTCTTTTGGGTCTCAGGAGGTTAGAACATGACTTTAAACTTCATTATTTCATTTACAAGAATTTAATTTGGAGATGAATAACTGACCAATCTCTACAATATAGACAGTCAGAATTTTGGATAAAACCATATCTACAGTGTAACAGTATTCTCAGATTTGGGTCTGAGAGACAAAATGTTATCAAATGGGGGACTGTGGCTCTATAGGCTAATGTGGACTAATTTGGGGTCGTTGATATGAAAAAGCTTGAGAATCACTGGGTTACAACAAAACCAATTCCAGTCTGGGGCCAATTAGGAAATGTAGGCCTGTTTAATGTTGAAATTATATCAAACTGTCATGCTGTGAATTGCAGATTTGTAGGTTTAATTTTGGCCGATGATAATATAAGGCAGTGGTTCTCAACATGTGGTCTGGGGACCACCAGGGGTCCTTGAGGGGGTTCCAGGCGGTCCCCAGCAAAATGATGAGGTGTTAAACTTCTCTGTTACTACATTTAAGAAGTCAACACAATTAGAGAATGCAGGAGTATAATGCTTTTGATCATAGTTTCACTGTTATCTCTTTAGCTACAGTATAGCTAGTCATGGATTTCTGGACAAAATCACACATCTGACTCCCCTTCTCCCAGATTTGGGTCTGAGAGACAAAATCTCATCACCAATTTAGGGTCTTTGGTATGAAAAGGTCTGAGAATCACTCCTTTGTAATTACTAGGCATCTCGCGCTCGATCCCTAGGCTCGCCTGCTGCGCGGGCTCGCTAGCTCAGCCTCTATGCGGCCTCACCCGCCCTGCAGCTCGCATACGCAGCTCGGGCGCTGCGCGGCCTCACCCTGGCTGCTCCTTGATAGGGAGGGAATATGTCAAGAATCATAAAGATTGTGCACTTTGTGACAAGTTTATTTTTTATTTTTGGCATGGTGTGTTAGGTATGGAATGGATCGGGTTTTCAAAAACCACAGCATACAACTTGGGGTGGCCCCCTAGTGGCCAGGTTGCAGAAACTCCAATGTGGCGCTCGCCAGAAAGAGCAAATGTCAAATTTCAGCTTCTTAATAGATTGTTGTATAATCTCTCTTTTTCTACATTTGTTGGTGCTAGGAATCCATTTCTGGGTAACTGTTCTATTTCAAGATCATTTCCAAGGTCAATTGTGTATTTTCCAAGGTCATTTTTTTTTAAGCAAAAACTGGCCATAACTCTGTAGATTAGTTTAGGTCTTTAGACCCATATTTTCACCCCAAGGAATTCAATTGTCTGTTTATTGGACATGTCATTGTCACTCTAATGTCAAAAATCGAATATGGTGGGTAAAATCATCAGTGTCATTAGCTACAAAACCACAGGTTATAGATTGGCACAGATTGCTTGGTCACATTGACAATTCTGAGGACTGGCTTTGGCATTAATTGGACAATCCTGGCGTGTTCCACCCCCAAATCGGGTGGGATTCAGCTTGTTGTCGTGCTACGCGAGTGGGATCCGCGGAGTACCAGGCAGCCAGCTACTTCTGTGTGGAACGAGCAGACAATCCGATGCATGGGTGCTGCCCGCCCGCATGGGGGCGGGCGGGCCCCATGCGGGCGGGGGGAGGCCCCTCGGGGTCTCCGAGGGGCGACCCCTGACAGCCACGCTCTCAGAGGCGCGCGCCATTATCGTTATAAATGTAAATAATATTCCTGGAATGCGTGTTTTTATGAGCCAGTTACATTTCTTTGCATTCTTAGACTATTATTGTTTTTGTTTTTTGTTCTTGTTTCATACAATTGGCCATGTTAGTAGTTAGTTTATGGGATAGGAATTCTGCCAGATGACAGGCACTAGGCGCCATTTTCTACTTCATTTGGAAGAGAAAATTATCCTGAAGATTTGATTGACAGCTACATGTCGTGAAATGATTGGTTGAAATGGGGTAGAAATTTTATAGTAGCCTACTAGGTGACATCAGCAAACTGTAGATTAGTGTCATCAATGAAATCTTGAAAAATGAACTTTTGATGTGAAAAAGTGTGAAAAACTAAAGAAATTAGATGTTTGTGTTTTTTTTTGCATACATTATTAAATAGGTGCACTGCATACCCAGGCATTTGAACTAAAAGAAAAGAAAAGTCATTTTTGGCATTTTTCAGCTTGACTTTAAACAAAGGATTACAAAGTCCCGCCTTCACCTCATTCAAACAAAGTCTCAACCCCCACCTGAACCATCTCTACTCCAATGGGCGGGGCGTCACCTGCGCTATATAAACCTGTTTACAGTTGTTCTGCCTCTTGTCTTATCACCGCCCAGCTGTGATCATCAAAGAGACGTTTTCTACAGACATTCAGGACAAAAGACCAGCAGGACGAGGCCTCTGATCAAGGTTTCTTTGTGCTGCGATCCAGTCTACAACTAGCCTACTGCGCACAAGCAAGGACAACTTTGGAAACGCAAAGACTCAAGTAAGGCTGAATCATCTGGCAGAAATAAATTAGCCTTATTGTCAGAGGTGGTAGTGCATACTGATCATACGGAATTATCTTCTAGAATCATTGAAGACGAGTGTGACGATCTCATTTGTTTATTGAGTAGCCTAGTGTCTCTCTCTGTCCCTCTCTCTATTGATCTCCGTTATTGGACGCGATCCCAAATTCTCGTGTCCAAATTTGTGACTGAGTTTAACTCGAAAGAAAACCAACTAACCAATTCCATCAGAGCCTTGGTTTGTGACCCTTTGTTCTCTTACAGACACACACAAATACACAAATACTTGGAAACGTATTGTGTTATTCTTCTATTTACCTACTGTAAAATTCATGCTTGGGTTGTTTTGATTCTTACTGTTTGATATCATTAACTTAATACAATATTTTAATTCATTGACAGATCATATTCTGCTTATTGTCTTTCACTTAGGCTACCAGAATCACTTTCATTGCTACAATATGATTACATAAGGGAATTTGTGTTAATTCATGTAGGCTATTCATTGAAATCATCCTCTGGACATTCAGGACAAAAGACCAGCAGGACTAGGCCTCTGATCAAGGTTTCTTTGTGCTGCGATCCAGTCTACAACTACTGCGCACAAGCAAGGACAACTTTGGAAACGCAAAGACTCAAGTAAGGCTGAATCATCTGGCAGAATTAAATTAGCCTTATTGTCAGAGGTGTAGTACATACTGATCAGATGGAATTACCTTCTAGAATCATTGAAGATGATTGTGATGATCTAATTTGTTTATTATAGCCTAGTGTCTCTCTCTCTCTCTTGATCTCCGTTATTGGACGGATCCCAAATTCTCTCGTGTCCAACTTTGTGACTCAGTTTAACTCAAGAAAACCAACTAGACAATCAGAGTCTTGGTTTGTGACCCTTTGTTCTCTCTCTCACACACACACACACACACACACACACACCTAAACATCACTCCGACTGGAAACATATTGTGTTATTCTATTTATAGCCTACTGTAAAATTCATGCTTGGGTTGTTTTGATTCTTACTGTTTGATATCATTAACTTAATACAATATTGTAATTCATTGACAGATCATATTCTGCTTATTGTCTTTCATTTAGGATACCAGAATCACCTTTATGGCTACAATATGATTACATACAAGGAATTTGTCTTAATTTATGTATTCATTGAAATCATCCTCTGCTCTCACAAATCTTTTTCAACCTTTAGATTGCTAATATTTGTATACCTAAACCTAAATGATTACCTCAATCAATTGTAAGTAACATAACATTCAAGACAATTTTGAACAATTTCCCAAAGAGTTTGAGACCCCAATTTGTAATTCGACTGTATATGACTGAATGTAACCCTGCTGTATCTACAGAGCTGTTTGGTGGGAGGACAGACATCTGGTGTAGGAGGGGAGGAGCTTTGTCCAAATGAATTCTTCAGAAGAGGTGAGAAAAATATCACTGTTGTATCACTGATGTTCCAACACACACACACACACACACACCACACACACACACAGTGCCCCCCTGTCCTAATTCTTTCTTTATGTCTTCCTTTATGCAAACAGAGAGACACCAAGAGACCCAAACGCATTCACACTGAGAAGCCCTACGACTGTGACCAATGTGGGAGCAGTTTCAGTCGGTTAGGTCACCTAAAAACACATCAACGCATTCACACTGGAGAGAAGCCCTACCACTGTGACCAATGTGGGAGCAATTTCAGTCAGTTAGGTCACCTAAAAACACATCAACGCATTCACACTGGAGAGAAGCCCTACCACTGTGACCAATGTGGGAGCAGTTTCAGTCAGTCAAGTGACCTAAGAACACACAAACGCATTCACACTGGAGAGAAGCCCTACCACTGTGACCAATGTGGGAGCAGTTTCAGTCGGCTAGGTGACCTAACAACACATCAACGCATTCACACTGGAGAGAAGCCCTACCACTGTGACCAATGTGGTAGCAGTTTCAGTCGGTTATTTAGCCTAAAAACACATCAACGCATTCACACTGGAGAGAAGCCCTACCACTGTGACCAATGTGGGAACAGTTTCAGTCAGTCAAGTGACCTAAGAACACACAAACGTATTCACACTGGAGAGAAGCCCTACCACTGTGACCAATGTGGGAGCAGTTTCAGTCGTTTATTTCATCTAAGAACACATCAACGCATTCACACTGGAGAGAAGCCCTACCACTGTGACCAATGTGGGAGCAGTTTCAGTCGGTTATTTAGCCTAAAAACACATCAACGCATTCACACTGGAGAGAAGGCCTACCACTGTGACCAATGTGGGAGCAGTTTCAGTCGGTTATTTAGCCTAAAAACACATCAACGCATTCACACTGGAGAGAAGCCCTACCACTGTGACCAATGTGGGAACAGTTTCAGTCAGTCAAGTGCCCTAAGAACACACAAACGCATTCACACTGGAGAGAAGCCTGTGACCAATGTGGGAGCAGTTTCAGTCACTCAAGTGACCTAACAAAACACAAACACATTCACACTGGAACAGGCTACTGGTGTGACCGCTGTAAGAAAATGTTCACTTGGTTATCTAGTCTGAAGAAACACCCCTGCATCTAACCCGCTGAAGAGCGCCTCCACTGTCTGCAGGCAGAACAAACTTCTCTCTGTCCAACCAAACGTGTAATGAATGAAAGTTCAGTGACAGCATCAGCCATACAGACGTTGCATTGCTAGAATGTAAACAATGTAAAAATGTCATTACAAAGTAAATGGAGAGCTTGTGAAACTGATGGTTACGTGTCTGATTTGTGATACTACAGCAGAATAACATGGAGCTAACACTGACATCTGAACACTGACATCGTCAAATGTGGGTTCATATTAAAGGCACAATGAATTTAAACCATATCTCTCAGTGTATTACTTCTAGCCTATTAAGTAAATCAGGGGTCAGCACTCTGCAACCTTTTTGATATGACGTGCCATTTTCAATTTTGCTTTTCAATTGTGCTTTGCCACTGTGCCACAGCAAGATTAATGCCTCGCACATCAAAATGTTACGTTATTCCTTTTAAAATCAGGACATTGCAATGAAACCACTAAGATACACAGCACGGCCCTTCTCTGTCTTCCGCGCTGGTATTTTTCATCTGCTTTCTGCTGCCCCTAGCCATTTATATAGGATATTTATGGTAATGACCCACTCTCTGCCTCTGATTGGTTGCCTTCCATGGCAGCGGCAGCTGCTGCCATGGAAGACAACCAATCAGCAAAATACAGCAACATATCCAGACTTCAGTATGTGGTGCTGGTACTGGGACTCCATGACCAAGACTTGGGAACCTTACTGGACCCATCTTCAAGATGCCAGTAAAGCCTGAGCCATCATTCTCTGCTGCGGCTGAATGCTGTAAAGCTGGAGCACATGGCACGTCAATGTGGATGCAAGAGTGCCTGTACCATCAATGAGGGTCGAGGAAAACAATATTTGAGTAATCTGGCTGTGTATATAAGAATATAAACAAAACCTACTTGTCACCTGAAAACTTTTATCCAAAGTCAGTCGCCCTGGTAAATCAAAAGGACTGAGCACATCTAACTCAATCTAACTTACCCCCCCGCCACCACCACCACCAACCCATGGACATACCTAAGTGTTACTCACTTGTACATATAGGCACTTAGTAGGGATGTCACAATATATCGTCCCACAATATATCGCGATATCAAAACATGACAATATGTATCGTTGAGATTAAATCTCATATCGCGAGAAGGAGAAGCTGAACATGGTAGCACTGATCTGCATCTGATTGCATGCTCACTCTCCTTTTCATTGCTTTGTTTGAACAGACGAGGGGCGTTACAGACACGGAGGAAAATGGTGAAATTACTCAAATTAGCGTAGAGGATGCCCCCTCAACTTACAAATCGATCGCAAAACAATATTGTTAAAATATTGTATCGTAGTACAACCCAATATCGTGTATCGTATCGTATCGTGAACTGAGTGTATCGTGACACCCCTAGCACTTAGCATTTTTTATTACTTTGTTCTGTTGTTTTTGTTTCTGATATTGTAATATTTTGTTCAAATTCTAAACACCTTTGGTCAGTATTGCTAGCATTTCACATTTATGGAGAGCATTGATGCACAGACTGGCTATTACCTGTATCAATGGGAATGGGTTCTACTGTGAGAGTAAAATGATTGATTTACTGCATATTGATTGGTTTTTGATCATTGTTGACTCTGTTTAATTTTGATCTATAGCTGACACGCATACATGTAGCTGACATCTCAGGCACTCATTTTGAGTGTCTTTTCCTCTCTTCTGAGAGCTGTTTGTTATGTCGAAAAGCCACCACCTGGAGAGGAGGAGATAACATAGTGTTTTGTCAATTATACACGTAGTGTATCAGCGTAAGAACTTGCATGGGTCTGGCGTTGAGACTACAGCAAAGGATGCTACTGAGAGTTCCGATGATCAGCAGCTGAGGATAACTAAAGCTTAATTTATACTTATTAGAAAGTGTCGCTCAGCACGTGGTCGCAGACGAAAAAGAAAGCGTCGCTCAGGGTGTTGCATTTATACTTCAGTGAATGTTGGCCTCGGTTCAATGGTCACGTGACACTCGAACGCTATAAGCAGACAGCCAAGGCAAGAAAGGGAACGCACAGTGAAACCACCTCGGGAGGCAAGATGTAATGTACTTGGCTGCAGCCGCATATAAACGACACACAACCACACAACTCACCTCCTCTCTCGTTCTTTGTGATTTTCACGAAGTCATACATCAAGGACAGGCTGATAAAAATAGCGGGGACACGTTCATTCATTGCAATCGAGAGAAAATTAAAACAAGGAAGTCAAGCGCATGCCGTCTATATAGCCAATCAGACTTAGCGATACTATGACGTAGTCAGCGACACTAGACATTTCACAAGGTAGCAGACACTGCTCGCCGACACTTGAAAGTGTCGACTCAAGTCCTCATTTCCGTCGGCGACCGTTTCAAAAGTGTCGACAGACGAAGCATAAATTGGGCTTAAGAGGGTAACAACCACAAATGATGCCCCAAGGGGTGGTGGAGCCTTTTTGGGGAGAAGATTGTCCTAATGTGCTTGAGATGGGAGGTCCGACAAAACATGAACGCATCGAATTTTTGAAAGAAATGTCACTGCAATCCAGCATCCAAGAGACTTAAATAAATAAACTTAATGTAGTTTTCTTTTGGGTCTCAGGAGGTTAGAACATGACTTTAAACTTCATTATTTCATTTACAAGAATTTAATTTGGAGATGAATAACTGACCATTATCTCTACAATATAGACAGTCAGAATTTTGGATAAAACCATATCTACAGTGTAACAGTATTCTCAGATTTGGGTCTGAGAGACAAAATGTTATCAAATGGGGGACTGTGGCTCTATAGGCTAATGTGGACTAATTTGGGGTCGTTGATATGAAAAAGCTTGAGAATCACTGGGTACAAAACCAATTCCAGTCTGGGGCCAATTAGGAAATGTAGGCCTGTTTAATGTTGAAATTATATCAAACTGTCATGCTGTGAATTGCAGGTTTGTAGGTTTAATTTTGGCCGATGATAATATAAGGCAGTGGTTCTCAACATGTGGTCTGGGGACCACCAGGGGTCCTTGAGGGGGTTCCAGGCGGTCCCCAGCAAAATGATGAGGTGTTAAACTTCTCTGTTACTACATTTAAGAAGTCAACACAATTAGAGAATGCAGGAGAATAATGCTTTTGATCATAGTTTCACTGTTATCTCTTTACCTACAGTATAGCTAGTCATGGATTTCTGGACAAAATCACACATCTGACTCCCCTTCTCCCAGATTTGGGTCTGAGAGACAAAATCTCATCACCAATTTAGGGTCTTTGGTATGAAAAGGTCTGAGAATCACTCAGTTGTAATTACTAGGCATCTCGCGCTCGATCCCTAGGCTCGCCTGCTGCGCGGGCTCGCTAGCTCAGCCTCTATGCGGCCTCGCCCGCCCTGCAGCTCGCATACGCAGCTCGGGCGCTGCGTGGCCTCACCCTGGCTGCTCCTTGATAGGGAGGGAATATGTCAAGAATCATAAAGATTGTGCACTTTGTGACACGTTTATTTTTTATTTTTGGCATGGTGTGTTAGGTATGGAATGGATCAGGTTTTCAAAAACCACAGCATACAACTTGGGGTGGCCCCCTAGTGGCCAGGTTGTAGAAACTCCAATATGGCGCTAGCCAGAAAGAGCAAATGTCAAATTTCAGCTTCTTAATAGATTGTTGTATAATCTCTCTTTTTCTACATTTGTTGGTGCTAGGAATCCATTTCTGGGTAACTGTTCTATTTCAAGATCATTTCCAAGGTCAATTGTGTATTGCGTGTACTTTTTTTTTTAGCAAAAACTGGCCATAACTCTGTAGATTAGTTTAGGTCTCTAGACCCATATTTTCACCCCAAGGAATTCAATTGTCTGTTTATTGGACATGTCATTGTCACTCTAATGTCAACAATCGAATATGGTGGGTAAAATCATCAGTGTCATTAGCTACAAAACCACAGGTTATAGATTGGCACAGACTGCTTGGTCACAGCAATGCATTGTAGTAACTTAAAGTCAACGTGAACCGGAACGGAATGCACTAGCGGAGAGTGAAAACAAATTGAGAGGCGGAGCATATACGGTGTCGATTATTTGAGTTGACCATTCTGAGGACTGGCTTTGGCATTGGACAATCCTGGCGTGTTCCACCCCCAAATCGGGTGGGATTCAGCTTGTTGTCGTGCTACGCGAGTGGGATCCGCAGAGTACCAGGCAGCTAGCCTGGGTAAACCCATCCCCCACGTGACCTGCTCTCAGACCTGTTCTCAGTCACTATGGTCTGGTCCCCCGCCTGTGCTAAACGATTTCCTGCGGTTGTTGGGCCCCCCCCCCGATAGACCGCTCCATTACGCCCCACATGGAAAGAATCTATATGTACCCTATATGTTTTAATATAGGGCCACATATAGTTTTCCCATATATGGTGCATACATAAAATTGGCCGTTTTCCTATATTATATGTACATATATGTACCTATATGTATAGGTACATATATGTACCTATATGTACATATAATATAGGAAATCGGCCAATTTTATGTATGCACCATATATGGGAAACCTATATGTACATATATGTACCTATATGTAGGATTTAAAAAAAAAAATAGCAGCGCACACGGGATTCGAACCCCGTTCAAGCCGTGCGCTCTAGTGCTGAGCTATACATTTTCTTATACTAACCGGAGAGCCGGGCACATTATATACTCTCTCGCACACAACGTAGACCACAATTGTCAGCGATCGGGAAGTTATTTTATGTGATGCGTACGATTGTAACAGACTAAAATGATGTTGTGTGTGTGTGTGTGCATCTATAGTCTGTAGGCTGTACGGCTTCAGAGGTTAACTTCATTTAACACCAGAGACTCAGGAGGTAGGCCTACACAGAGCCTCGTATAGTCTGTTACAATAACATAGTGTGCCCAGAGCACCTCGTTCCGCACTTGGTGCAGACCGGTGCAGACTTGCTTTGGTCTAGTCAGTCACAGCTAGTAAGTACTTGCGCATGCTCGTTGCTGCAGGAACTGAATTCATTATTTTATAGTATTGCGCTAAACTATTAACCATAGTTGTGTCCTGGAAGCTTTTTGCTGGCACCACATAGCCTATAGTCCCATATTTATGATATTTCATGTGACATAAAATGCGTTGAAATGTAGTTTTCGTGTAGATCAGATTTCAACTCTCAGTTACACAATAAAAGACAATAAAATGCCAATTCACACACTATCAATATTGTCTCTATTCCAAACTACAACAAATGTTTTAACAATATGATGAACCAAATTGTGTTTTTTTACACGTTTACGTTGTAACCGCATTTTAGCCGGTTGAAAAGAGGGTGAAATTAGGTCTTAGACGTTCAAACCCAATATCACCCAGATTTAAACTAAAAATCAACGTTGAAAAAACGTTTTGTGCTCGCTGGGTATATATGGATTATGACACAGTGTATACAAACAGATTTGTAAATGACCTATATAGGAGGCATATACCTTGTATTGTGTACATATATGGCCTATATGTGGATATAAAGAAGTGAGACCTATATGACCTGTATTATGAACATATAGGGCCTTTATGTGTATATAAAGAAGCTATATAGGAGACATATATGCCCTGTATGTGCACATATAGTACCTATATGTGGATATAAAGAAGCTATAGGAGACCTATATGCCCGGTATATGCACTTATATGCACCTGAATCTGGCCTATATGCAACCTATATGCGGCATAAATGTGGCCTATATGCGCATATATGCACCTAAATCTGGCCTATATGCAACCTATATGCGGCATATATATGGCCTATATGCTCCTATATGCGCATATATGCACCTAAATCTGGCCTATATGCAACCTATATGCGGCATATATATGGCCTATATGCTCCTATATGCGCATATATGCACCTAAATCTGGCCTATATGCAACCTATATGCGGCATATATATGGCCTATATGCTCCTATATGCGCATATATGCACCTAAATCTGGCCTATATGCAACCTATATGCGGCATATATATGGCCTATATGCTCATATATGCTGCATATAGGTTGCATATAGTTGCATATATGTTCATATAGATTCTTTCCATGAACCTTCATCCATCCAGCTTTGTGCACAGAGCACATGCGCAGTGCAGCAGATGGCGTCATCGCTCTGCGACCTTTGTTGTTAGCAAGCGAGCTAACACTTTTCATTTCAGTACTGCTAGCACGCAAATGGTTACAACCAGCTACAACCAACCAAGCCCCCCTCCGCCCGAAATGTAAACAGACTCAGAGCTGGCCTATGGATCGATGTGTGATTTCCAGGTAAGAATATGTTATTCACAGGTATATGCCACACTATATATTATCTCAGAAACTAGCGTAATTGTGTTTGGTAAGAAAGACATTCGATAAATGAATGACTTTTCCTCATCGGCTGTGTGGGGGTTAGCGAGGTAACGTTAGCTAGCTAGATTACGGGAGCATTTAACGATCTAATGAATTCTAGAAAAACATGTCAGAAGCTAGCTAACGTTAGCCACGTGTAACATACAGTAACTGCTACGTTTTATATTATTAGAGCTTCCAAGAAGAGAGAACATCGCATCTGCCAATGACTCCTGTGACGGTGGTCAGGGAATGAAAGAGGAACAGGACAACTGTCTACACGGACCCAAACCTCGATCCCTGCTGCAGATGGCCGCAGATCTGGAGAGATATTTGTGGCTGTGAAGAACAGTCATCATCTATACAGTGATATGATCTAGTTTTCAGGGACACGCTGTCTTATCTGCATAAATCATATTGAATAGTACCAGACAAAACAAATCAAATCAAGCTCATGCAGGATGTCGGGCAGGCAGCAGTGCATCGCGCACCCCTCTGGAGCTCGCAGAGCCCTAGGCTGCCTCCGGGGCTCGACTCTGCTGCAGCCCGAGGTCGGGTGCAGGGTGTCGGGCAGGTAGCAGTGCATCGCGCACCCCTCTGGAGCTCTCAGAGCTCCAGGCTGCCTCCGGGGCTCGACTCTGCTACAGCCCGGAAATGATCGTGGACTTAATGTTAATCAAAAACGGCCACACTCATAACGGTAAGGTGTGTTTGACCTAGCTAGAAATAACGTTAATGCACTCGCATTTCAGCGTGGTTACAGATGTAGCTGACGCTAGCTAGCTACAGTAGATTTTTGGAGGCTATAGCGTTAACGTGAATGTCATGACATAGTGAGCGTAGTGTTATACTGTATATTATACATAATCCAGATCATATTCCAGATGCAACCTAGCTAGATGTTAAGCTCCACACTGCTGTATGAGTACAATCAAATCTATCAAGCCTTGATATCATATTCCAACGTGAATTCAGCTGAGGGGTTCGCTCCAGAACGAGACTGTTGCATTCAATATTTGTACACGATACTGTGCAGTAGTTAGTGCAGGCTAGTTAATTGTTGGAAGTAAGGTTTTTGAATTGTAAAAGGCTCACAGCACATGTTGTTTCTGACTTGGATTGATTAATCAAAATTTTCAAAATCTTTACTACTGTAGGCTACTGTCCATTAATAATTACATCAGGTGACAAGCTGAAATGTCAATTCTTATAGCAAATCTAGGTAAATTTCAGACTTTAACGTAGTGTCTTGTCTGAAGTGAATACAAGTGACCTATATTTTTCAATCCTGTCTTTGAATAAAAGTTGTACATTGTGTTATACTTGAAAACCATGTCTTTGCTCCCTTTGTGTTCACAATTACAACAAATCTGGTGATCTGCAGATGATGTAAACTTTTGTAATAAATGTTATCTCTTGTACTTCAACCTCTGTCTAGTCAATTATAGGACAAGATACACTTAGCCTACTGTAACACAGTCTTGGGTTTTGTCTTCATTGCCTAGAATTATTATTATTATTAAAACGATTATGAATTATATTCGCTAAACATTATCTTAACAGACTTACCAGCTTAGGCTTCATTCTGTGATGCGTTTGTTATGGTTTGTTGTTGTTCACTTCCTCCCAGCATGCATTGTGCTACTGTATTTCGCTACTAAATAGCAACCAAATGAGCCGAAATAGATATGAAGGTAGATCTCAATTTTGTGTAATGGTAACACAACCTGCAATTGTATAACATTTCAATATTGGACCAAATAAAACATCAAATGAAAACACCACCCTATGTGAAACATATATGTAATCCTGGGTCTATATATACCCCTCGTCGATTTAACGTGATTTAGGTAAGTGACAGCGTAACGCGCTTCTACGCTTCTACCGGCATCTCCTACTGTGATGTCCGCTCCAATAAATTGGCTCTACTTCACATTTTAGTTTTACAATAAAAACACATTTATGCAATGACTTTACATAATGTAGGCTATATTTATGTGCATCATCCTACCTGCAGCAGGAGAGAGAAAACTTTATAATAGCCTATTACTGTATAGCCTGGATGACGTTAGCTAATGCTACCCAGCCTTACATTGGCATATGCTGTATTTAGCTTGTGGTATTATGTAGGCTACAATAATATTGTATAGCTGGCTAGACAGAGGAGTTTATCTGGAATCAGTGTGACAAGATCCCTGCTGCTAGCTTGTCTGCCTTTCTGTGTCAGAGTATCTAGCTACATTATCTGCATTACATGCTACACCATGCAAATATATTTCGATATAATTCAAACAATTAGCCCACTGTACTACTGGACTGTGTATTGCTGTGAATAAGTTAGATTTGATTGTGTAAAGTGTTACATGTTATATTTTTAACTGAGCTTTGCAGAATTACCTCAACACAATTGTGTTGTGTATCAGCTTTAAATATCCAATATATACAGCATTAAACAAACGACCAGCAGCATTCAAATGTGCAAAAACGTTATATTTATTGAAATGTGGTGATCTCATGTCACATTACATAATGTTATGCCCAAATGGTCTACTGCCCAGAAGCGTCACTTTACATGTTTGGTAGGGAATTATTTTAATTATGTTAAACCAGCGTTTATCTTCCATAATGCATTAAATCATAATCACAATGCTATGAAGACATTAGCTGATCACCACAGAGCAGCACAGACAAGTTTATCAGATAATTTCGCCATAAAATGTGTCCAGGTGATCAGCTCTGAAGCCCTGGCTTG
This sequence comes from Poromitra crassiceps, assembly GCF_964638095.1. Lineage (NCBI taxonomy): Eukaryota > Metazoa > Chordata > Actinopteri > Beryciformes > Melamphaidae > Poromitra > Poromitra crassiceps. The sequence continues at coordinate 40,522,714 of NC_139631.1, forward strand.
TATGGTCCGCTAAAATCCGATTTCGATAACGCTAGGTGTTATTTTGATCAACAGACCTCAACCTCAACAGCTGTTTTCACTTGAATTTCCTCACGTAGTTGCATAGCCATATAGCTAGCCAGCTAGTAGCTAGCTCGGGAGCTATGCTTTAGAGAGGCCAAATGCTAACGGCTAGGTAGTGCTAAGCCGCTGCAGCTGTTACACGTCATTGACAAAGACGCACTCTCTGATTGGCCGATCACGGCAGGACTGATGTTGGCAGTCATGCCGTCACTCATTGGCTGCGGGTCTGCGGGAGTCTTTCAATCGCCGCGGAAATCGTTGTGAATGGCCCGGAGTCTAGACGCTAGTGACTGGGAACTGAGAGAGCAGGTCACGTGGGGGCTGGGTTTACCTAGGCTACCAGGCAGCCAGCTACTTCTGTGTGGAACGAGCAGACAATCCGATGCATGGGTGCTGCCTGCCCGCATGGAATCTCCGAGGGGCGACCCCTGACAGCCACGCTCTCAGAGGCACGCGCCATTATCGTTATAAATGTAAATAATATTCCTGGAATGCGTGTTTTTACGAGCCAGTTACATTTCTTTGCATTCTTAGACATTATTGTTTTTGTTTTTTGTTCTTGTTTCATACAATTGGCCATGTTAGTAGTTAGTTTATGGTATAGGAATTCTGACAGATGATAGGCACTAGGCGCCATTTTCTACTTCATTTGGAAGAGAAAATTATCCTGAAATGAAGATTTGATTGACAGCTGCATGTCGTGAAATGATTGGTTGAAATGGGGTAGAAATTTGATAGTATAGGTGACGTCAGCAAACTGTAGATTAGTGTTATCAATGAAATCTTGAAAAATGAACTTTTGATGTCAAAAAGTGTGAAAAACTAAAGAAATTAGATGTTTGTGTTTTTTTTGCATACATTATTAAATAGGTGCACTGCATACCCAGGTATTTGAACTAAAAGAAAAGAAAAGTCATTTTTGGCATTTTTCAGCTTGACTTTAAACAAAGGATTACAAAGTCCTGCCTTCACCTCATTCAAACAAAGCATCAACCCCCACCTGAACCATCTCTACTCCAATGGGCGGGGCATCACCTGGACTATATAAACCTATTTACAGTTGTTCTGCCTCTTGTCTTATCACCGCCCAGCTGTGATCATCAAAGAGACGTTTTCTACACACATTCAGGACAAAAGACCAGCAGGACGAGGCCTCTGATCAAGGTTTCTTTGTGCTGCGATCCAGTCTACAACTACTGCGCACAAGCAAGGACAACTTTGGAAACGCAAAGACTCAAGTAAGGCTGAATCATCTGGCAGAAATAAATTAGCCTTATTGTCAGAGGTGTAGTACATACTGGTCATACGGAATGTAATAGGAAAATATTGTTTTGCTAACACATAACCTGTCCCCATTTGACCTCGCTGTTCTTTGCTGATGTCGCAATACCATTTATCTGAAGTGATATGGACGTTCATTCTATGCCTGGTGTGGTTAAAGGTGTTGCGTCGTCTTGTCTCAGTGGAGACAGAGTTTTGCAAGCGTGCAGAGCTGCACACTGATGCATAGACATCCTGCCAGGTGCAGAACTGCAGAGAGAGGCACAGGCTTGCTGTCGAGACTTCCTGTCCTCGCTCCTCTTCAGGGAAGGTGGAGTCGATAGACGGGGGGCCTTTACAAGAAGCGATGCATGGTTTAACCACAAAGGTACTTTAGTTATACGCCTGTGACGCATGATATGCATTTTGAGAGTTGACGCCTGTGACGCATGAGATGTTGAACCAAGGGGAAAATACCCTGAAGCAGGAAGTCTTGGATTGATATAAGCAGATGTTGAAACGCACATTGTGTCAGTACTTCATTGAGAGCACACTGTTAGTGCTTTGTGAATTACTCAATCAGCAGATTTATTAAAAGCTCACTTTCAAAAGACATTGACGTGTTTCTACGCTTCCATCTTGTCTGGCACATTCAACAGGGTTTTTCCACTACAGGAATTATCTTCTAGAATCGTTGAAGACGAGTGTGACGATCTCATTTGTTTATTGAGTAGCCTAGTGTCTCTCTGTCCCTCTCTCTATTGATCTCCGTTATTGGACGCGATCCCAAATTCTCGTGTCCAAATTTGTGACTGAGTTTAACTCGAAAGAAAACCAACTAACCAACTCCATCAGAGCCTTGGTTTGTGACCCTTTGTTCTCTTGCAGACACACACACACACAAATACACAAATACTTGGAAATGTATTGTGTTATTCTTCTATTTACCTACTGTAAAATTCATGCTTGGGTTGTTTTGATTCTTACTGTTTGATATCATTAACTTAATACAATATTCTAATTCATTGACAGATCATATTCTGCTTATTGTCTTTCACAGGCTACCAGAATCACTTTCATTGCTACAATATGATTACATAAGGGAATTTGTGTTAATTCATGTAGGCTATTCATTGAAATCATCCTCTGCTCTCACACATCTTCTTCAACCTTTAGATTGCTAATATTTGTATATTTAAACCTAAATTATGACCTCAATCAATTGTAAGCAACATAACAATAAATTACGAACAATTTACCCCAAGAGAGACCCCAATTTGTAATTAGACTGTATATGACTGTTTAAATGTAACCCTGCTGTATCTACAGAGCTGTTTGGTGGCAGGACATACATCTGGTGTAGGAGGGGAGGAGCTTTGTCCAAATGAATTCTTTAGAAGAGGTGAGACAAATATCACTGTTGTATCACTGATGTTGCAACACACACACACACACTGTGCCCCCTGTCATAATTCTGTCTTCATGTCTTCCTTTATGCAAACAGAGAGACACCAAAGAGACCAAAATGCATTCACACTGGAGAGAAGCCCTACCACTGTGACCAATGTGGGAGCAGTTTCAGTCAGTTAGGGCATCTAAAAACACACAAACGCATTCACACTGGAGAGAGAAGCCCTACCACTGTGACCAATGTGGGAACAGTTTCAGTCAGTCAAGTGACCTAACAAAAGACAAACGCATTCACACCGGAGAGAAGCCCTACCACTGTGACCAATGTGGGAACAGGTTCAGTCTGTTAGGTAACCTAACAAAACACAAACACATTCACACTGGAACAGGCTACTGGTGTGACTGCTGTAGGAAAATGTTCACCCAGTCATCTCATCTGAAGAAACACCGTTGCATCTAACCTGCTGAAGAGCGCCTCCACTGTCTGCAGGGGGAACAAGCTTCTCTGTCCACCCAAACGTGTAATGAATGAAAGTTTCAGTGACAGTAGAGTCTGACTAAACATAATCATGTTTGTTTCTCAGCCATACATCTTGACATTGCAGTGCTAGAATGTAAACAACAGTGTAAAAATGTCATTACAAAGTAAATGGAGAGCGTGTGAAACTGATGGTTACGTGTCTGATTTGTGATACTACAGCAGAATAACATGGAGCTAATATCACCATTATTTTTTCTGACCCACCATACAGAGCGTTATATTTTGTATTGACATATATTGAATTCAGATATATTGTCCCGAAAGTTTACTAACATGAATTAAACAAGAACAGTGACATCAACAAATGTGAGTTCATAGTAAAGGCACAATGAATTTAAACCATATCTCTCAGTGTATTACTTCTAGCCTATTAACTAAATAAGGGGTCAGCACTCTGCAACCTTTTTTATATGAAGTGCCATTTTCAATTTTGCTTTGTCAGTGTGCCACAGCAAGATTAATGACTCGCACATAAAAAATGTACGTTATTCCTTTCAAAATCAGGACATTGAAATGAAAGCACTATACAAGATACACAGCACGGTGCTTCTCTGTCTTCCGCACTGGCATTTTTCTCTGCCTCTGATTGGTTGCCTTCGATGGCAGCAGCAGAGCAATCTAGTAGCCAGTCTTACTAGATTGCTGTGCTGCTGCCATGGAAAGCAACCAATCAGAGGCAGAGAGTGGGTCACTAACGTAAATATCCTAAATAACATAGGCTACTGTGCAATTGCAAATGGCTGTGAAATAGGTCATTTTACAGGGCACTTGTCTTCAACATACATTTCTAAAAAAAAATAAAGAAATGAAATGAATCGCGCACTTATTGCTACTGTGCGCTGCCGTGCCACTGGTTGAATGATTGATTTTTTATTAAAGTGTGGTGCATGCCACAGTGCTCAGCCCTCATGGGCCTACAAGACAACAAGACACATTAAAATACAATAAAACAATAAGACAACACAACAATGGTACAATTAGAAATGGCAAGTCAACATACTGCTCAAAGAACAAGACATCATTTCATCACTTTTTAAACTAAATGTTCTGTCTTTGCTCCCATGCTAATTTGCAGATAGGTCCCTTTTTTTTAACACAACTCCAGTTTCTCATAGTCATCCACCTAAAAATAAGTCTGCATAAATAGCGTAGCTGGGAGGGAATATGTCAAAAACCCTAAAGATTGTGCACTTTGTGATTTTTTTTCTTTTTTTTTGCATGGTGTTAGGTATGGATGTAAGGTTTTCAAAAACCACTGCATACAAGTTGGGGTGGCCCCCTAGTGGCCGGTATGCAGAAACTCCAATATGGTGCTCGCCGGAAAGAGTGAATGTCAAATTTCAGCTTCTTTTAGTTTGTTGTATAATCTCTCTTTTTCTAAAAAAAGAAGAAAAAAAAGTGCTAGGAATCCATTTCTGACGTAGCTTTTCTATTTCAATGTCATTTCGAAGGTCAATTGTGTAATTTTCAAGGTATTTTTGTGTGTGTGTGTGTGTGTGTGTGTGTGTGTGTGTGTGTGTGCAAAAACTGGGCTTAACTCAGTCACATAGATTCTATGTGACTTACTTCCAGAGTCTTTCTATGTAGCCTATTTTTCTATGATAGAAAGATTAGTATAGGTCTCTAGACCCATGTTTTCACCCCAAATAATTAAATTGCCAGTTTATTGGACATGTCATTGTCACTCTAATGTCAAAAATCTAATATGGTGGGTAAAATCATCAGTGTCAGTAGATACAAAACCACAGGTTATAGATTGGCACAGACTGCTTGGTCACAGCAATGCATTGTAGTAACTTAAACAAAGGATTACAAAGTCCCGCCTTCACCTCATTCAAACAAAGCCTCACAACCCCCACCTGAACCATCTCTACTCCAATGGGCGGGGCGTCGGTGAGTTCAAAGGTGTGACGTCACCTGCGCTATATAAACCTGTTTAAGAGTTGTTCTGCCTCTTTATAGAGGCGGGGCCCAGCTGTGATCACCAAAGAGACGTTTTCTACAGACATTCAGGACAAAAGACCAGCAGGACTAGGCCTCTGATCAAGGTTTCTTTGTGCTGCGATCCAGTCTACAACTACTGCGCACAAGCAAGGACAACTTTGGAAACGCAAAGACTCAAGTAAGGCTGAATCATCTGGCAGAATTAAATTAGCCTTATTGTCAGAGGTGTAGTACATACTGATCAGATGGAATTATCTTCTAGAATCATTGAAGATGATTGTGATGATCTAATTTGTTTATTATAGCCTAGTGTCTCTCTCTCTCTCTCGATCTCCGTTATTGGACGGATCCCAAATTCTCTCGTGTCCAACTTTGTTCTCTGTCACTCACACACACACACACACACACACACACACACACACACACACACACACACCTAAACATCACTCCGATTGGAAACATATTGTGTTATTCTATTTATAGCCTACTGTCAAATTCATGCTTGGGTTGTTTTGATTCTTACTGTTTGATATCATTAACTTAATACAATATTGTAATTCATTGACAGATCATATTCTGCTTATTGTCTTTCATTTAGGATACCAGAATCACCTTTATTGCTACAATATGATTACATACAAGGAATTTGTCTTAATTTATGTATTCATTGAAATCATCCTCTGCTCTCACAAATCTTTTTCAACCTTTAGATTGCTAATATTTGTATACCTAAACGTAAATGATTATCTCAATCAATTGTAAGTAACATAACATTCAAGACAATTTTGAACAATTTCCCAAAGAGTTTGAGACCCCAATTTGTAATTAGACTGTATATGACTGAATGTAACCCTGCTGTATCTACAGAGCTGTTTGGTGGGAGGACAGACATCTGGTGTAGGAGGGGAGGAGCTTTGTCCAAATGAATTCTTCAGAAGACGTGAGAATAATATCACTGTTGTATCACTGATGTTCCAACACACACACACACACACACACACAGTGCCCCCCCTGTCCTAATTCTTTCTTTGTGTCTTTCTTTATGCAAACAGAGAGACACCAAGAGACTCAAACACATTCACACTGAGAAGCCCTACGACTGTGACCAATGTGGGAGCAGTTTCAGTCGGTTAGGTCACCTAAAAACACATCAACGCATTCACACTGGAGAGAAGCCCTACCACTGTGACCAATGTGGGAGCAGTTTCAGTCAGTTAGGAAACCTAAGAACACACAAACGCATTCACACTGGAGAGAAGCCCTACCACTGTGACCAATGTGGGAGCAGTTTCAGTCACTTATTTAGCCTAAAAACACATCAACGCATTCACACTGGAGAGAAGCCCTACCACTGTGACCAATGTGGGAACAGTTTCAGTCAGTCAAGTGACCTAAGAAAACACAAACGCATTCACACTGGAGAGAACCCCTACCACTGTGACCAATGTGGGAGCAGTTTCAGTCGTTTATTTCACCTAAGAACACATCAACGCATTCACACTGGAGAGAAGCCCTACCACTGTGACCAATGTGGGAGCAGTTTCAGTCACTCAAGTGCCCTAAAAACACACACACGTATTCACACTGGAGAGAAGCCCTACCACTGTGACCAATGTGGGAGCAATTTCAGTCACTCAAGTGCCCTAAAAACACACACACGTATTCACACGGGAGAGAAGCCCTACCACTGTGACCAATGTGGGAGCAGTTTCAGTCACTCAAGTACCCTAAAAACACACAAACGTATTCACACTGGAGAGAAGCCCTACCACTGTGACCAATGTGGGAGCAGTTTCAGTCAGTCAAGTTACCTAACAAAACACAAACGCCTTCACACCGGAGAGAAGCCCTACCACTGTGACCAATGTGGGAACAGGTTCAGTCTGTTAGGTAACCTAACAAAACACAAACACATTCACACTGGAACAGGCTACTGGTGTGACTGCTGTAGGAAAATGTTCACCCAATCATCTCATCTGAAGAAACACCGTTGCATCTAACCTGCTGAAGAGCGCCTCCACTGTCTGCAGGGGGAACAAGCTTCTCTGTCCACCCAAACGTGTAATGAATGAAAGTTTCAGTGACAGTAGAGTCTGACTAAACATAATCATGTTTGTTTCTCAGCCATACATCTTGACATTGCAGTGCTAGAATGTAACCAACAGTGTAAAAATGTCATTACAAAGTAAATGGAGAGCGTGTGAAACTGATGGTTACGTGTCTGATTTGTGATACTACAGCAGAATAACATGGAGCTAATATCACCATTATTTTTTCTGACCCACCATACAGAGCGTTATATTTTGTATTGACATATATTGAATTCAGATATATTGTCCCTAAAGTTTACTAACATGAATTAAACAAGAATAGTGACATCAACAAATGTGAGTTCATAGTAAAGGCACAATGAATTTAAACCATATCTCTCAGTGTATTACTTCTAGCCTATTAACTAAATAAGGGGTCAGCACTCTGCAACCTTTTTGATATGAAGTGCCATTTTCAATTTTGCTTTTCAATTTTGCTTTGTCAGTGTGCCACAGCAAGATGAATGACTCGCACATAAAAAATGTACGTTATTCCTTTCAAAATCAGGACATTGAAATTAAACCACTATACAAGATACACAGCACGGTGCTTCTCTGTCTTCCGCACTGGCATTTTTCTCTGCCTCTGATTGGTTGCCTTCCATGGCAGCAGCAGAGCAATCTAGTAGCCAGTCTTACTAGATTGCTGTGCTGCTGCCATGGAAAGCAACCAATCAGAGGCAGAGAGTGGGTCACTAACGTAAATATCCTAAATAACATAGGCTACTGTGCAATTGCAAATGGCTGTGAAATAGGTCACTTTACAGGGCACTTGTCTTTAACATACATTTCTAAAAAAAAATAAAGGAAAGAAATGAATCACGCACTTATTGCTACTGTGCGCTGCCGTGCCAGTGGTTGAATGATTGATTTTTTATTAAAGTGTGGTGCATGCCACAGTGCTCAGCCCTCATGGGCCTACAAGACCACAAGACACACATTAAAATACAATAAAACAACACAACAATGGTACAATTAGAAATAGCACAAATGGCAAGTCAACATACTGCTCAAACAACAAGACAAATCATTTCATCACTTTTAAACTAAATGTTCTGTCTTTGCTCCCATGCTAATTTGTTGTGGGGTAGGTCCCTTTTTTTTTAACACAACTGAGGTTGTGTCCATTTCTGAGGTAGCTTTTCTATTTCAATGTCATTTCGAAGGTCAATTGTGTAATTTTCAAGGTATTTTTGTGTGTGTGTGTGTGTGCAAAAACTGGGCTTAACTCAGGGGCACTTTACACGAGGACGGTTTCCTATGGAAACGGGGAATTATTGTATCGTTAGTGCCTCCCGTTAAGACGGCGACGGCAAATTCGCGCTTAGGAAACGACACATTTTAAAACCACCTTCCAGAGTGAAATTCTTGGTGACGCTCCCCGCTGAGCGCTCCATGTAATCACTTTGGAACGGCACATTTCAGAAACTCTGACGTGCCTGCACAGGCGACACACGCGATGCTGTGTGGGAGTTGGCAACCAAATACAACGTCAGTATGAATGAAGTTTGGCAACACTCAGAATTAAGCTACACTGCGGCCAACTTCAGTTACATGTTCATAGCGTTACTGCTGCGAGGAGCCGATGGCTGTACCCGGTCGGCATTTAACGTTAGTTACAAAAGCAGTCGACAGTGTTTTCTCACTGCCAGTAGCAGTAGGGTGACAGCTCACAGTCAGCGCTCCCGGTCCTCGCTGCTCGTTAAAGATTTCCAATAGGCGTTATTCTGATAAACTGGTCACATATATGTTACATTCTCACCCGACAAATATTAAAACTTTAACAGTTTGGGGGGTTTTTTTAGCTTGAAAAAAGCTTTTTGGCAAGTCTAAATGACTGCGGAAAGTGTACTCTACTTCCGCGTTTAAAGCGAAATTACGTCATGCAGTAAGCGTCCTTGTATGGGCAAAGAATAAGGTGATCACACTGCCACCTAGCGACCTGGCATGTACATTACGGCGTTTTAAAAATTCAACAGCGCTCATGTAAACAGGGAGAAGGTGTGAAGGAAAAGGTGTGAAGGAAACGCTATTGTGTCGTTTCTTTCAGAAACTGTCCTCGTGTAAAGGGCCCCTCAGTCAGTTACTTCCAGAGTCTTTCTATGTAGCCTATTTTTCGATGATAGAAAGATTAGTATAGGTCTCTAGACCCATGTTTTCACCCCAAATAATTAAATTGCCAGTTTATTGGACATGTCATTGTCACTCTTATGTCAAAAATCTAACATGGTGGGTAAAATCATCAGTGTCAGTAGATACAAAACCACAGGTTATAGATTGGCACATACTGCTTGGTCACAGCAATGCATTGTAGTGACTTAAACAAAGGATTACAAAGTCCCGCCTTCGCCTCATTCAAACAAAGCCTCACAACCCCCACCTGAACCATCTCTACTCCAATGGGCGGGGCGTCGGTGAGTTCAAAGGTGTGACGTCACCTGCGCTATATAAACCTGTTTAAGAGTTGTTCTGCCTCTTTATAGACCACGGGGCCCAGCTGTGATCACAAAAGAGACGTTTTCTACAGACATTCAGGACAAAAGACCAGCAGGACTAGGCCTCTGATCAAGGTTTCTTTGTGCTGCGATCCAGTCTACAACTGCGCACAAGCAAGGACAACTTTGGAAACGCAAAGACTCAAGTAAGGCTGAATCATCTGGCAGAATTAAATTAGCCTTATTGTCAGAGGTGTAGTACATACTGATCAGATGGAATTATCTTCTAGAATCATTGAAGATGATTGTGATGATCTAATTTGTTTATTATAGCCTAGTCTCTCTCTCTCTCTCTCTCTCTCTCTCTGTCTCTCTCTCTCTTGATCTCCGTTATTGGACGGATCCCAAATTCTCTCGTGTCCAACTTTGTGACTCAGTTTAACTCAAGAAAACTAAGGCAATCAGAGCCTTGGTTTGTGACCCTTTGTTCTCTCTCACACACACACACACACACACACACACACACACCTAAACATCACTCTGTGATGATATTGTGTTATTCTATTTATAACCTACTGTAAAATTCATGCTTGGGTTGTTTTGATTCTTACTGTTTGATATCATTAACTTAATACAATATTCTAATTCATGACAGATGAATAGAACAGATCATATTCTGCTTATTGTCTTTCATTTAGGCTACCAGAATCACTTTCATTGCTACAATATGATTACATACAAGGAATTTGTCTTAGTTTATGTATTCATTGAAATCATCCTCTGCTCTCACAAATCTTTTTCAACCTTTAGATTGCTAATATTTGTATACCTAAACCTAAATGATTACCTCAATCAATTGTAAGTAACATAACATTCAAGACAATTTTGAACAATTTCCCAAAGAGTTTGAGACCCCAATTTGTAATTTGACTGTATATGACTGAATGTAACCCTGCTGTATCTACAGAGCTGTTTGGTGGGAGGACAGACATCTGGTGTAGGAGGGGAGGAGCTTTGTCCAAATGAATTCTTCAGAAGAGGTGAGAAAAATATCACTGTTGTATCACTGATGTTCCAACACACACACACACACACACACACACACACACACACACACACCACACACACACACACAGTGCCCCCCTGTCCTAATTCTTTCTTTATGTCTTCCTTTATGCAAACAGAGAGACACCAAGAGACCCAAACGCATTCACACTGAGAAGCCCTACGACTGTGACCAATGTGGGAGCAGTTTCAGTCGGTTAGGTCACCTAAAAACACATCAACGCATTCACACTGGAGAGAAGCCCTACCACTGTGACCAATGTGGGAGCAATTTCAGTCAGTTAGGTCACCTAAAAACACATCAACACATTCACACTGGAGAGAAGCCCTACCACTGTGACCAATGTGGGAACAGTTTCAGTCAGTCAAGTGACCTAAGAACACACAAACGCATTCACACCGGAGAGAAGCCCTACCACTGTGACCAATGTGGGAGCAATTTCAGTCGGTTAGGTCACCTAAAAACACATCAACGCATTCACACCGGAGAGAAGCCCTACCACTGTGACCAATGTGGGAGCAGTTTCAGTCGGTTAGGTCACCTAACAACACATCAACGCATTCACACTGGAGAGAAGCCCTACCACTGTGACCAATGTGGTAGCAGTTTCAGTCGGTTATTTAGCCTAAAAACACATCAACGCATTCACACTGGAGAGAAGCCCTACCACTGTGACCAATGTGGGAGCAGTTTCAGTCAGTCAAGTGACCTAACAAAACACAAACACATTCACACTGGAGAGAAGCCCTACCACTGTGACCAATGTGGGAGCAGTTTCAGTCACTCAAGTGACCTAACAAAACACAAACACATTCACACTGGAGAGAAGCCCTACCACTGTGACCAATGTGGGAGCCGGTTCAGTCGGTTAGGTCACCTAACAACACATCAACGCATTCACACTGGAGAGAAGCCCTACCACTGTGACCAATGTGGGAGCAGGTTCAGTCTGTTAGGTCACCTAACAAGACATCAACGCATTCACACTGGAGAGAAGCCCTACCACTGTGACCAATGTGGGAGCAGGTTCAGTCGGTTAGGTCACCTAACAAGACATCAACGCATTCACACTGGAGAGAAGCCCTACACTGTGACCAATGTTGGAGCATTTTCAGTCAGTTAGCTCACCTACTGTAGAAACACATCAACACATTCACACTGGCACAGGCTACTGGTGTGACCGCTGTAAGAAAATGTTCTTGGTTATCTAGTCTGAAGAAACACCGCTGCATCTAACCTGCTGAAGAGCGCCTCCACTGTCTGCAGGCAGAACAAACTTCTCTCTGTCCAACCAAACGTGTAATGAATGAAAGTTCAGTGACAGCATCAGCCATACAGACGTTGCATTGCTAGAATGTAAACAATGTAAATGTCATTACAAAGTAAATGGAGAGCTTGTGAAACTGATGGTTAAGTGTCTGATTTGTGATACTACAGCAGAATAACATGGAGCTAATATCACCATTATTTTTTCTGCTAATATCACCTTTATTTTTTCTGGCCCACCATACAGTGTCATAGTTTGTATTGACATATATTGAATTCAGATATATTGTCCCTAAAGTTTACTAACATGAATTAAACAAGAACAGTGACATCGTCAAATGTGGGTTCATATTAAATGCACAATGAATTTAAACCATATCTCTCTGTGTATTACTTCTAGCCTATTAACTAAATCAGGGGTCAGCACTGTGCAACCTTTTTGATATGAAGTCCCATTTTCAATTTTGCTTTTTAATTGTGCTTTGCCACTGTGCTACACCAAGATTAATGCCTCGCACATCAAAATGTTACGTTATTCCTTTTAAAATCAGGACATTGCAATGAAACCACTAAGATACACAGCACGGCCCTTCTCTGTCTTCCGCGCTGGTATTTTTCATCTGCTTTCTGCTGCCCATAGCCATTTATATAGGATATTTATGGTAATGACCCACTCTCTGCCTCTGATTGGTTGCTTTCCATGGCAGCGGCGGCTGCTGCCATGGAAGGCAACCAATCAGCAAAATACAGCAACATATCCAGACTGCAGTATGTGGTGCTGGTACTGGGACTCCATGACCAAGACTTGGGAACCTTACTGGACCCATCTTCAAGATGCCAGTAAAGCCTGAGCCATCATTCTCTGCTGCGGCTGAATGCTGTAAAGCTGGAGCACATGGCACGTCAATGTGGATGCAAGAGTGCCTGTACCATCAATGAGGGTTGAGGAAAACAATATTTGAGTAATCTGGCTGTGTATATAAGAATATAAACAAAACCTACTTGTCACCTGAAAACTTTTATCCAAAGTCAGTCGCCCTGGTAAATCAAAAGGACTGAGCACATCTAACTCAATCTAACTTACCCCTCCCCCCCCCCCACCACCACCACCACCAACCCATGGACTTACCTAAGTGTTACTCACTTGTACATATAGGGATGTCACAATATATCGTCCCACAATATATCGCGATATCAAAACATGACAATATGTATCGTTGAGATTAAATCTCATATCGCGAGAAGGAGAAGCTGAACATGGTAGCACTGATCTGCATCTGATTGCATGCTCGCTCTCCTTTTCATTGCTTTGTTTGAACAGACGAGGGGCGTTACAGACACGGAGGAAAATGGTGAAATTACTCAAATTAGCGTGGAGGATGCCCCCTCAACTTACAAATCGATCGCAAAAAAATATTGTTAAAATATCGTATCGTTATCGTGAACCCAATATCGTGTATCGTATCGTTATCGTGAACCCAATATCGTGTATCGTATCGTATCGTGAACTGAGTGTATCGATTCGTGACACCCCTAGCACTTAGCATTTTTTATTACTTTGTTCTGTTGTTTTTGTTTCTGATATTGTAATATTTTGTTCAAATTCTAAACACCTTTGGTCAGTATTGCTAGCATTTCACATTTATGGGGAGCATTGATGCACAGACTGGCTATTACCTGTATCAATGGGAATGGGTTCTACTGTGAGAGTAAAATGATTGATTGACTGCATATTGATTGGTTTTTGATCATTGTTGAATCTGTTTAATTATGATCTATAGCTGACACGCATAGCTGACATCTCAGGCACTCATTTTGAGTGTCTTTTCCCTTAGCAAAAAGAAGTTTATACAAGTGTACAATTAGTATACTTTAGTATACTTCTTTTAAACTTAAAATGAGAGAGTATACTTTCAGTTTACTTTTTATATACTTATCAAATATATACTTATAAAAATGTTACTTAAGTATACTTACACTTGAGTATACTTATACTTAAGTGTACTTACACAGTATCCAGTATACTTACATTTAAGTATACTTATACTTAATTATACTTACACTTAAGTATACTTATACTTAAGTGTACTTACACAGTATACAGTATACTTACACTTAAGTATACTTATACTTAAGTGTACTTACACAGTATACAGAAAAGTCTAAGTATACTTGGCTTGTACTTGTACTTAAACTTGTGATTGAGATACACACAAGAAAAGTATAAATAAGTATTCTTGCCTTATACAGAAAGTATATACTTGGCTTGTAGTTGATTTGTTTTATTTGAAGTAGGCTACAGCAGTTCTGCATATAAAATGGAAAAATCAGGATATCACAATAAATCCCAGAGGCTTATTTCCATGTGGTCCCTTATAGTCGATAGATTATAGCTGATTAAATACTTTTTCAGACATATCGGTTTCTTTGAGGTAGTATACACCATACACATTTGGCTGATTTTATTGACAATTTTTCCATATATGAGAGTAGCAGACTTGATGTATACTGGCTGCTAAGGCTACCAGAATATATGGAGTGCTTGAGTGATGTCACTCAGCACACAATTGCTCAACTTCACATCACTGATGACATCACTCACTGATGACCACCACTGATGATGTCATAGATGTGATGATGTCAGAGATTGTGACATCATCAGTGATGATGTCATAGACATTAATTCATGAATGAAATCATCAGAGGGACAATTGAAACAGAGAAACAACCAGACAAACAGAGCCCATGCTCCCTTTTATAGGCACAATTAAAGCAATACAACTGTGACTTTTGCTTCGTTGGAAATTATGGTGGTGTCCAGACATGGTTTCCAGAAGTACACAACCTGCCTATGACCATCCCCTGATCACAAACCACCGCCATGCAAATATTCAGTACAATGCCACCTGGGGTGTGGGTGTCAGGTGTTTTCCAGGACTTTCCAAGTGGTTCCAGGACTTGATGAAGTGCCCATGACCTTCTCCGGATCATATCCCCCTGCCATGCAAGATTTCAGCCCAATCTGACCTGGGGTGTGGATGTGAAGTATTTTCCAGGTGGTTTCCAGGATTTTCCAGGACTTTCCAGGTGGTTCAAGGACTTGGTGATGGACCCATGACCTTCCCCAGATCCTAACACCCCACCATGCAAAATTTCAGCCCAATCCGTCCTGGGGTGTGGGCGTAAGGTGTTTTCCAGGATTTTCCAGGTCTTTCCAGGTGGTCCCAGGACTTGATGACATGCCCATGACCTTCCCCAGATCACTACCCCCCTCCATGCAAAATTTCAGCCCAATCCGAACTGGGCTGTGGGCATGAGGTGTTTTCCAGGTCGTTTCCAGGATTTCCCAGGACTTTCCAGGTGATTCCAGGACTTTCTAATCTGCTCATGACCTTCCCCAGATCATAACCCACCTCCATGCAAATTTTCAGCCCAATCCGACCTATAGTGTTAGAATAGAGACAGATACACATATAGTGGTATGGTCAACATTCACTTCTCTACTCAGCTGAACAGATGGTCGAGTGGATAAGACACAGGACATTGTGCTGAAAGGAAGGGGCCCTGAGTTCAAATCTCACATGGTTGTACTTTTTCCTTAAACTTAAAGTATACTAGTAGTATACTTACTTAGTATACTACTAGTATACTGAATTGGGCCGATTTAGTGTCAAGAAGTATTAGGCAAGTACACTTGGAGTATACTGCTAGTATATTTATATTAGTATACTTGGTGCATAAAGTATACTTGAGTATATAAGTATACTTGCATAAAAGTACACTTGGTCTTTACTTAAGTTTACTTAAGTAAAATAAACTTGAAGTATACTTCTTTTTGCCTCTCTTCTGAGAGCTGTTTGTTATGTCCAAAAGCCACCACCTGGAGAGGAGGAGATAACATAGTGTTTTGTCTTTCGAGTACATAGAAGGTTTTGTTTTGGTTTATTTGTAAAGATCAGGGTCCTATTTTGTCTGTCTTGGGAAACATCCGATGGAATTACCAGCCACCAGTCAGCTGGAGCTGGAGTTGGGTATAATTGGACCCGCAATGCTTATGTTCGGGGCACAATAATTTTGATATTGTGACGCTCTGTACAGAGGGAAGGTTCTGATGATGGAATAAACAAATCCTTATTCCTTTTAAACGAGCAACTCATTTATTGATGGATCAACAAGGCATTTCATTTATTTTTCCACTACACTACTCTATTTGTCTAATTGTTTCAATAAAATCTGTAAGATACATACTGTAGGTCATTTGTTTCAACCAGTTTGATGGTTACTCATTGGTAGCCTACTTACTATGCAAAGTAGAGTGCTGTAAATAGATTCAATCATCAATCTGAGTATTACAATGTGTATTCAGGTAGCCGCCATCTTAGAAATATGCAGATTAGGGTTCCACACACATCTTCCCTAGTAAAGATAAGCATTCCAACACCTTTCTAATAGTAAAAAAAGATAGGGCCCTATCTTCGTATCTGTCGTTTGCGCTGCCATTTGCGCGCCTCTTATTGCTATCTTCACTGCGTCTTAAGCTATCGTCTGCTCCACCATCCAGTTTTGCGCTGGGATCTAAGCGCAGAGACAGGTGTATGCATGGCCCAGGCGTGTCCGTGGGCCTCTAGCCTATCATCTCCCGACTCCCTCCCCAAGTGTCATTTTGCGCTCTGGCGAAGATACCGTCGCTATGTTCCGAGCGTAAACAGAGGTTTGGGCGTTCCCCGTGCCAAAATAGGCGTTCCAGCGCAATGTGTTAGAAAAAAAGGCCTTGGGTGCTCTCAATTTTAACACCACCAAATAGTTGGTCTTACCCCCAAAAAAAAACTCTCCACCAGGCGTACGCCTGAGCGCAGACAGTATTCTCCGTGCAGTGCAGGAAATCCTCGCTTGGATAGGCCCATTACGCACGGCTTGCACGTGGACACACTTCCCTCCTCAGAATGCCACGTTGATTTTCAACTAACCTACACTGCAGAAAAAAACAATTCATTACATTACATTACATTACATTACGTCATTTGGCAGACGCTTTTATCCAAAGCGACTTACAATAACACATTTTTGTCAGCAATAGAGCAATCAACTATGTAACACAGTCTATGACAACTACAACTTCTAAAGGAATAGTGGTAAAGTATTTTTTTTTTGAGAGAGAGAGAAGGAAGTTAGTTTCAAGAAGGGCCCAGATGGATCCTGAAAAGGTGTGTCTTTAGTCTTTTCCGAAAGATCAGCAGTCATTCGGCCGTCCTGACCGAAGGTGGAAGCTCGTTCCACCATTGAGGTGCCAGGGACGAGAAGAGTCGCGAAAGGGATGAGCGACTTTTGAGCCCCCGTAGTGGAGGAGGGGCGAGGCGTCCTGCACTGGTGGAGGAGCGGAGGGAACGGTGAGAGATTTGGAGCCTGACCATAGATTGTAAGTACAGGGGGGCTGTTTGGTGTACTGCCCTGTAGGCCAGAACCAGTGTTTTGAATTGAATGCGAGCCGAGATGGGAAGCCAGTGAAGGTCACGGAAGAGGGGAGTGACATGAGAGAATTTGGGTTGGTTGAAAACCAGCTGGGCTGCAGCGTTCTGAATGAGCTGAAGCGGCAGGAAGCGGCAGGAAGGCCGGCCAGAAGCACGTTGCAGTAGTCCAGGTGGGAGATGATAAGTGACTGGACCAGGAGTTGTGTCGCTTCCCTGGTGAGAAACAGGCGAATTTTGCGGATGTTGTACAGGGAGAACCTACAGGAGCGTGCTGTCACAGCAATGTAGGCCGAGCAAGACAGCTGGTTGTCAATGATCACCCCAAGGTTCTTAGCTGTTTGGGAGGGAAGTACAGTGGTATTGTCAATGGAGATGGAGATATCAGGGGAACGAGGGTCTGGTGGGGCGGGAGTCTGTGTGTAGCGCGGGGAGGGGTGCTTTTAAGTGTTCGGCTAGTGTGCCGGGTCCTGGAGGGGCGTCTCCCCGGAGAAGGTGTGAGCTGAGCAGGCAGGCCGGGTGGGTCGGTGCACAGGGTGGGTAGAGGCACTGAGGCAGCGCTGTATGTGTGTGTGTGTAGAAAATGTAATTCTTGTCATCTCAAATGGAGCCAATCTCAGACTATTACAGCAACATGCACTGTAGGTTTCAAACAGTTTTACAATGTATTACCTCCATTCTTGACACAAGGCCACAGCTCCTCCCTCAGGCTGTTCTGGGAGGCACATATTTATTTGGACAAATTTTGTTCATGACAAATAAATCACACACACCCCACACCCCCCACCCCATCACGTGGCCTAATGGATATTTGTTTCATGAAGATTTTGCCATTGCATTTCTTTCAGCATCAATGCAAATGGTCACTCAGCTCTGCCCTGAAAATTATGAAACATGAAAATGAAAACACCAAAGTTTACGAAAGCCCTGGGAACATGCCTTCGTAATCCCATATTTTATTACATTCCTCAAATGTATTTATTTATTTATTTATTTATTTATTTATTTATTTATTTATTTATTTATTTATTTATGTATTTATGTATTTACTTTTTTTTTTTTTTTTTTGCTGAAGTTGTGCCTTCAATTGTTTAATACATAAACAAATGTATCAGTGTTATGGAAAAATATCTCAGAGAGAAATGGTCTTTCTTGAAATAAAGGACTCAACAAACAACCTGATTTTTCTATGTTTCTTTAGTTATCAAAGAATGCAGAAAATCCATTTGACCCAAACAACACACTTCATAGTGTGAAGGAGAGACAGCTCTAACCACAAGCACAAAATCATTGTCATTTATCCAGAAATGAAGGGAAGAGGAAACACACAGGTAGCACAGCTTATTTGGGCAGATCCCGGCAAAAACAATCAACAGGTGTTAAATGTCAGAGTGATTAAAATACATGTAACTGTCTGCTGAACTTTGCAATTATAAGGAATCAACCCCTGTCTGACATTCATCAAAGAGGAAGTTCAATGCTAGGCCAGAAGCCCAACTATACGGTTGATCTTAAAGCAGTTATGAAACAAAAGGCTTTTCTGTTTCATTAAACGACAGCTGCAGGGAACAGAGTACTTTTACTTTACGTCAAACAGCAGGTTACAAATCATAGGCTATGTAACGCAATATACATGCAGTATAATTAAACATCGCTTTTGACAAGGTAGAATTGATGTCAGATCAACAATGTTGTATGGTAACATTGAGAGCAGAGCACAAGAATAGACAGGCGTCATCAATGATGCACCATCGTGAAAGGTCTAATTGATCACAATTCGACTTTTCATGATGCATCATTGGAGAGAAACACCATGAACAGAGTCAGTAATGTCTCTCTGTAGGCCACTGAGAGAGACTTGTGATCGTATCAGTTGGCTAATGTCGGACAGTGTACTTCCAGTGATGGTTCACTCACATCTAAGTCCAATATAAGTGTTATATGCAAAACATAACAATCAAGCAATACCATATTCATAAAATAGAAGGACAAGGTCATCATTACGGTAATAATGTTCTACGCAACTGGCAGAGCACGCGCACACAAACACACACACACACGCAACTATGCCAGGTCACAGGACAAACCTTTATACGAAATAAGTAATTCCATAAGACTAAATGGATAGAATCACTCATATTTAAATTGAGTGATTTTAGATTTTAAACTCAATCAAACCCCATGATTACAGTCAACAAAGAAACAAACAAAATCAAAAACTAGAACTTAAACCTACAATTGAATCACAATATTGCCAATAGAATTTTAATCAATAACTAGCTTCATATTAAATGACTACATTCACAGTTCCTCCCGTAAAGGACTAGCAATAATCTCAGGTCATCCGTTGTGACCGGGAATGGAACAACTTCATTATCTTATCTGATTGATTACTACATGAAAACACTCATCAAGCAGAGGATCGGTATTGAGCAGAAAATCATCACTGATCTTCGATCTGGATAGTAAAATTAAGTTATTCAGAATTATGGTGGGGTGGGGGTGGGTTTAAAAAGTACAGGGAAAAAGGGAAAAGCAATGTTCTTCATATCCAGGCAGGTACCGTGAACGTCAGGGGGGTGGAGGGTCTCTGTCATCTTCATTGTACTTTTTCACCAATCACATTCTCAGGTGGCAATACTCCACTGTAAGTAAAACACAAATTGATAAATTTTTCGCTAACGCTTTCGAATACAGTCCACAACTTACAGGGTAAGTACAGGATAACAAAATATGAACTTACAGGGTAAGTACAGGGTAACAAAATCTGAACTTGCAGGGTAAGTACAGGGTAACAAAATCTGAACTTGCAGGGTAAGTACAGGGTAATCAAGAATTTATCGAATAAGGGGTAATAAACGGGGACTTATAAAGAACTTATCCCGGCAAAACTTACAACCACAAAAAGTCAACGGTCAGTGAAAGAGACTGAGGTTGTAAGTAGGAGGGAATTAACGTTGCTTTAGAATACAGCCCAGGCCCCTGTAGTTACCCTGTATAAGGTACCCAATAATTAAATAATAATGTATCATAAATTGAAATTAAATTGAAATTATGGTAACGCTTTATATTAAGGTTCTATTAATAAGCATTAATTAATAGGTAATAAGGCTCTTATAAGGTGCTTATTAACACTATTATTATGTTAACAATACTATATAAGTCTTAATAATCGCATTTGAAAACATATTTATTGGTAGCTTATTAGACATTTATAAGCACTTTATAACCATCTTTACTAGTTGATTACTTCATTAAGCTTAATAAATAGTTTGTTATTACCTTATTAGCAGTTAACTATGCACTTATTAACAGTTAACTTTGCAGGTACCGGATCTAAAGCGAGAACAGTGCCTTATTAAGTCTAATAAATCATTTATTATGCACTTATTATGCTTTTTGAAGGTACCGGATCTAAAGCGAGAACAGTGCCTTATTAAGGTTAATAAATCCTTTATTATGCACTTATTATGCTGCCTCAATGGAGGCAGATGTCTGAATGGCCAAACGGCCAGGGGAATGATTCTGAGAGATGTGTGTTTCACTTAGGGTTTTGTGTCTCTAAGAGGGGCAGAATTGCATGATGGGAGGAAAATGCAAATTAAGCCTCCCAGAGCCTTCTAAACAGCCAATAAGAGGTTTTTCTTGAATAACTCTGGAACCGACGCTTGGATCTTTCTGAAATTTTCATCGCTTATCCAGGAAGTGAGCATGGGCTCATGAGGTACCTGCAAAAAGCATAGTTAACTGTTAATAAGTGCATAGTTAACTGCTAAAAAGGTAATAACAAACTATTTATTAGGCTTTATGAAGTAACAAAACCAGCTAGTAAAGGTGGTTATAAAGTGCTTATAAACGTCTTATAAGCTACCAATAAAGATGTTTATAATGTGATTATTAACACTTATATAGTATTATTAACATAATAATAGTGTTAATAAGCACCTTATAAGAGCCTTATTACCTATTATATATATATATTATATATAATTAACGCTTATTAATAGAACCTTAATATAAAGCGTTACCGAAATTATTATTTCTCATAGGTCAATAGGTCAGGTCTGTAATAAAAGAATGGGTGCCGGTATTAGAAAAATAGCTACGGTATAATAACAGAATAGGTACCCAAAATAAAAAAAGATTAACATAATAATAACAATAAATACTAATAACAAAAATAGGTACGGTATTAGTTCTTTATAAGTCCCCCTTTATTACCCCCTTATTCCGTAAATTCATGATTTTGTTACCCTGTACTTACCCTGTAAGCTGTATTCTAAAACATTGCACATTTTTCACTCAGATCAATTGCTATCATAATACAAATAATACAATGTAAGCGCGTTCTCTTAATTTGATGTGTACTTTTTGTGTGTGAATATAATATTCTAGAATGTTTGCCTCTTTATCATACTTGAATTGAACTACGTCATTAATGGAGAATTCCGGTTTTTTACACCCCAGACCTTATTGCCAGCTTAAAATATGATGTTTTACTCACCCAAATAACTTTGGTTTCATTCGGATGCCCATAGAAGATATTTAGTTCAGAGTAGGCTCCTCAAACAGGCTATAACGGGTGCAAACGGGCCAAGCTGCATGCGCTCTGTAAAAAAAACTTTTTCTGTCACGCCGCGGTCCATATCCTCATTATATGATCAATAAATACACGTGAGGATGTTTGTACCAGGTTTGTACCTCCGGGCTGTTCTGGTCTCCTCATACGGGGTCTGTGAATCCAAATCTCGTTCGTCCTGTTCAAGTCTCGTGAGAGTCATTCCCTCGCGACTATTGTCTTGTTCACAACAATTTGAAGATTTTGTGAAAAATGGCAGAATATTTGTCTGATTTCGAGGATATATGAATGATGACTTGGAATACGATGGCCATATTGATTTGAGCCAGAGTATACGCTTGAAGAGTTGGCCGAAATTGAAGAGCGGACGAGGAGAGAGAGAGAGGAACAGCAGGACAAACAAACCGCTGCACGGCTGAGAATAAATGGTGATGGTGGTGTGGTGTTCATGTGGACGCTGTAACTCTCACGATTCACAGACCCCGTATGAGGAGACCAGAACAGCCCGGAGGCATACAAACAGCCTCACGTGTATTTATGGATCATATAATGATGATATGGATATGGCATGACAGAAAAAGTGTTTTTTACAGAGCGCATGCAGCTTGGCCCGTTTGCGCCCGCTATAGCCTGTTTGAGGAGCCTACTCTGAGCTAAATATCTTCTATGGGCATCCGAATTAAACCAAAGTTATTTCGGTGAGTAAAACATCATATTTTAAGTTGGAAATAAGGTCTGGGGTGTAAAAAAACAGAATTCTCCTTTAACCTCACCCACCACAAACCTCTCCTACAGGCTAAGGAGGAAGTGGCTGCACACAACTCCTCTGATGCATGTGACAAAAAGCCTTCTCTGTTTTGGACAGTGCAGCAATCACATCATGCTTATGGCTTTGGAGGAAAGAAAAGTCAGTTCATAAACCTGCGGCTGCCTGGATTTGTGCGACTGTCGTATTCAATCAGCTCATCTCCTATTTTTACCTGGCGAGGCTGAGCCAATTATGTTGCCTCACCTGTGGTGAATTTGAACTTCAACACTGGATGCATATACTGTAGCTGCAATATGCACCTCCATTACATGTAAGCCCTGCTGCCCCTCTATTCAAAATGTTTGTACTATAAACACTCGTATACGAATGCTGTATGTGCTTTGTTTTTGTTTGATATTAAATGTGATGTTACCTTTTCATTATAGGAGGTCGGAGACTTTGTTCCTAAATGGATCGTTTTGATCCTCGTAGCCCCTTTTGTCGATCCATGTATTAATTTCCTGGAGATGTGCCGCTGTCAGGACATTCTTGCCTTCGAGCTGCTTGGACCATGCCTTTACCATGCCTTTAGAGTGCTGTTGAAAACTGGCATTGAAAACGTCAAGTCTGGTTTTACTCATTGGGTCGTTGTTGCCCTGAAAGGTGTTGAAGTTCTTGGTGCTATCCAGCTGATATCTGGGCATTGAACCAAGGATTGTCAGTTTGAAGGTGGCCACAACATCATCGTTGCTTATGGCAGTAGCCACGCACATTCGGAACTCTTTTGACTTTGTACTGGGAAACTCTCGATGTAGTTCTGTTGGCACATAGACAGATGGAAGCTCACGGCCGTGATATTTTTCCACGCCAGGGATTAGGTTGGTATCCAGAGGAGATGACTTTGTTGCCACTTCAAGCATGGCTTCAGCTAATTTGCTATTCTGGTTCATTTCTCTCGCCCGCAATATACTATTCACTGGTGGTTGGTGATCTGCATTGATGAACTGCCCAATTCCTGAGTCTCCATAATTTCTTATCAAATCTGCGTAGCGTCCTATTTTTCCCACCTCTTTCTGAAGCGCTGCTTTGCTTTCTACTATTCGGGCAGCTCCCTCCGCATTGTACCAGTCTCCTCCTCTGATAGCATCATTCCACTCTTTGCGCTTGATGAAAGGCTCCCATTGGCTGGGGTGTCTGTGGAGGGCGTCGGCCTCCACAGCGCGGAGGCGATTTGCTTCCAAAGTGATCTCTGCATCACTGGCCTCCGGCTTCATGCCTCGCGCCAAAGCATGAAACAGGCAGCTCTTGCCCTCACTGTCTATGGGCACTTTCTTGTTTTTAATCCACACATCGTAATGGCCGTCTGGGTATCGGTCACTCTTTGGACTGTAGATCAGTGTCACAGTTTGACTGGCAGCTTCAGTGCTTGGGTTCATCTCCTGCATTTTGCCAACTTTGCCATGACTGTCCTCTGTTAGGATCACAACCTTAGTACCGGTGGTTTCTGACAGGACTCTCATATCCAATATGGTACCCGGCGTTGTGGTATCCACGATCTTTTTAGCATGTGACTGTGAGTGTTCGCCTGCCTCTGTCGCGTGCGTAGAATTCTTGTCTACAGGCATGTATGCAATGTATCTGTTGTTAAGCCCAGCTCTGAGTCTCTGCTCTGTTATGTCACTCTTTAAGCCGACTCTTAAGTGATGGCCAATGATGCCATTGACTTCGCCCAGGCCAAGAGAAACAAGGTGAGTGGAGAACTTCTGATGGAACACTTCTACCAGCGCGTCGGCCAATAAAGCACTGATGGTGTTGGCTACATCCTGCTTGAATTCTTTCAGCATCGCAGTGTCTGAAGCAGAAAGATCATTTACTTTCACTTTCTCTGCAAAATCCTTTTGTCCTTTAAATGTAGTCAGCTGTTCGTGAAGGTTTGAGAAGAACTTGCTGGAGAGGCTGAGCGCTGCATGGAGGGCTTCTCCTCCCAGTACCGCCATGTGGGCGACTTTGATGCCTGTCAGAAATAAACGTGTTATTCCTTCAGCCTCTGCCTTGGCACTGTCAATCACGGAGAGGATGGATGAGCTTAGCTTGTTCTGCCAGCTGAGGTCTGCATGAAAAGGCTGTATTGCAGCGGTGCTTAACTCGTTGAAAATGGCCAGGAGTCCACTCGCCGTTTTCTTGTCCTGCAGGAGCTCAGAAAGTTGTTGTTTGTCCTCAAGGTGTGCCAGTATAATGGAGTCCAATAAAGCAGCAAAGGACTCTTTTTCCATGTTGGATTTAACATCATCAACAATTCCCTTTTCCACCTGATGTTTGATGCCATTTAGTATTTGCTTCAGTATTTCCTCTTCTGCCTTGCCAATTCCAACGGTAATAATTTCCTCTACTATTTTCTTACCGGTGTATGTTACTGCATTCTTCATATTTGTCTTTGCAACCACACTTAAACCGTCTTTAGCCTGTGCAGACAGAAACTTTGGCATGCCCTTAAGCTGTTTCAAAAATGGCTTAAGTGCTGTTTTAGCAGCTTTGAAGCCCTTTGCAATCAGCTTTCCAACTCCAAAGCCAATGAGAGATAGGCCAATAGAAATGGCTTTATCTATAGCCCATGATTTCCAGCTGAATTCTCCTGTCACCATGGACTCTATGCCAGAGATGCAGTCTGATATTCCTTCAGTGATGAGCCCCATGCCGACTTGAGCTAATACACCACCCGTAAATACAGTGATCAATGTCCCTGCAATAATCTGTAAAACTCCAAGGAAGAACACCAGCAGAGCTTCCCATGGGAAACGAGGTTTTTCTTTCACGGAAAAGACATATTTCAGACCTTGATGGTAGAGATTGAAGGCTTCCACTTGGAGATCTTCCTCAGCAGTTGACACCAGGGAGAACATTGATGTTTTCTCAGCAATTGCATCCCCTCCCGCTTGTTTTATTTCCTCCAGCTTTTTGATGGCCTCACTGATGTTTTCATCCAAGTAACTCAACATGGTGCACTTGGTTGTGAACTGTTTTTCAAGGCTGGTTGGGTTGCCTTTGGAGTCTGGATTGGACATTCTTACAAATTGCAGACAGACCATGGATTCTCCAATGATGTACTTCACAGACTCCTTTGCCTTCCTTAGATCATCTTCGGCCTTAGTGAGGTAATCTGCCTTCCTCTGCTTTATAATACAGTACGCATGACTGTAAAAAGCTATGGCTGCCCAACTTTCATCTTTCATGGCTTTTTCAAATAGGTTTCTGCTGACATCCCATTGTTTTTCGCCCAGTGCGATATTCCCAAAATTGATGTAGTGATACATGCTAGAGTACGGTGAAATCTGACTTTCAGACTGACTTTTTGCCACAGACAAATCAGCTTTCAAGCTCTTTTCCAGTTCATTTCTTTTCAACTGGTCAATTTCTTCTGACTTCGTTTGCAGCCATATTCCCCAGAATTCATTCATGATGGCAACAACAGCTCTTCCTTCCTCTGCATCTGTGCTCCTGTGGATGTCCTGAAGAGTTTTGCAGTACTCTGAAAACAGATCCTCCCGCAGTCTCAACTCAGCGATGTCATATGTCATGTGATCTATCTTTTCTGCTGCAAGTCTATCCCTTGTGCTCTTCGCTTCCTCCAGAGAAGACACTGTCCCGAAGGACTGCTGCAGATGATCAGTGGACATGATTATCTGAGCAGATCCAGGTTTACCTTTGCGAGCAGTTCGACCAAAAGCCTGGATTTCCACTCTTGTGTTCTCAGAAAGGAAGGAGAGGATCACAAATAGTCCCCCGTTGTTGTTCACCTCTTTGGAAACTTTTATGTCTGTGCCACGCCCGGCAAGGTTTGTGGCAACAATGACATCACCAGGAAGCAACTCCTTGTCTATTTTGCTTAAACTGTCTTTGTCACTGCGGCAGTACAGACTGATTTCACCTGGGGCGCTGCTTCTCAGCTCTTCGTAGATATCTTTGGCTTTGTTGATTGTTTCACAGATCACCAGGGCTGCTCTTCCATTTCTGTATGAATTTGTGGAAATCTGAGCCATCACCGCACGTTTTATTTCAGATTTCCACTCTTCAGCTGAGGTCTTCAGAGTACCTTTGACCTCAAATAACTTCTTCCTATTGAATGTTGGCATTTTGCAGGCAAAGAGATTTGGATATAGGTCCTGCAAAAACAGAATATCTGTTTTGCTCCCAAGTGTCCCCGTTGTTCCATATATCCTCCCATTGTACTTTTCAAAAAAGGAGATGTTAGAAACGTAGTTTGTCACTGTTGAAATTGTGCTCAGTTTGGTTTGGTGTTTAATCTCAACAAACTGCTGCAGACCATCACCCCATTTCTTATTCAGTTCTACTATACCAGTAGATCTGAAGTCCACGGGACAGATACTGTCATTTTCGACAACATATTCTCGTCCTTGCTTCAGTCTAATTGCCAGAAATGCATTCTGGACCCAAACTGACACTTTCTTCTCTATCAGACTTTTCAGGAATCCAGGGATGCTGGTTTTGTCTTTCGTGTTTGTACATGGGGTGTATTGGATCTTCTCCAATATGAATTCTGCTATGGGCTTGATGAGAATTTCTTCTGAATCATAGAGAGGACAGCACAAGCCTTCTTCCAAAACGAGGAATGTAAGGTCTTGAATGTTCTGGTTGGTGCTTGGGCTGGATTTCCTAAGATCGAGCAATCCGTTGTCATCTAAAGTGTAATCAGTAACACCATAGGGGACATAGTGCTCAATTTCATGTAAGAAATCCACCATAGCATCCTGACTCACAGTTTTCAGTTTTCTAAGAAGTTCATCCTTTTCACTTCTATAGATGTCTTCTGTAAATCCTTTCGGCACAATGTTGCATTCTTCAGCAATCTGTAAAATGTCCATTGGGTCTTTAATTTCAGTTTCTTCTGTGTCAATTGAGTCAAATATGGCCTTGAAGAATGAAGCAGGGGGACCCTGTACGAATGTCTGGTGTCCTGTAGACAGGAAGCCGTACTGGCTGACGTGGCTCCAGATCATGGCCAGAATAATGTTCAGGTGCTGCATGGAGGCCATGGGGCTGGACAGGTAGGTCAGCTGCACTCCCTGGTCCAGCAGCAATGAGTCCACTTCATCGATGATGATGCACTGATAGCTGCGACCAGGCCTCACATTCTTCATCTCAAATATCTCGCGAAGATGATCTGCAGCGAAGGCTTCGATAGTTCCGTAGACCACATCCTTCTTGTAGCATTCTTGTCGATCTTCATCTTTGGTTTTATTTGTGTTTGTGTCAGTTGTGATGTCAAAGTACAAGTAGAAGTTTTTCCATTCTAATGCATCTCTTTGACATAACACAGATGAGCTGGACACAACATCTACTTTTTCACCCCTTAGCACACGCAGCACTGCAAACATTGCTATGACACAAGACTTCCCTTCTCCGGTGCCCATCTCCAGCAGTTTTCCTGTGTCAGACCAGGCCAAGAGACACCAGCTTATCAATTGAGTGGTTCTGGGCCACCACTTACCTTCAGCCACACGAAGGTGCACAGCATTGCATAAGACTGCCAGAATCTCCTGAAGGTCTTCTGTCTCCGTGCTGTGACTCAGATTCCTAGCTCGCTGTACATCTGTGTGGTTTTTAATTTCACCGGTTTTAATCAGGTTTGTTACATGATTTACTATGCAGTGCACTTTCACCAGTGTTGGTTCATCAATGTCTTTCATTTGCCTTATTTCATCAATGAGAGTTTCAATGCTTTTTGCTTTCTCAGCTTTGAGGCTTTTTTCTAAAAGCTGGATCAGATTCTCAGTTCCAGTTGAATCTAAGAGCTGAAGGACAGATTGCTTGTTCTCAGCTGTCCACTTGGAAGAAACCTGGTATGTTGCCATCAAATGCAAAATCTTCATGATGGAGTTACAGCCTTCATCATGATGGTGGTCAGTTAATGCTCCAAGGAGGTCTAGGGCCTCTACTGGTGACCAAAGCCTTTGTTCCTCAAGATTTGAAACCATCAGGAAGACTTCTTTTGTTGTAGTCGGTTCTTGGAATTTCACTGCACAGGCCAATAAAATCTCCAAACACCATTTGCCTGCAAGAGATGACCTGGGCTTCTCAGCCTCTGTTTCTCTAGTAAGAACTCTCAGGAGATTCTCAAGACAGCTCAGAAGAAAGACCTCATTCAAAGGCAATTCCTTTCCATTAATCTTCTGTGAGATGGTGACTTTGTGTGTCTCATTGTTAAGGTTGGCGTGGAGCACATGAAATAGAGCCTTAATAAAGCCCTGTCTCAGTCCCATGTCCTCACTGTGAAATTTACCTATGATGCTTTGCAGGATCTCTGCCGCAAATGCCAGGGCATCATTGTCCTTGAGGCTTGAAAGTTCCAGATCATGGGAGGCACTGAGACATCTTACGTCAATGATGAATCCACGACTAGGCAGAGGATTCCCTGTTTCCATCACCTCTAAGCCGTACTGAAAGTAATCTGAGACAAAGTCATCCATGGTACCAAACACAATGTCTGCTTTATAGACATCCCGGGGCGATGCGTTGGTCTTCTTCATGTTTGTGTTGAGAGAAATTCCAATGTGCTTGTAGAAATCAGACCACTCCTTAGTTTGCTCCTCTGACTGAACGTTAGAGCTCAGCACGACGTCCAGTTTGTCTCCCATGCAGACTCGTGAAGCTGCAAACATGGCTGTGACACACGAGTCCTCTTCCACACCAACCAGTTCCAGCTCTCCGCTCTTCTCAGGCAGCACCAACGCACACCACCGCAGCATCTGCTTCACTGTGGGCCACCAGCCTTTTGTGTCAAAAACGGCTTTGCAGAGCTGAGACAGAGAGCTCTGGATGTTTTCTGCATTTTTCACACATTTAAAGGACTCTTTGATAAATGGCACATTTTGGGGGGCATTTTCTGAAGTTTGCAGGACACCAGTCGTAATGTTTTTTATCATATCAATCGCAGAATCATCCAAATTCCTGGACCTTTTTAATTCTGCTAGAGCGGCAACTAGACTGCTCTCATTTTGCCTCCTGAGAGACAATTGGAAATCCTGTTGGAATTTCTCAGGGCCAACAAAGTCAAGAGCCTGGGTGAGAGAGCGTCCGGAGTCATCTGTCCACTCTGGTGATATGTCATACAAAAGTGCCAATGTAAGGACTTCATTTATTGGAGCATCCTCTGTATATCTCTGTGACAGAGCTTTGAGTAGAGCTACTGCCTCGGTTGGGGTCCATTGGTTTGTTTTCACAAGTCTGAGGAGCATTTCGGTGCACTCTGAGTGAGTTTCCTTGCCATTTAGATGTGTGAGTGTGGATAAGAGAAGCTTCAAGCACTGTATTTCCATCTTTAATATGAACACAGTGGCTCTCTCAACCGTACTCTGTAGTGATGATGTGAGTTTGCAGAGGAATTCTATCAGAAAGAGATCCCCAGTTGAAAGCTCATCCTCAGCCCATTTTTTGGCTATGAGGGAAGCATCAGTGTCATCAGAGCTGCCATACCCAGTGAAAAAGTGCACAAGGTTCAGATACAGGGCTTGAGTCAGCAGGAAACTCTCACAAACATTACATGCTGATTGGCTGATGGACCCCACTAGGAACTGCACATGATTGGAGATGGTTTGTAAGGAAACACCCTCGGATATCTCCAGAGACAAGGCGCACAGCTCGGTGATGAACACTTGAGCGTGCTGCAGAGTGCTGAGGGATGGAGGAGCACTGGTCCACTCGTCAAACAGAAGTTTGTCCAGGGATGCCAGGACGTTCCCCAGCTGCTCAGCTGTCAGCTGAGTGAGACTGAGCTCTGGAACTGGGATGTTACATTTTGATGAGAGGATTTCTAGAAGCTCATCACTGTCACTGCCTGATTCATAATTTGCCTCAAACTCATTCAGATGGCTTATGAGAACATCTCGCTTGGACTCGTGTTCCTCTGAAATGTCACTGCTCAGCTCTTGCATCTCATTCTGCTCTTTGGCTTGTCTGTGTGACTCTTGTAGTCTTTGATTCAATTCTTGTCTCTTCTTCTCCAAGGCCTCTTTTGCCCTTTGCTGTTCTTTCATCTTTTGCTCCTCTTCTCTTCTCCTCGCTTCCTCTCTCCTTTGTCTCTCCTCTTCTCTTCTCCTCTCCTCCTCTCTTCTCCTTCTCTCCTCTTCTCTTCTCCTCTCCTCCTCTCTCCTCCTGTTCTCTTGATCCCTGATTGGCTGATTAAAGCAATAGTTACACTCGTACATATCATCCCATCCAACCTGCCTGTAGTATGCACCTCCATTGTACTCGTATACATAACGTCCATGAAGAGTAGTTTTGTGAAAATCATCCCAGGACCTGCATGGAGGCAGGACTGTATTACACTTGTAGCATCTCAGTCTGTTGCCCATGTTTGCTTCTTTTGGTCGTCCCATCTTTGAATAATTCTTCAGCAGCTATAGGCATTGATTTTCATGTGCAACCTGTTTTCCTGAAAGATAAAAATATATATATATACATTTTAATTACTTTAATTAATTACTTTAAACCAACTTGTTAAAATTGTTCTTATTTTATTTATTGTTATTTTATTTATCCTTTATTTAACCAGTCCAATTGAGATCGAAATCTATTATCAAGGGAGCCCTGGTACAGGAACTTCTGCTAGTGTTTTGATTGTTGGCTGCTAGAAAATTAGAGTAGTCTATAACATTATGTAGGCTAAGTAACAAATATTGCATTTTCAAGATGACATGTCTTTGTTATGTGATGGCTGCTACCTTTAGGAAAAGGGCACCGCCTCTAGTAGGCGGGCCAATTAGAAACAATCATTCCCCTTAAGCCAGGGACACTGTGGGGCTGGAGCTGAGCTCTCTGACAGCGGTGTCGGAGAAGAGAACGCTGACCAGGCTACGCTCCATCATGAACAATGACTCTCACCCACACTGGTCAAACACAGGAGCACGTTCAGTGAGAGGCTGATCCCACCCAGATGCACCACAGAGAGGCACAGGAAATCATTCCTGCCTGTGGCCATTGAACTCTTTAACGCCTCACTAAGAAGAGCACCTCGGAGACACTCAGTCTCTATGAGTCAGCCGATAGGTTAACTGTGCCTTAGTTACGTCACACGTAATGTACAATTTGATTTAATTTAATTTCAGTAAGCATCTTTTTTATTTTATTCTATTCTATTTTATTTTATTGTATTTTGTTTTATTGGCTGTTTTTTACGTGTAGGGAGATACTGTGTGATACTGTGTTATGCTATGTTGTGTTACGTGGATATTTCATGCCTGAGTGCGAGCAACTGCAACTTGTCCCAATTTCCCCCCGGGGATCATTAAAGTCTTTTTGATTCTGATTCTGATTGTGAAGAAGGCCAGGTGTACCATGCAGCCTCCCCTTTGCCTGCCTTCACCTGCTGTGTTTTGGTGTGATTTCCCCCACTTCTCTCTGCAGTACAGCTGACACAGGCTGGATCGGTCCCTAGCTCCGTGACTCTGGTGGCCTGTGCTCTGGCCCAGTAGTTGAGGTCCCATCCCATGCTGTAGGCTTCAACAGACGCCCAGTGATAGGCAGTTTCCCCTCCAGCTACACCAAGCTTAGCCTAGATGCCTCACACAGGATCCAGCACCAGGCTGCTGTTTTGCCAATAGAGTTTTGCCCATGTGTTGCTTACGGTGCTTTTAGTCATTGTTTTAGCATTGTTTGTATGTTACACAAAGCCTAATTTTATGATTGACTTGTCCACTGTATGACGGCATTTTATATATACACTGTGTACGGATGAACCAACTGTTCCACGGTTACCCTTTTGGGTCTTGACCAATTGGTCAAAGCTTTCAGAATCATAGTGTTAACTCATTGAGTGCCATGGACGTCTTTCGACGTCCAATTAAATAGTGACGTAGAGTGCCACGGACGTCTTTCGACGTCCAATGCGTTTTTTGACGGTGGGACATCGATCAAAGCCTTCCGCATCTCCTGTACAACTATTATAGCTATTGGAGGTCTATAACCTATTTTACAGAACCCTTAGGTGGCGACAGTGCTCTCCAGGTTAACAGAAAGGCAGAGAAAAACAGAGAATAAGTATTTGGGGAAACGGAAATCGCATCGCATCCGTATGCATCGATATGCATGAAGCGTTTTAACGTTAGATGTGCCTACAGCAGCAGCAGCCAATCTGCTCCCACAATTGAGCTCCTCCATGTCCGCTGCAACAGCCAATTCGCATGATCAGCCGTGGATTTGTTATTATTCTCAACTGGAAGCATAGGAGCCGGTGACAAACACACGCGGAAGCTGTAAAAAAGCTGGATGTCGCGCACATAGACGGTCGCGCACCCTTCACAGTGCAGAGCAAACTCAGCAGAGAGCCACCTCCCATAAGGAGGAGTGTGCAGTTGAGGAGTGGGAGGGGGGGGGGGGGGGGGGGGCACGCAGAGCAGCACACAACACACAACACCCAGACAGACCCAGGCAGCAGGACATTAGCTTCAGAGTCAGTGATGTGTTTGAAATGTTTAATTTCACAAAAGGGCCAATATCTCAGCTTCTAGAAAAAAAAGGCTCTTTTTTGTTAAATCAAGCTATCTTCTCCGGCTGATAACTAAAGAACGGAAAATGATATCAATAAACCTGTTTTTGCTGATGATAGAAAAGAGTCTCATCGTTCTTTTTGCGTGTTCATTGTTTACATAGTAATATCACACAATATTCTGTGGGCCTCGAGAAATCACTGAAAAAAGCTCTGAAACTCTGGCACAGGGAGCGTCCGTTCTCCAAAAGTGGCTGGCACTCAATGAGTTAAGTGTCATAGTCATAATATTAACATTGTTTTTGTTTTTTGGGCTGGTGGTGAGTGAAGCAAATCTATCAGCCACTTGCATATTTATATTCTACCAGCATTTGGGTGGTGGCTGCCCAGTAGGCCGGCCTACTAATTTTCTGCCCTGTTTTCATATCATTCATAGCTCAAGTGTTAGCTTAGCTAGCCAGGTAAACAAACAACAACAACAACAAAACTTGATACCATTGCTCACTGAAGTTATTCAACTATCTCCTCCAAGGCAGGCGACTAAGCAGCATTCACTGGCTTGCTTCCTTTTTCCTCATCCTCTTTTTTTTCTATTTTTTGACTTCCAGATAACTTCTTCTTTCTGACTTCTCTTTTTTTCACTGTGAATCATGCATTTGCCTGGTTCACACGCCCCAGTGACACTGGGACGTGTTCAACTGCAGTTCAATTGCAGTTCAGGGTCAGGTTGAGTAAGCACCGGAGCCGAAGAGAAACGATGCTTGAGTTCAAGAAAAGCCGCCTCTGCCCGGAAGGTCCACCGGAAGTGAGGGCAGAAAGCGGAGCAGCCACGTGGCCATAGTTGCGGATAAACCGCTGGTGGAAATGGGCAAACCCCAGGAACCGCTGTTTCAGCTGTTTCAAGGTGGAGGGTGTAGGCCAGTGACACTCAACTTGCGGCCCGCGGGCCACATGCGGCCCGCGGGCGCCCCCTGTGTGGCCCACGATGGAATTGCAAAGAATTTTTTTTTACAGTGCACCTGAATGCAACATGCAAGATACCCGCTGAATAAGTGTCCAAATGTTCATGTCATTCTGGCCAATACTCCACTTCTGGTATGGCATTTCAGTCTGGAATATGGAATATCTTTCAACAATCTATGATTTAGCTGCAAAACTTTCAAATACCGCCGTCTGCTTGCTACCCAGGCACTTATATATGTACCTCACCTAACTATCTTAACCTAACTAACCGGTGTGCACAACATTGTCAGACTAAACTCCGGCTGAGACCCCAAAAACCTACAATCCGCTACAGAAAAATTGATATTGTTTGTTTATTAACTGGCCCCTGGCCTTCTATCATTTCATGAAAGTGGCCCCCGGGCAAAGCAAGTTGAGTATCCCTGATGTAGGCCAATCTGCAACAGCAGAGACCTTGGCGGGATCCATGCTTAGCTCTCCCTCCGCTATAACATATCTTAGAAAGGACACAGTGGAAGCATGAAATTCACACTTCTCGGCTTTAACGAAAAGCCTGTTCTCCAGCAACCGTTGAAGAACCAGGCGGACATGTTGCTGATGGTCGTCATATCCCTCAAAACGTCATAAACGAGAGCCTGGAAGACGGCGGGGGCGTTTGTGAGCCCGAAAGGCATAACCAAGTACTCAAAATGCTTGGGACGTCACGTGTGAACCAGGCAAATGCATGATTCACAGTGAAAGTAAGAGAAGTTAGAAAGAAGAAGTTATCTGGAAGTAAAAAAAATAGAAAAAAAGAGGATGAGGAAAAAGGAAGCAAGCCAGTGAGCAGATGCTGATTAAGCAGATAACTGAATGCTGCTTAGTCGCCTGCCTTGGAGGAGATACTTGAATAACTTCAGTGAGCAATGTTATCAAGTTTTGTTGTTGTTGTTTGTTTACCTGGCTAGCTAAGCTAACACTTGAGCTATGAATGATATGAAAACAGGGCACAAAATTAGTACTGGGCAGCCACCACCCAAATGCTGGTAGAATATAAATATGCAAGTGGCTGATAGATTTGCTTCACTCACCACCAGCCCACAAAGTGTGCTGTAATGACACAATGAAGGATTTGTGATTTGTGACAAAAACACAAACACAAACACAACGTCATTGTTCATTCTAGATCCCTTTCACTCTAGAACCCCCTGTTTCTGGAAATAAGCCTGAAAAGTCAGCTGGGTCCTGTTGTAAAGTCAGGGTTAGCCCACTTTGCTTACACCTTGGACTTAGGTCTTGGACTGAATACACATGCATGAACAAACAGCCTATATGTCAAGATCAAAGTTCAAACATTGTCTAAAATCAGAGTCTGTTTTTATGTCTTATTTATTAATTTATTAATTTATTAATTTATTAATTTATTAATTTATTAATTTATTAATTTATCAATTTATCAATTTATTAATTTGTAATGTATTAGTTAATTCGTTTATTAATTTATTATCATTATTTGTTTTGTTTGTTTGTCATCACATTTGCCATTGTTTAATTATCTTGTTATTTTTGTTAAATGTTTTGTTTGATTGTGTTTATATAATATTTCTTTGTCAGCGAGGGGCGAGGGCCCCCTTGAAAGCGAGATAGTCATCCCTAATAAAGAATTTCTGTTGCAGAGAAATCAAGAAGCAGTTTTACTTTACATATCTATCAAACGGTGAAATGTACATCATTATACTGTGAAGTAAAGAGCAGTATGCTATGATCAAAACAGGATTCAAAACATTACAACTCATTTAAATGTTCAGGACATGTTCAGGATGTCAAGATTAACACCCAAACACTGATGTGTTCACTATCACAAAGTGTTTTCAACCGAAACAGTGAGTTTCACCCTCCTAATCACAGAGGCTTGTTAGGTTAGGTATGATTGTCTTGTTAAATCAGTCAACAGTAAACATTGACGGGTTGAAGAATAATACACTATAAACTGTAAAGTGTTTTCCTACAATACCTTTTCATAGAAATAGTCTGCCGCCACAGCAGGATGTTACTGGGTTGATACTGAGAGAGAGAGAGAGAGAGAGAGAGAGAGAGAGCAAGAGAGTTAGATTATCAACAGTTTCAGGGAAGAACACAGACTAATTAGTAGGCTATAGCTGTAGGATAGAACTCGAACTGACGGCACACTCTAGTGACATTGGTAATGGCAGCAATTCTGGTAATACTTTTAAAACTCTGATTTTATCCACCTCTGGGATTTAAGATTGAGTTTTGACCTTGATCACACCTGTAGTCGTGACCCCAAGATTGTGAACCGCTGGCTTTGACAGACATACATGGTTTAAGATGATAACCTTTTATTTTATATGAAGAAAGCCTCTATTTTTTTTATTTGACTACCTGCTCAAATAGTTAGGCTTAGACCTATAGACATAGCTGTTTTTCTTTTTTCTTTTTTTTATGAGGTTCTATCTCTTTTTATTTTTTACATTTTATTTTTGTTATTTTCTATGTTAATCCATGTGGGTTATGGGCACAAAGCATGCTAAACAAATGATTGGATGGCCCTACATCATTGCTTGATTATGATAACGGAGACAGTACAAATTCAGCACACACACAAACCCTTGGCATGTGTGTGTAATGTGGGTTCAGTGCAAATAGGTGTATATATCTGTGCATTAGTTCTAAACATACGGTATGTAGGAATGAACTTGGATATGATGTGAATGTGTTTATATTTTGTACCAGAACTATATGTGTATGTGTGCTTAGATGTCTTTTTATGGATGTATATGTGTAAATGATAGGTATGCATGTATCATCTTTATCTTATTTCTTTTTCTTTTTGTTCTGTCCTATAGGCCACCGCCTGACCGCAGCAACAATCTCTGAAGCAACTCTAGTTTAGGTTTAGACCCATGTTATGTTGATTTTTTTCTATCATTCTTACACCATGTCTACTCTTACAAGAGGGGAAAAAAGCATATATATTATTTGTACAGTATGTATTTTGTGAATTACAACCCTCACGCGCCTTAATAAAATACAAAAAAAAGGATACAAGTCAAACACCTTCACCTTACTATTCCTGAGTGCTCTATCATGCCTCTAACAAGTTAATCTTCCTCCTTATCCTTTTTTTTTTTTAATTCAAGCAGGATATGTTATTCTATGTGAGTAAATAGGTTGACATTACCAAATTGTGCAGTAATTTGGAAACAATAAAGCACATGAAATCAGAAATGAGACGTGCTCATGTTTGATCGTGCGTAATATCTGTGTGTAACTGTGTTACATCTGTGTGTAATGGCTTCTTTGTTGCTGTTAACACAAATTATAAATAGAGAACCAGTCTGATCTTTCTGGCCCATGATGATGATGATGATGATGATTGGTGGTTATGTCCAAAACCGGGTTGTGAGAACGTCTAATCCTGCACGCGTGCGCGAGGAGCCAGATGCACAAAACTCTGGCACGCGTAAGCAGTTTCTTTCTTTCTTTAGATTTATAAACCTCTGCAGCTTTACTATTATTCCAATGATGTGTATCCAAACTTTTGAAGAGTTTGTAAATGGACAAATATGATATGATGCCATTGTTTATTCTGGACCTATGGACCTTACGTCGTTCAGATGAGACATTAAACCAAGGTCCTGACTTTCTGTGGTCAATAAAGATCCCATCGGCACTCATCACAAGAGTAGGAGTCTTACCCCGGTGCCCTGGGGGGTGGGGGGGGGGGGGGGGGGGGTGTAACCAAGGTGCCCTGGTTAAATTGCAACACATGCCCTCATCATGGCCACCTAATAATCCCTTATCGAATTGTTACTATCTAATGTTTGTATGCAAGTTCATGAAAACCATACAGTATTTTGATAATTTAACAAGTAACATGTCATGGTTTACTGAGTCGGATCAGGAATGTTCCTGTTTGTGGGACACTTTATCTGTCTAGACTAATTGTCAGACAATCCCTCTTTTATTATCTTTGATTGATTGATTGATTGATTGATTGATATCTTTATTGATTCAATAAATGCAGAATTGTGCAAGACAATACAACAAAACAATATTGATCAAAAGGCGTAAAACACAATAAAGCCCAAGGGCTTGTTTCCATTGTGGTCCTTTCGTATGGGACAAGTGGAGTGAATGTATGTGTGCATGTGTGAGCGCGTGTGTGCGCGGGCAACATAAACAACAAAAACATTAAACAACACAGCCATACACTCAATGACTGATCAGTCATTGAATGAATGGTTATTAAACAACAACAAAAATGCACCAATCAATAAATAAAAAGAGAGACCAGCTCATATAATAGATCGAAGACCTACCATGGGTTCAAATGCTGCAAGCATACAGGAGACAGAAGAAAATAAAAGGTTAGGAACCCATTTGGGAACCAACCAGCCATCTTGTCTGCCCAGCAACCTAATGTAACCGCATCAAAAGGTCTTGTATGTAACTTACTTGTTATCTGCAGTCTGCTCAATATTAATCTACTGTATGTGTTCCAGAATACTTCAATCAAGCCAGGATCCAGCCTATCATTAATAAAAATACATCTGATCAGCTGATCAGTGGCCAGCAGATCAGACTCTTCCAGGTATGAATGCGTGTGTGAATGTGAACAGGGCACTCCTGAAAAAGAGAGCATTGCTCTCAGTGAGACTCCCCCTGTATAAATAAAGGTAAAAAAACAAAAAAACATGTACCCTTGACCCCTCTATCTTACATAACTATATCAACCTGTTTCCAAGCTGCCATTCATGTCCAAAGTCCTAGAAAAAGTGATTTCTAGACTACGCCTAGAGGTGCTGCAACTAAACAACCAATCAAGTTCAAGTTTATTTAAAGTTTAATTATATTAAGATGAATATATTTGCTAATAATGGTAAAAAAAAAAAGTGATGGTGAAACTCACCTGTTTCTGTGCTGTGGTCTTGCATGGTAGAGTGTCGAGCAGAGATGTGTGTCGACTCAACAGCAAGTGAGTATCTGGTCTGAGGCAGCGGTCTGTGTGTCTCAGAGTTAAGAGCTGCTTTTATACCTCTACTGCCTTGGACACACGCCCAGTGACACAGCAGCAGGACTCTGGAGTGAGAACCCGTAAGTTAATGAGATACTACTTTGCATCCAGTAGATTTGGTGCATGTGTCATTTAGCTTTGGGCAGCAGTGTGATATAGTCATATACTGTATGGGCATATGAGCTGGTCCTGCAAATATGATTGGGCTTTCTTACCTGAGTAAAACCTATGTATGTATGTATGTATGTATGTATGTGTGTGTGTGTGTGTGTGTGTGTGTGTGTGTGTGTGTGTGTGTGTGTGTGTGTGTGTGTGTGTGTGTGTGCGTGTGCATGTGCGTGTGCGTGCGTGTGTGTGTGTATGTGTATGTATGTACGGTATGTATGTATGTATGCATGTACAGTGTTGGGGTAACTCATTACAAAAGTAACATATTACATGTAATATACTTTTAGCAGTAACTCAGTAATATAACTTATTACTTTTTCAGTAATATTATACCAGTTACTTTGTCAAGTAACTCAAGTTACAAATTGAGTTACATTTTATTAAATCAAAGCGCATATTTAAAACAGATACAATCATTTCCTAATCAAACTGTGTGTTTTTATGGAAAAGTGTGTTTTGGTAAAAGTAATGCAAAAGTAGTGTAATAAGTAACAAGTTACTCTACACAGAAAGTAATATTGTAAAGTAACTTATTACTTTCAAATGAAAGTAACTATGTAGTATATTACATTTTGAAAGTAACTTGCCCAACACTGTGTATGTATGTATGTAGGTATGTAGGTAGGTATGTATGTCAGACATGGGACCAAGTCACTTTCGTCCAAGTCTCAAGTAAGTCCCAAGTCATTTTGTTTTTTTGCAAGTCAAAGGTTATATCAAGTCAAGTGAAGTCACAGGTTATATCAAGTCAAGGCAAGTCACAGGTTATATCAAGTCAAGTCAAGTCACAGGTTATATCAAGTCAAGTCAAGTCACAGGTTATATCAAGTCAAGTGAGAGGAGTGTGACTGACAGCCAGTCATCCAATCATGACAATGCCATAAGGAGGAGCATGAGTGAGTGATCCAATCATGACAATGGCTGGGTTTCCCAAAAGCTTCTTTGCGCTAAGAAGCTAATTCAACCCTTCTTAAAGCCCCCTTAAGAAGCAAACGCGTTTCCCAATTGCTTCTTTACGAAGGCATGCGTTTCCCAAAAGCTTCTTAGCGCTAAGAAGCTTCTTTGACCCTTCTTAAGGCTCCCGTAAGAAGCCAACGAAGCCAACGCGTTTCCCGATTGCTTCTTAGCCTAAAATTATCTTCCAATTATCCTCCGTTAAGAAGGCTGCGTTTCCCAAAAGCTTCTTAGCGCTAAGATGATCTTTCGTTAAGAAGGTTTTGTAAGAAGGGTCTGGAGCCTTCTTAACACCTTCTTAATGACAAAACACTGGCAGATCCAGCCGCGTCAGGCAAAAGGAGATACTTGTGTCCACTGTTCCTCTTGTGTTTTTCCCTTTTTCCTTTCTTTCATGTACCCTTTAGTGTTTAAAATTAGGGAACACTTGAAAATCTCCCCTGTATGTATGGTTACTTGTGTTTTAAATGTTTTACCGTAGGCTATATTCCTCTAATCAGAATGGATTCCTTTTATAATGTTGTGGATTTATATAGCACCTTTCACAGAACCCAAGGTCGCTTAAATTCTGTAGTGTTTCTCTGTTTTGTTGTATGCTGTGTATATAAAGCAATTTGAACTGCAGTCCATGTCTGAAATAAATAATGTTTAATAAAGTTTAACATGACCATGATTAGGTGTTAACAGTGTTTCTCAACCACTGAGTCGTGGCCCACTGCTGGGCTCAGAGTGCCATCAAGTGAGCCGCTCCAGTTAAGATGCTTCTTAAGAGCCTTCTATTTTTTTTATTTTTCTCGACTGTTAAGAAGGCGTTTGGGAAACACTTCTTTGGAGCCTTCTTAACTCCTTAAGAAGCTTCTTAACTCCTTAAGAAGCTTCTTAACTCTTAAGAAGCTTCTTTGTTGGGAAACTCAGCCAATGGCATTTCCAGCTTGCACTTGCAGAGGGATATGCACAGATAGACCCCCAGGTGGTGCCAAAACCGCTGCCCCTTTAACCTCTGACTGATAAGTGCCCTTTTTGCAAGACACGTCCAGCGGCCAACATTGCTATCTTTCAGAGGCTGTAGCAGGCTCATTTATAAAGCTATATACTGAAGATACTGATATCATCATGAAACTAGAAGACCGGACCAAATACATCCATTGGTACCAACCATCATGCTAACTTGTAAAGTGTTACCTATTAGGGTGTGTCTGATGGTTATATGGTTCCTGCTGGCTGTACAACAAATTGCTCCTCAGGGATAATAAAGATTTGAATGTTTGAACCTTGAAGCATGTGATATGAAGACGGACAAGAAAGTCTAAAGAGCGAATCCACCGAACCTGATGATGATGTCACCGGCTGTGAATTTACACCACAGGAAGTTATTTTTTCAAGCTGCACAGATTTGCCATGGAAGTTCAGATGAGAATCAAATTAAATGCTAAGAGATGAAAATATTCTGGGTGAAGATGTAACTCAAAAGTAATTGCACCATAGAAATGTTATCTAAATGTAATCAAAAAGTACAAATATGGAATCTAAATGTAATCTGAAACTACTACTAGCCTACTTCTTCACCATGCAGTCGCAGTGCAGCGACCGGCCCGGGGACCAACTCCAGTTCTTTTGCCATTGCCTTGGTCAGGGGCACTGACATGAGTATTAACCCTAACATACATGTGTTTGGTGGTGGGAGGAAACTGGAGGACCCGGAGGAAACCCACACGAACATGGGGAGAACATGCAAACTCCACACAGAAAGGACCTGGGGCGGACCGGGGTTCGGACCCGGAACCTTCTTGCTGTGCTAACCACTGAGCCACCGTGCCATCACCGTGCTTTCTCTAACAACAGGACCTTGGGATCAGAGAAAAGTCTCAGATCCTCATATCATCTGATGTCAACACCTTTCATTTTTTCCTTTACAATTCACAATTCATTAAAGATAAAAAAAGAGGTAGCTATCCAGTGTGGTTGCAGGAAGTTCCCCAGGTGTTGAATGGAGCAGAGAAAGACATCCGAGGCACTCTGAATTATATTAAAAATCCTTTATTCTAACAGGGATACCAATGCGTTTCCACTCAAAGAGTCTTCATCAGGGTAACCCAGGGGCACCACACTGTGTCAACACCTTTCATTTATTCATTTTAAATTCACAATTCATTAACTTGCTGACTGACAACTTTCCCAGAGTGACAACAAGGGTAAGTCTGTTAGCTCTGCTTCCTTCATGCTGTCCATGAAAGTGTAAGAAAGAAAGAAAGAAAGAAAGAAAGAAAGAAAGAAAGAAAGAAAGAAAGAAAGAAAGAAAGAAAGAAAGAAAGAAAGAAAGAAAGAAAGAAAGAAAGAAAGAAAAGAAACTTAATTAATTATAGGCTCAATTTTGGCGAGGGGAAAAGTTTGCATAGCCATTTTCAAAGACGACCCTTGACCTCTCACCTCAAGATATCTGAATGAGGATGGGTGCTGTGGGTACCCACAAGTGCCCCTTTCCAGACATGCCCACTTTATGCTGATCCCATGCAGTTTTTGACCAAAACCATGCAGTGTTTTGCGTGCAGTATGCTGTACATGTGTTATTGTTGCCTATTCTATTTAAAGTCTTGGAATTGCATACATTTAACTGTAAAGCTGAGACAGACTCTTGTGGATTCAATGAGCCCAAATGTCTTCATGTGTGAGGATGTTAGTCCCTAGCCTGGTTTACCAGGCAAGTCCCCATACTAGCCATTTCATGAGTCAATTTGTCTTCAGCTCACTGTATAAAATGACCAATTTCTGTTTGTTAGCAATTCAAAATACATACTACAGCATGCGCTGGGACGCGTCATCAGTGATGTTAACTGGGGTCGTCGGGTGTTTCGGGTCTGTCGAACATCATACACCCTCGCCCAGTAGACCCAGCCGAGGCCGATTAAGACCCCGACCCGCGTCCCAGAAGCAACCGCTCACGGATCCGCCTTCCTACTCTGTCTGCAACGTTGCCCGCGGAAGGGTTGATCATGCCCAATCCGCTGCAATAGAGCTAGTGCTACACCGCAGCATTGAAAGACCCTTCGGTGCATGGAGGGCTAAGGCCCTGTGGGTGAATCCAGGCCGCGCTCCTCCTTCGTCTCAACAGACCCTCCCAAAAGGCAATCCTACTATGCCGCACCATAGGCAAAGAGGATGCCTCAAGCCGGCCTGTGGGCTGCACGTCATTCGCCTGCGCCGAGCACCTCGCTCTAGCCTGAAGGACCCCAGGCCGCACCGATCTTTACACAGCTTTTCAGGAGGCTAATCCGTAGCATTTGTGGATTTCTCCCTCACGAGAGAGCCAGGCTGGGGTGCTAAACCCATCCCGTACCGGGTGCCGTCTCTCCAGCCATCAACTGTCTCTCCAACTTGTCACCAAACTATACTTGGTTGTCGCCTAGACTATTCCTAAGTGTCACTGGCCAGGGGAGCCAGAATAATACAATTCTAGCACATTGTAGCTTACATGTTTCTATAGTATGTGTTGAGCCTGTACTTTAGCAATAAGTTCATGTAAATCTCTGGTCTTTATTGCCAGCAAATGTATATTTTTTCAACATGTACATTAGAAGGAGATGGGTACTTCAAGTGTGGTCACCCAGGGGCACCACACTGTGTCAACACCTTTCATTTATTCATTTACAATTCACAATTCATTAACTTGCTGACTGACAACTTTCCCAGAGTGACAACAAGGGTAAGTCTGTTAGCTCTGCTTCCTTCATGCTGTCCATGAAAGTGTAAGAAAGAAAGAAAGAAAGAAAGAAAGAAAAGAAACGTAATTCATTATAGGCTCAATTTTGGCGAGGGGAAAAGTTTGCATAGCCATTTTCAAAGACGACCCTTGACCTCTCACCTCAAGATATCTGAATGAGGATGGGTGCTGTGGGTACCCACAAGTGCCCCTTTCCAGACATGCCCACTTTATGCTGATCCCATGCAGTTTTTGACCAAAACCATGCAGTGTTTTGCGTGCAGTACGCTGTACATGTGTTATTGTTGCCTATTCTATTTGAAGT
This sequence comes from Poromitra crassiceps, assembly GCF_964638095.1. Lineage (NCBI taxonomy): Eukaryota > Metazoa > Chordata > Actinopteri > Beryciformes > Melamphaidae > Poromitra > Poromitra crassiceps. The sequence continues at coordinate 40,567,206 of NC_139631.1, forward strand.
CTTGGAATTGCATACATTTAACTGTAAAGCTGAGACTCTTGCTGAGCCCAAATGTCTTCATGTGTGAGGATTAGTCCCCATAGTAGCCATTTCATGAGTCCATTTTTCTTGACCTCACTGTATAAAATGACCAATTTCTGTTTGTTAGCACATTGTAGCTTACATGTTTCTATAGTATGTGTTGAGCCTGTACTTTAGCAATAAGTTCATGTAAATCTCTGGTCTTTATTGCCACTAAATGTATATTTTCTTAACATGTCAATTATAAGGAGGGGGGTACTTCATGTGTAGGGGGTACTTCAGTGTGGTGTGTTAATCTGGGGATGTATGTTTTTTTTTTTTTATAAATAAATCATTATGAGAGAGGTGCCCTTTTTGGCTTGAGCACCTGCCCCCCAAAATGTCTGTGCACGTCACTGCACTTGCATACCAGATAACTTTACACAGTCACTTGAAAACGTTGAACAAGTTAATATTTTATATTTAATATTTAAACTGATGAACACAAACAAGTCCTCCAAGTCATCACGTCTCAAGTCAAGTCAAGTCCCGAGTCTTTAACTTCCAAGTCCAAGTCAAGTCTCAAGTCATTCAGTTTTTGTCAAGTCAAGTTGCAAGTGATCAAAACAGGGACTCAAGTCGACTCAAGTCAAAGTCACCAAGTCTCAAGTCCCCATCTCATCTGTGCAGGATACTGTAAGCAATTTCGAGCAAACACAGACACTGAATATTTTTAGTATTGTTTTTATTTCGAGTTTTCGTCATTCACATACATGGTGAAAACTAAATGTTTTGAAGAGTGACAAGTAAATGTACAGTACACAATTTGAGCTGATGTCACACAAATTGAATATAGGAGCCTAGCGACGGCAGGGCCCGTTTCAGTTGAAACGGGTCAAACCAGAGATCTTTAATATAGATAGAGAGAACCCACTGAAGGCTCCGCCAATAATGGGAAAGGAGATCATCAGGAGATGGTACTCTTCCAGTTTCCTAAAATTTGGGCGTGGTTAACAGCATGGGATTGGCTGTCTGTCAATGAGATGAAACTTCATTGGCTGACCAGTCTCATAAGGGGGCGTGGCAATGGCAAAACATACAGGAAGTGACTGGAAGTTGGGGTGTCTATCTATATTAAAGGTCTCTGGTGAAACATAGGAAAGGCTAGCTCTGCACTCATTTCATTTGCCCGCTGACAGTGCTGCCCCCCCCCCCCCCAACTGAATGCTGAAGACAAACCTTGTTGTCTGTAGCAAAGCTGAGTAGAATGGAAAAATGTCCACCAAAGATGGATCTATCCTAACAGATCATAACATTACAGTGCATATGAGGAACAGAGCAGATAGAGAAGTCCAACAGAGGCTGGATTTGAAATGTTTTTTGGGTAACATATTTCATAACCTTGTTTTAAAGACCCATGAGACATATTTTAAACAGCTACAAATAGCATAAAATGGGACCTTCAAAATGTCCATCATCATAAAAACTTTTCTGAATGTTCATGCGTAAACGTAAACTTAATGGTCCACTATGATTGAACATATGTTTCTGTCTTCATGTCTCTTCAAGCCACTTCTATTAACAAAACCTCTACCACAGATTGCGCAATCAAGTGTATCTCCTGTGTGGCATCTCATGTGTGTCTTCAAGGTTCCTTTACGGCCAAAGCATTTACCACAGCATGAACAATTAAATGGTTTCTCGCCTGTGTGGATTACCATGTGGTTCTTCAAGTGATCATTTCGACTAAAACTTTTACGGCAGACTGAGCAACTAAATGATTTCTCTCCTGTGTGGGTTATCACGTGTGACGCCATGTGTGCTTTAAAACTAAAACCTTTGCCACAGAATGAGCATTTAAATGGTGTATCTCGTTTCTCTCCTGTGTGGACTCTCATGTGATTCTTCAAGTTTGAACTTTGGCTAAAACGTTTACCACAGAGTGAGCAAATAAATGGTTTCTCTCCTGTGTGTACTCTCATGTGTACCGTCAAGTCTCTCTTATTCACAAAAACCTTACCACAGACTGAGCAAGTAAATGAGTTCTCTCCTGTGTGGTATCTCATGTGTCTTTTCAAGTGTGCGTTATGATGACATTTTTTACCACAAACTGAACAAGTAATGTTTTTCTTCCCAAGAACCTGACCTGATTTATGTTCAGTAGTTACCATCCAATCATCACTGTCTTCAGGCTCGGGTTCAGAACTCTCCTTCCATTCATTCTCACTGTCTTCACTCTCGGAAGAGTCTGAAGTCTTGCCATCATTAGTTGGTTGTGAATCACTATCTGGAACTTCAACTTCACTAGCTCGATCAAAGTTCCTGGCTGTTTCTGATACTTCACAGTCCTCACCATCAGCTTCTTTTTTCATCTGTTCAGTAGAGCTGCTGGCTAGAGGCTCTGCCTCTCTGTTCTCCTCAGTTTGGCTTTGATGAAGCTGTGAGGAGAGAGGTTTCTCTTCATCATCTTCACTCTTCACAGGGACAGGAGTGAATGGGACCTCAGTGATATGGGCCTCCTCCGGCCCTTGAAGCTGATCTCCCCGCTGACTGATCCAAAGTTCCTCATGTTCCTCTTTAATGTGTGGGGTCTTGGTGTTCTGGTCCAGACTGGGGCTCCACTCCTGCTGCTCAGTGAGAACCTCTTCTTTACAGACCAACAGCTGCTGGAGGTTTGGAGGTACGGCTGAAATACAGATATACACACATTAAATGAATAGTTCACCCAACAATTAAAATCCAGTCATCATCTACTCACTCCCATGTGAGTTGAAACTAGTGAAGTTTTAAGCCCATAAAACAGTCCTGTAGCTTTCCAGCCTTCGACAAAACAGTTTGTTTGAGCTCTTTAGAGTAAAAAAATAACTTTATAGAGTACTGCAGGAATGTGTCCGGAAGTAGCACATTGTAAGGGGGAAAGTGAATGGGATTTTAGTATGGGGATTTCAGTCAAATGCATGAAATAAGGTCTGTGGTTAACAGTTCAGCAAGATAATCTTCATAAACGAGGACAATTTTTATGACTTTTGAAGCATAAATGCATTTTTTTGTAAACACGATTTTTAGAAAACGCTTCAAAATGTGATGCAATTTGCAAGGCTTTATGTGATTTGTTTGCTGTAAAATTGCGGGAACTGGCAAAAATGGAAGACTTTAAAGACACATAACCCTAACACTAATCTAGATAATAAAGTTGACGTCTGTGTGCATGTGTGTCTTTAATGCACACCCACACCCCCGGATTGGGATCAATATTGGCATGGAGGTGTGATATGATCCGGGGTCATCATGGGCAGGTTTCTACAGTCCTGGAACAACCTGGAAACCACCTCATGTCCAGACCCCACACCGGATTGGGCTGAAAATTTGCATGGCGATGGGTCACGATCCGGGGCAGCTCATGGGCAGGTCATAAAGTCATGGAATAAGCTGAAAAGTCCTGGAAAGTACCTCACACACCCTAGGTCGGATTGGGCTAGCTTGTCAGGAAGGTGGCTAAATAACACTCCAAAGTTAGGCTAAAGGTTGGCGAGAGGAAAGAAAAACATTTTCAAAGGAGTCCAACTGAATGCTGAAGACAAACCTTGTTGTCTGTAGCAAAGCTGAGTAGAATGGAAGAATGTCCACCAAAGATGGATCTATCCTAACAGATCATCTTATTAGAACAGTGCATATGAGGAACAGAGCAGATAGAGAAGTCCAACAGAGGCTGGATTTGAAATGTTTTTGGGTAACAGAATTCAAAACCTTGTTTTAAAGACCCATGAGACATATTTTAAACAGCTAAAAATAGCATAAAATGGGACCTTTAACATGTCCATCATGTTCATGTGTAAACGTAAACTTAATGGTCCACTACTTTTACGGCAGACTGAGCAACTAAATGATTTCTCTCCTGTGTGGGTTATCACGTGTGACGTTGACCCATTCACTCCTGTTCTCTCCATGCTCACTGTCTTCAGTCTCAGAAGAGTCTGAAGTCTTGCCATCATTAGTTGGTTGTGAATCATTATCTGGAACTTCAACTTCACTAGCTTGATCAAAGTTCCTGGCTGGTTCTGATACATCACAATCCTCACCATCAGCTTCTTTTTTCATCTGTTCAGTTGAGCTGCTGGCTAGAGGCTCTGCCTCTCTGTTCTCCTCAGTTTGGATTTGATGAAGCTGTGAGAGAGGTTTCTCTTCATCATCTTCACTCTTCAGAGGGACAGGAGTGAATGGGACCTCAGTGATATGGGCCTCCTCCAGCCCTTGAAGCTGATCTGAGTTCTTCTGACTGATGCTGAGTTCCTCCTGTTCCTCTTTAATGTGTGGGGTCTGGGTGTTCTGATCCAGACTGGGGCTCCACCCCTGCTGCTCAGTGAGAACCTCTTCTTTACAGACCAACAGCTGCTGGAGGTTTGGAGGTACGGCTGAAATACAGATATACACATATTAAATGAATAGTTCACCCAAAAATTAAAATCCAGTCATCATCTACTCACTCCCATGTGAGTTGAAACTAGTGAAGTTTTAAGCCCATAAAACAGTCCTGTAGCTTCCCAGCCTTCGACAAAACAGTTTGTTTGAGCAAATCTTTAGAGTAAAAAAATAACTTTATAGAGTACCGCAGGAATGTGTCCGGAAGTAGCACATTGTAAGGGGGGGAGTGAATAGGATGTTAGTATGGGGATTTCAGTCAAATGCATGAAATAAGGTCTGTGGTTAACAGTTCAGCAAGATAATGTTCACAAACGAGGACCACTTTTATGACTTTTGAAGCATAATTTATTTTATTTTTAAACACAATTTTCAGAAAACGCTTCAAAATGTGATGCAATTTGCAAGGCTTTATGTGATTTTTTTTGTGGTAAAATAGCGACACATAACCCTAACCCTAATCTAGATAATAAAGTTGACGTCTGTGTGCGTGTGTGTCTTTAATGCACACCCACACCCCCGGTCGGATTGGGCTGAAATTTTGCATGGCTGTGTGTGCTATGATCCTGGGTCATCATGGGCAGGTTTCGACAGTCCTGGAACCACCTGGAAAGTCTTGGAAACCACCTCATGTCCAGACCCCAGACCGGATTGGGCTGAAAATTTGCATGGGGGTGGGTTACGATCCGGGGCAGGTCATAAAGTCATGGAATAAGCTGAAAAGTCCTGGAAACGACCTCACACACACACACACACACATTAGGTCGAATTGGGCTAGCTTGTCAGGAAGGTGGCTAAATACACTCCATTAGGCTAAAGTTTGTCGAGAGGAAAGAAAAACATTTTCAAAGGAGTCCAATGAGTTTGAGCCTAATGTTGGCAGGTGTGTTGTGTGTGTGTGGTGTATGTGTGTTGTGTCTGTGTGGTGTGTGTGTGTGTTGTGTCTGTGTTGTGTCTGTGTGGTGTATGTGTGTTGTGTCTGTGTGTTGTGTCTGTGTTAAAACATCTACAAATGGACAAATGTGATTGGTTTTGGAATTGGGCAACCCTCCAATGTGGAGTCCCTAAATTGGCCCTCAGTCATCACAACATTCAGAACCCTGCTGGTTAAGAATGCTGTATTTGTTGCTGCAAAGGGAGCGGTAAAGAAAGAAAGTGAACAGCCTATCAACCTTAAAAGGCAGATATCAACTAAATCAATGAAAATTATTTCAATATCAATATTCAAAAGAAAAATAACGTTTCTTCATAGGGTGACCAGACTTCCCGGTTTGACTGGGACAGTCCAGATTTCAGGGCAGCCGTCCAGTCCCGCGTCCTGACGGATCTCTCGGGACACTAAAAGGTTCTGGTTTTCAACACATACTACCAAATTGTCCTGGTTTCCACCACAATTAAAAATAATAATGATAGTATTATACTTGTTTTTCAGTGCTCACATAGACGTTTATTGTGCTCTGTTCTGCAAATCATTGCACTGATGTTTTGGCCCTGAAAGGTGTGAGCAGAGTGATGCAACTTGTGTGTGTGTGTTAGAGAAAGAGCGAGAGAGAACGGACACTGTTTTACTTGGTCAAATCAAGTGATTAGCTTTGATATTCATATTTAGAACCAGGAGAGACCATAGAACATTTCACTCAGACCAAAATGAAAACAAAAGTAAATAAATCAGTTTTCTTTTTTTTAGCTTTTGAGTTGGTCTGCCAACTCATTCATTCATTCACTCCAATTCATTAAGTGCTGGCGGTGAAGTGACCGCCCAGGCCAGATTCGGCATACGCCATTATAAAGGACAAGCAAAGTCTATGGCTATAATGCACTGTGTATGTATCTGTGCGGAGCACTGACAGGGAGAGAGAGAGAGAGAGAGAGAAACCCCGGCAGCAGCCGTACCAATTTATTGGCAAATGCACAACCAGTGTTGTAGTAGGCCTACTCGAGTCCAGCACTCGGACTGGAGTCCAATTTTCAGGGCTCAAGACCCGACTCGGACTTGGACTCAAGCATTCATGCATTTGGACTCAGAAGTTGGAGACAAGGACTCGAAATTGCTATTTTGGCCGAAAATTAGCCGTTTGGCTAACAGTGGCATGTTTACAGTCATGTTAATTAATGTGCACTGTCCCTCAAATAAATCAATAAATACAAATACAAATGCAAATTTGATAGTTTAACTTTTCCCCCATTATTTTAATAAAGTCCCTGCTTGGTTAGGCAGACTTCTCCACTTAGTTAGGCTGACTTCTCTTGTTTCTTATTCATTTGTAACTTCATCCCTCATTATGGGTACCAACATTTCATACTTACTCATAATCTTAACCTCTCAAATGCCAGTGTACAGTAAAGTACATTAGAAAGTACAGTAAATAACAAAAAGTGAATTATTTTCCTTCCCATGAATGCAAAGTGGATTTTTCTTGGGGTGATTATCATAGCCTGGGATATGTCAAAGATTGGCACCAACATTGATTTTGAACCATATTTAGTTTTTTGTGCTTTGTACATTTGATTAAAAAGAATCCTTAATTGTCTGTTAAGATCTATGGGATGGAAGGCAATATTAAAGGTACATTCAGCGATGCAGTTAGAATAAGTGTCAAATGGCTCTATGTTCTGACAGCAATCACTGAAATAGAGTGTTTGGTCAGTGACTTGAAACCTCCAACCCCCCATTGTCCTCTATCACTCTCCTGTAGTTCTGCATGCAGGGCAGACATATCTGCGCAACCGTAACTCGCAGAGACTCACAGCATTGGATTCGGGGTGAAAAAATACATATACCGGTAATTATTTTTCGCATCGCGACCCGACCTTCCGTTTCCCAGAAAATGTTAACTTTTCTCTGATTGTATAAAAATTGGCGCTGACCTCAAACTACACATCTCACACATTTTCCCAACCCCAACATTTAATTTCAAGGTCAAATTTCAAGGTCTTACGTCATGGATAAGAGAATAAAAAAGTAAAAAGCATTACTTTTGTGAAAAATGGCTGGGGGACCCAAAAAAGTATGTTTTAATGGAAGTCAATGAGAATTTGCCTTCCATCCCATGGATCTTAGTAGTAAGAGTGTGAGTATTTTCACTACAGGGTGCCAGGAAGTGTCCCTAACATGGTGAGAGGGGGACTTTTGGAAAACAGCACCCCAAAGAATGACCTGGGCTTAATTTCCGACCCCTAGGACAAAAAATATCCAAATGGTAGCCACGTGAATGTTAAAAAAAATCCATGACATGGACTAGCAGGGTGCATCCGCCGGGAGTGAGCACTGATATAAGATTCAACTGACTTTGATTTTTTTTGATTGATTTAAATTTTTATACAAGAAGAAAAACATAAGAACCACAAACATCTACAAAAAAAAAACACAAAAAATTGAAAACAAAATACTTACACAAACACATTCACTGAGAAACATAACCCCCGTCCCCGCAGGACCCCACCCCATCCACCAAACCCACACATAATTGGCTCACAACAGCAAAGAAAAGAAAATGGAACCTAGCTATCATAGTGATGCCCATGGCCCCCACGCACGGCTTCAATAAATGTATTCCACCACATCATATTTTCTACTTGCATACGAGCCACCGACATCTCCATGGCAGCCAGATCCACAACCGAAGATAGGATGTTCCAAAGGTAGAATATGAGGAGCTATGCATCTCTGAGTTACAACAAAGCCCAGGTCGGGTTCGGACTAAGAATTCTGATCAGCCTTAGGGGCTGGGCCGGGCTCGGGCTTGATTGTCTCGGGCCCAGGTCGGGCTCTAGTATGGAGTATCATGTGTTTGTTCAAGTGATAATTTCGACCAAAACTTTTACCACAGACTGAGCAACTAAATGATTTCTCTCCTGTGTGGGTTATCACATGTGACGCCAAGTGTCCTTTAAAGCTAAAACCTTTACCACAGAATGAGCATTTAAATGGTGTATCTTGTTGCTCTCCTGTGTGGACTTTCATGTGACTCTTCAAGTTTGCATTTTGACTAAAACTTTTACCACAGACTGAGCAAGTAAATGGTTTCTCTCCTGTGTGTACTCTCATGTGTCTCATCAAGTCTCTATTATCCACAAACACCTTACTACAGACTGAGCAATTAAATGGTTTCTCTCCCGTGTGGCTTGTCATGTGTCTCTTCAAGTGTCCTTTATGACCAAATCTTTTACCACAGTCCGAGCAATTAAATAGTTTCTCTCTTGTGTGGTATCGCATGTGTGTCTTCAAGTTTGATTTAAGACCAAAACTTTTACCACAGACGGAGCAATTAAATAGTTTCTCTCCTGTGTGGCTTATCATGTGTCTCTTCAAGTTTGTGTTATGACGCAATCTTTTACCACAAACTGAACAACTAATGAGTTTCTTCCGAACAACTGGTTTCTCTCCTGTGTGGACTCGCATGTGTTTCGTCAAGTTTCCTTTAAGACCAAAACCTTTACCACAGACGGAGCAATTAAATTGTTTCTCTCCTGTGTGGCTTATCATGTGTCTCTTCAAGTTTGTGTTGTGACTCAATCTTTTACCACAAACTGAACAACTAATGTCTTTCTTCCGAAGAACTTGACCTAACTTATGTTCACTAGTTTCCATCCAATCATCACAGTCTTCAGTCTCAGGTTCAGAATTCTGCTTCCATTCGTTCTCGCTGACTTCAGTCTCAGGTTCAGAAGAGTCTGAAGTCTCGCCATCACTAGTTGGTTGTGAATCACTATCTGGAACTTCAACTTCAACTTCACTAGCTGGATCAAAGTTCCTGGCTGGTTCTGATACTTCACAGTCCTCTCCATCAGCTTCTATTTTCATCTGTTCAGGTGAACTGCTGGCTAGAGGCTCTGCCTCTATGTTCTCCTCATTTTGGCTTTGATGAAGCTGTGAGGACAGAGGTTTCTCTTCCTCATCTTCACTCTTCACAGGGACAGCAGTGAATAGGAACTTGGTGATATCAGCCTCCTCTGGCCCTTGAAGCTGCTCTCCCCCCTGACTGATCCCGAATTCCTCCTGTTCCTCTTTAATGTGTGGGGTGTTGGTGTTCTGGTCCAGGCTGGGGCTCCACTCCTGCTGCTCAGCAAGAACCTCTTCTTCACAGACCAACAGCTGCTGGAGGTCTGGAGGTATGGCTGAAATGCAGATATACACACATTAAATGAATAGTTCACCAAAAAAATGAAAATCCAGTCATTATCTACTCACTCTCATGTGAGTTGAAACTAGTGACGTTTGTTAGCCCATAAAACAGTCCTGTAGCTTTCCAGCTCAACTCTGGAGCAGGCAGCCGTGTCCAAAACAGTTTGTTTTGTGCAATCTTTAGAGTTCCAAAAATAACCAAAAATAAATCACATCCAGGTGTTGAAGTAAGCGGTGCAGGTTTGCAGGTCCCACCCTTCTCCTCCACCCCTTCTCTCTGACACTGACTGCGTGTGGAGAAGGAAGGAATCTGGAGCAGCTCAAGCAATTCAATGTCTCTCTGCACCTAAAAGGCATTGCATTGCTCAAGCTGCTCCAGATTGCTTCCTTCTTCATTTTGATGCTGTCCTGCTCCTGTGACGCACCGGACCTGCCTATTAGCTGAAGTGCGAAAGTCTTGCCAATGAAGAGATGAATTAATTCTCCATTCAATTTCCAGACGTTTCTTAAACTGCGTGTTTGTGTTTTACCAGCTTTGAACTGCTATCGACCTCGAGACTAGACGCTCTCGCTGTCTTTACAGATTAGGATTAGGAGTAGGTTGAAGATTAGGATTAGATTAGGAGTAGTTTGCAGGGACTCAAGGGGGCACCCGGGGCTAGATGTCGTTTGTCTTTCGGCCTATGCAGACGACATACTCATCATGAGAAACAGCCAGAGGGAGGTGGATACACTGAGTCAGATTGTGGGGCGCTTTGGAGTGATTTCCTCAGCAAGGGTTAACTGGATAAAGAGTGAGGCCCTCATAATGGGCAGACTTTGGGTCAAAATCGTCAACAGAGACAGGCTGAGCAGCAGGGCCGACACCCTGTGGAGGACCAGCATGGGGGTGGGGTCGGAGGTAAAGACTACAAAATAATGCAGGACATGGGAGTGTTTCAGAGCAAGTGGTGTCTGGAGGAAGCTGAGTGCAGGCTGGAGGGAGGAGGTGTCTGGAAGAAGCTGTGTGCAGGCTGGAGGGAGGAGGTGTCTGGAGGAAGCTGTGTGCAGGCTGGAGGGAGGAGGTGTCTGGAGGAAGCTGTGTGCAGGCTGGAGGGAGGAGGTGTCTGGAGGAAGCTGTGTGCAGGCTGGAGGGAGGAGGTGTCTGGAGGATGCTGTGTGCAGGCTGGAGGGAGGAGGTGTCTGGAGGAAGCTGTGTGCAGGCTGGAGGGAGGAGGTGTCTGGAGGAAGCTGTGTGCAGGCTGGAGGGAGGAGGTGTCTGGAGGATGCTGTGTGCAGGCTGGAGGGAGGAGGTGTCTGGAGGATACTGTGTGCAGGCTGGAGGGAGGAGGTGTCTGGAGGAAGCTGTGTGCAGGCTAGAGGGAGGAGGTGTCTGGAGGAAGCTGTGTGCAGGCTGGAGGGAGGAGGTGTCTGGAGGATGCTGTGTGCAGGCTGGAGGGAGGAGGTGTCTGGAGGATACTGTGTGCAGGCTGGAGGGAGGAGGTGTCTGGAGGAAGCTGTGTGCAGGCTGGAGGGAGGAGGTGTCTGGAGGATGATGTGTGCAGGCTGGAGGGAGGAGGTGTCTGGAGGAAGCTGTGTGCAGGCTGGAGGGAGGAGGTGTCTGGAGGAAGCTGTGTGCAGGCTGGAGGGAGGAGGTGTCTGGAGGATGCTGTGTGCAGGCTGGAGGGAGGAGGTGTCTGGAGGATACTGTGTGCAGGCTGGAGGGAGGAGGTGTCTGGAGGAAGCTGTGTGCAGGCTAGAGGGAGGAGGTGTCTGGAGGAAGCTGTGTGCAGGCTGGAGGGAGGAGGTGTCTGGAGGATGCTGTGTGCAGGCTGGAGGGAGGAGGTGTCTGGAGGATACTGTGTGCAGGCTGGAGGGAGGAGGTGTCTGGAGGAAGCTGTGTGCAGGCTGGAGGGAGGAGGTGTCTGGAGGATGATGTGTGCAGGCTGGAGGGAGGAGGTGTCTGGAGGAAGCTGTGTGCAGGCTGGAGGGAGGAGGTGTCTGGAGGAAGCTGTGTGCAGGCTGGAGGGAGGAGGTGTCTGGAGGAAGCTGTGTGCAGGCTAGAGGGAGGAGGTGTCTGGAGGAAGCTGTGTGCAGGCTGGAGGGAGGAGGTGTCTGGAGGATGCTGTGTGCAGGCTGGAGGGAGGAGGTGTCTGGAGGATACTGTGTGCAGGCTGGAGGGAGGAGGTGTCTGGAGGAAGCTGTGTGCAGGCTGGAGGGAGGAGGTGTCTGGAGGATGCTGTGTGCAGGCTGGAGGGAGGAGGTGTCTGGAGGATGCTGTGTGCAGGCTGGAGGGAGGAGGTGTCTGGAGGATGCTGTGTGCAGGCTGGAGGGAGGAGGTTAACCCTTCAGAGTTAACCTCCACTAGGTTAACCCTTCAGAATTTTCGACTCATTTCGACCAGGTTTAGCACACCCTACCTATTTTATTTATTTAACCTTTATTTATCCAGGGAGGCAAGCTCTCTTTTTCAAGGAGGCTCTGATTACAGCATAATACAATTACAAAATTGCAGTACATAAAAAACTATAAAAATCACAGATGCAGACAAACAGAGCTATGCAAAGCAAGCGCAGTTCCTATGTAATGCATCCTCAAATAGCACCCTGAACGTCTCTATGGAGACCAGTCGGTCCAGTTTAAGAGAGTCCTGAAGCTTGTTCCATCTATCAGGAACATAAAAGGTGAAAGCGGCCTTTCCTGACTCAGTATTCATAGCTGGAATGACCAATCTAATGTGTATCTGCGAGCGTGTCTGATATCCTGTAGCTCTGAAACTTAGAAGCGAAGACAAATACAATGGAAGCTTACCACACAAGGCCTTATAAATAAATAAATAACACATGCACTTAAAAAAAATGAATTATTGCGTTAGTCCGCCTAAAACTGGACTTTTGAAATGCATGTAAACATGTTAGCTCGACTGAAATCGAAGTTATAAAAGTCCGACTAACACACCCAGATAATGCGATTGGTAGTCGATTTACTCCTGCATGTATACATTCCAGTCGGACTGGAACTGGACGAGGTGATCAGCGCATACGCTGACGTTCTTTGACCCGCAAGTCGAACAGTGTGTAAAACTGTTATGTCAGGGAGCCATTAGCTAAAGCTAAATGTGAAGTTCATTGATGTAAATCTTGGTGGTGGTCCAACCCATGATTTTCCGACCCTGCTTCTCGTCCTCCTGAGTTGCCGCCCCTTTTCCGGCGTGAGTCAGTGAGATTCAGGGATTGAAATTCGACTTTCTTAACGGTTAATTATTTTACATTGACGGAATATGCTGAGGAAAAAAGCATCTCTCATGCACGAGTGCACCCCACAGCCCAGGCGCAGACAGCGTCAAGTCAGCCAGAATGTAAGTACTGTAGGTTGTCCGCTTTAGCTCTTTCAAAAATAAAACCCTCGTTGTAACCTTAAACATTTTGAGTCATGCTTTACAGCCATTTATGTAATCTTAACATCACGAGTATTTTGATATGTTTGTTGCTTCGTTTGTTGAAACACCTTTTTCTCCTCCAACGTGCATCAGTCAGGCTATTTACTTGTTTAAATTACATTAGTTTGAAATTTTTACCTGGAAGTTTCCATTTTGTTTTGGCTGGTGGCCTGACACAGCGCCGTCGCTGTCAGAGAAGAAGGGAAAAGGGAGGGGGAAGAGAGAGCCCACAGCGGTGGAGAAACGTGGGTTGAGAGTGCGATATAAAAGTTTAAAAGGCGATGCTGCTGCTACCCCCTGCTGCTTTCCTGGGTAACAAAAACATGTGTACTAGTGGGACTTTTGATGTAAAAAAGGTATAATTAGAGCCAACAAAGCTAATCGCTTTACATCACAAAGAAAGGTGAGGTAACCTCAAGTTGGTACTCGCTGGGGCAAGGAAGGGAATGGATTCAATGGTTATACAGTAGGGGTGTCACGATACACTCAGTTCACGATACGATACGTATCACGATACTGGGTTCACGATAACGATACGATACGATACGATTTTAACAATATTTTTTTAAACTTGAATAATGACAATATATGACTGGAAAAGTAGTATTTTATTTGAAATGCACAAATACAAAACATGCTGTTGTGGGAAATTGTTATTACAATAACAACTAGAAAAAACATGAGATTGGAGATAAGGCTTATCTTGAAATAGAATGAGTTACACCGTCACTTAGATTTACTTTGAACTAAAAGGTTTCTCAGCAGTATAAATTCTCATTATGCATCTTCAGTTTTTCTTCAAACTCAAACAACAAGACTTTTCTTAGTCTATTTTTTATGCATCTTCAGTTTTTCCTGTCAAGTACCGTAAACAGTTTTGCCAGAAACTCAATTGAATGGTTTCTCTCCTGTATAACTTCTCATGTCTCTTCAGAGACTTGTTCAACTAAACTACTTTCCACACATTGAACTTCAACAAACAAAGATGTTTCTTTGTCTACTTTTGAAGAAAAAAAGAAAAAAAAGAAAAATGTTTTTTTTTTTTTTTTTTTTTCACGATATGAGATTTCATCTCAACGATACATATCGTGACGTTTTACTATCGCGAAATTTCGTGGGACGATATATTGTGACACCCCTATTATACAGTAGTTAGCTTTAATTAAATATAGCAAAGCTTCAGCACAATTGAATACAATACAGATAAACGGCAGTAATAATCAACTGAATAATAGGAGCACTGGTAAGTTTACTTCATGGATGGACTATAACGTCACTGCTTCTAATCTGTTTTTGAGAAAATTTATTCTAGCCATGTTTTTTGGTGAAACATTTGATCATCCAACAACACAGCATGCTTTCTGTTTGCATGTCTGAACTTGCTTGTATGTTGGATTGAACCTCTGGGTAAGTAGTAGTCAACACATGTATTCAGTTTTACTTAGACCTATTGTTCAATAAACAACTCACTTTCTCTTGTGAGGAACGTTAATGTATGATAGAAGAGCGAATGTGTCCTTTTTTTCGATGTGGATGCGCTCGATCTCCATGGATCATCTCATCTCTCCAAAATATATTTAAGCCACATTGATTCATGTGTACTCTATTTTCTTACCTGACATGGTGATAAATGACTACAATTAGCAAACGATTATTATAGCCTCGATTTATATGGCTAAAATACCGAACAGACAGATGCCCTCCAAATCCAAACCGCAGTAACTACAATTTTGGTCAAAATTAAGTTATTAATGAAATTGAACTTTTAGATATCGGTTTTATCATGTGACAAATTGTCTAAGTTCCGTCTTGCTCTATATTTCAGAAAACATAGTATAAAAATTGCAGTAACTGCGAAATCCAACCAAAAACCAGCCAAAACTGCAGTAACTACACTTACTGCAGTTTGATTTGGTTTCCCAGAGCTTCAGCTGGACTTAAAACAGAGATCAACCGCAGTAACTACATTTCGAGGTGTAGTTACTGCGGTTCGCATTGGTTTTTGGTTGGATTTTGTAGTTACTGCAATTTCCCCGCTCTTTCCATAACAAAGCCCAACATATCAATCACTCATAATGGTACAATCCTGGGGGGAAATAATAGTGGAGCGTGCTTTGAAATGCAAATATACAGAAAATGGTAAGGAAATATGAGCCTATAGTAACTGTTCTACCTGCTCCCTGAAGGCTTCAGTGCTTGTACACCTCTCACATCATAATAATCGCCAAGGCACGTTTGTTCTTCTCACTGTGAATCCCTCTGTAGTTATACAATCCAATCAGGATTCCCTGAATTTCTGTTACTCATCTATTTAAACATGTAAAGGATTTGGAGGGCAGCGTAGTAGATTGTCAATTAAGTCATAAGTGCGTATCTCCAGATTTGCGGCTCCTTAAAAGGCTGAACATTTTTCTGATAAACGATTGAATTGACACATTTAATACTGGTAATGCTTAAGAAGTGTCGTTGACTATTCAAAATTGATCAAACACATTAGGTTTAGGCTGTATTAGAAACAAAAGCCAAAACTGAGGGTTGGGTTCAGGCTGAGAATTCTGATCAGCCTTAGGGGCTGGGCCGGGCTCGGGCTTAAAAGTCTCGGGCCCGGGCCGGGGTACGGCCTACATTTTAGGCTCTAGTGTGGAGTATCATGTGTTTCTTCAAGTGATAATTTCGACTAAAACCTTTACCACAGACTGAGCAACTAAATAATTTCTCTCCTGTGTGGGTTCTCACGTGTGTCGCCAAGTGTCCTTTACAACCAAGACCTTTACCACAGAATGAGCATTTAAATGATGTATCTCGTTTCTCTCCTGTGTGGACTCTCATGTGACTCTTCAAGTTTACTTTTTGACTAAAACTTTTACCACAGAGTGAGCAATTAAATGGTTTCTCTCCTGTGTGTACTCTCATGTGTCTTGTCAAGTCTCTATTATCCACAAACACCTTGCCACAGACTGAGCAAGTAAATGGCAATTCTCCCGTGTGGTATCTCATGTGTCTCTGCAAGTGTGATTTATTACCAAATCTTTTACCACAGACTGAGCAATTAAATTGTTTCTCTCCTGTGTGGCTTACCATGTGTATCTTCAAGTTTGCGTTATGATGAAATATTTTACCACAAACTGAACAACTAATGTCTTTCTTCCCAAGAACTTGACCTGACTTATGTTCACTAGTTTCCATCCAATCATCACAGTCTTCAGTCTCAGATTCAGAACTCTGCTTCCATTCATCCTTACTGTCTTCAGAAGAGTCTGAAGTCTTGCCATCCCTAGTTGGTTGTGAACCACTATCTCGAACTTCAACTTCACTAACTGGATCAAAGTTCCTGGCTGGTTCTGATACTTCACAGTCCTCTCCATCAGCTTCTATTTTCATCTGTTCAGGTGAACTGCTGGCAAGAGGCTCTGCCTCTCTGATCTCCTCAGTTTGGCTTTGATGCTGCTGTGAGGACAGAGGTTTCTCTTCATCATCTTCACTCTTCACAGGGACACGAGTGAATGGGGCCTCTGTGATATAGGCCTCCTCCGGCCCTTGAAGCTGCTCTCCCCCCTGACTGATCCAGAGTTCCTCCTGTTCCTCTTTAATGTGTGGGGTCTGAGTGTTTTTGTCCAGACTGGCGCTCCACCCCTGCTGCTCAGTGAGAACCTCTTCTTTACAGACCAACAGCTGCTGGAGGTCTGGAGGTACGGCTGAAATACAAGTATACACACATTAAATGAATAGTTCACCCAAAATGAAAATCCAGTCATTTGCCACTTTTACACAGAGATCCAACAATATCACCGTTAGGAAGGCCAAATAAGCCAGCATTGCCTTTTTACACAGAAAGCAATTTCTAGGTGCGTTTACACAGAAAGACAGCTTTCCGCAAGGAAAGGAGGCATGACGTTCTATCGTTGCCACGGATATGTAAACAGCTCTAGACTACCTGCTGGGGGGGAATACAAATATATTGTGGATTATTTTGAGGAGAGACTGACAGAACAAAGGGAATATCCTCAGACCACGACTCGCCACAGATAGACGCACGCTAAAAATTAGAAGAAAAAAGGGGGAAACTGCTGCGGGCGTATTGCAAGAAAAACAGCAATAGAGAGGTCCTCTGACAGGTCCTTAAGCGTATTATGTCCATTCATTTTGCCTACTAATATCAACGTGCACGGATGAGAGAGACTGCAGTAAACAGCGATCACCCCCCTTTTTTTGATTCCCCTGCTGTATTGAATTATAGCCTATGCTTTGGTTACCTTATTTCTGAGAGTAGAACTTGAACTAGAATCTGGAGGCCTGGAACGTTTTTATGAATGAGCTGAGCTTTTCCCGCGGGTTACCCTTTCAAACAGACGATCCGGCGCCGTTACTAACAGGAGGCAAGGCGTAATGATGCCACAACCATCGCAGCTTTCACAGGCTGTGTAAAAGGGGCTATTATCTACTCACTCCCATGCCAGTTGAAACTAGTGAAGTTTGTTAGCCCATAAAACAGTCCCGTACCTTTCAAGCACAACTCTGGAACAGCCTTCTCCAAAACAGTTTGTTTGAACAATCTTTAGAGTTAAACAAAAAAAACAAAAAAATCCATGTTTAGCATAGTCCAAGTCTTCCAATCATCATCATAAAATGGAGTAAGTTGGCTCTGTCTGTCTTTCTGTCTGCGATTTTGGTCCCACATTGTGAGATTTATGATGATTTTGGTCGGTAATGATGTCACTGATGATGTCACAATGTCTATGACATCATCAGTGATGTCACGCGAGCAATTGCGATGTCACTGATGATCTCAGTGTCTAGTCAATGTGCGGACTCTACTCTTCTTTCTAGCGAGCCCCCGCAGCAGGCGACGCACGCAAGATTTCTAGTACTCTCCTCATGAGAGGAAACTACTACTAAAATGTCATTATTTTAGTAGGGGTGTAACGATTCACTGATACGGAAAGTGGTTTTAACATTAAAGATACCACTACATCAATATGTGGACCCCTGAATCAAACTAAATGTGCCATGAAGTTATGAATCAGTTGACTGAAGCTTTGCTGCTTCTGCACAGTGCCTCCACTCGAGTCTCGAGTGTCGTGTGTAACGACAGCGCAGTCAGAGAATGCCACACGGTTAACAGGACACCAAAGCCTGGAAGACATTTTGATTTTATAGGAAGGAAGGACAATTGGACAAAAGTCTGTAGAACAATAGTCTGACTCACTACAAGCAGGCTGCGGGGATAAGCTCTGACATTGGTGCCGACCATTTCAGTCAGAGCGAAGGGTTTCCCTTTCCACTCCCTCATTTATGTTTGTATGCTTTGGCAACATGTGCACATGGATGTCATGCAGCCAATACAGCTCCTTGCATTGAATAGAGGGAGAGAAAGAGAGGTTTTTTGAGTTGAACGCTGCTATGCTGACATGAAACTGCTATTGATCCTATTAACTCTAGAATCAATCTTCAAAACGAGTATAGTAAAAAAAAACCATAAAAATATAGTATCTATATTTTTGGGATCGATCCGCCCACCCCTACCAAATAGTACTCGTGGTAGAGTTAAATGCAGAGAGAGAGAGAGAGAGAGAGAGAGAGAGAGAGAGAAAATGTCAGCGTTTAATGTCTTGTTCACTCGTCTTCAGCAAGCTAGCATTAACTTTAGCTTAGCCCAACTCCTTAAAGCTGCGGTTTGAAGGGCCTTATTGGAAATTATGGAAACCTTTTGTAAAGTCTTCAACATCAAGCTAACATTAGTCTAAAATTTAGACTCTAAATGAATGAACATGACGACAGCATTATTAAAGGCACCTTTTGTAAGATGTTCTCCACTAGATGTCACGCTGGAGCTGTAACAACATAAACACAGTCTATGAAACACATAGCCACGGCTTCCCATGCCACCCTAAACACTCACATTGCTTTGATATAGCATCTGCTATCTATTCTACACTATGCAACCCCAGACACTCGTCTGCCATCGAGACATGCATAGCGAGCCACACAGCCGACATCGCGCGTTGTAAACACAGACCAGGAAATACACAGTGCCAAACCGCGATACAAGCAGAGACTAACCTTATTTCCACAGCCATGGCCACTTGATTTCCTCATTCACAGCTTGATCCAGTATATATGCTGTCCAGCCTCGCTGGGCCGCTCTCTGTCCATTTATAAACACGGAAAAGAGCTAAATCCACAGAAACCAAGCAGGAGCCTTCGGCCTGACGAAGCAGCAGGCCGATATAAACAGAGCATGTTTCCACAACACAGAGAGGGGGCGTGGCTTCCTTCACTGCTTTCAACACAATATTTCACATGCCTCGCGAGATATATAATAGTGTTTTGTGGACATCTGAGTAGTGCTGAAACTTACAAATAGTGCCTTTAACAGTATAATTAGTAGAGGACCTGGCTTAGATATGTATGTATGCACTTAATTTAGGAGAGAATAACTCAACCCTTACAGGCTAATATGACCGCAACAAACAACTTGGGAAGTGTGCCAAAATAGGATTTTTTTCTTCCCTTTCCTTTTCCTCATGAATTTCTACCCGTTTAATCTTCACATTAACACTTTCAGTGCCACGGCCCTTGGGCAAAAGGTTGCTTGCTGTGCCACATAGGCCGCAATGCATTTTAAAACAGTCATATAATTTTTTTAATAATTACTATGTAAACACTGAACACGCACAAATAACGATGAGACTCTCTTCTATCACCTGCAAAAAAAAGTTTATTGATCCCATTTTCCGTTCTTTAGTTATGAGCCGGAGAAGATAGCCTGATTGAACGAAAAACATACCTTTTTTTCTACGAGCTGAGATAATGAGCCTTTTGTGAAATTAAACATTTCAAGCACATCTCTGACTCTGAAGCGAATTTTCTGATGTCTGGGTCTGTCTGGGTGAAGTGTATGCTGCTCTGCTGCTCTCCGTGCTCCCCCCCCCCCCCTCAACTGCACACGCCTCCTGGGTGTGTCTTATGTGTCTGGTGGCTCTCAGTCTCTGCTGAGTTTGCTGCGCACACACAGTGAATGGTGCGCGACATTCAGCTTTTTGGTTCCACGTGTGTTTGTCACGGGCTGGCATGCTTCCAGTTCGGAATAATAATGCTGATTATGTGAATGTGCTGTTGCAGCGTACATGGAAGTGCTCAGTTGTGACAGCGGATGCTGCTGCTGGGGGCACAGCTGGCGTTGTGCTCGTTTATGGAGGCACGTCGATGCATACGGACGGATGCGATGCGATTTCCTCATTTTGCCCAGTGACTATTTCTGTGTGTTTGGCTCCTTTTTCTCTGATCAGGAGAGTGCTGTCGCCACCTAATGGGTTTGTAAAATAGGTTATCGACCTCCAATAGCTACAATATTGTTAGAGGCGACGTAAGAAGCTTAGATCGACACCCCCCCGTCAAAAAAACAATTTGGAGTTATGACGCCATTTGGCGTCGCTGGCACTGTACGGTAAATTTCTAATGACGCCATATGGCGTCGCTGGCACTGAACGTGTTAAGATAAATATTTTTTGTATTACACTTTGTCTTAAAAGGTGTTTTTAATATGCAAGTTAGGCAATATCTCGTTAAATATGTGTAAATTTACATATTTATCGCTGCAGCTACAGATTTTCTGAGGTGCTCAAAATGTTCAGAATGGCCATGTTTAGGGGGTCATAATTGCCCCCAGGTCCCTCCTCTGGCGCCAACTTGAGAAATGCACTTTTGAACCACAGCACCTAGAATCATGAAGACACTTTTTCATGTAAGTTGATATAAGATCACACTGTGCATAATGCACAGTAGGCCTCCAACCGTTTCAGCAGAAGGTTATTTGGTAGCCAGGGTAACCTGAGGTTATAGTGGAGCACATGGCTGTCAAGGAAGAAGACTTGTGCTGTCAAGAAAAGTAAGGAAATCTACTCCATTCTTTGTGTTACGTGTCATTACCATATGAGTTGCCATCCTCCAGAATCCAGATCATGCCCATATCGATGAAAGTGATGTATGTAGGGTTCTTGTAGATCTACAGATCGCAGAGAGAGCTTCTGGCTGAGCTTGCTCTCCTGCATTTTCCTGTATGTGCCATTGGAGTTGAATGAGGCCATATACTCCTCGACAACACAATGTTCTAATTTGGGGAGGTTCACAAGTTGACTGACCTCAACCAGGTCGATCAATGCCTTGAGAGCTCTCCGCTCCATCTCAGCAGCTTTTTGAGTTCCTCCCCGGGCTTCTCCACCCTTGGCAAACATCAAGCGTCTGCTCAGGGGGACGCGTTCATGGAGGCAGGTATTCTTACTGAAACACCTGGTCTCGCAAGAAGCTGGTCAAGTTCTCCTTCCCACAGCACATGGGCTGAGTTGAAGTTAGCATGGAGTTCCCTCAGAGGCTGACTGCAGGGTGTGCAGGGTGGGTGAGGCCGGGTCGAACGGGAAGGTAGGAGTCAAACTCATGCATGCGACCAGGTCCTGCATGCACTGCTCATCTTCTCGCATCCATTTTGGGCCACATTTGATATGTGGTTCCTTCTTGGTTTCTTTTTGGTGGGCCAGGGCATTGTGAGCCGCCGGTATGGGCCATATTGTTCAGATTTCTGGAGTGCACAAGCAGCTGCTTCTCATTCATGCAGAGTCAGCCAGACTTCATTTTGCTGCCCAGTCAATCTACACGTCCCCAGGCCATGCTGGAGTAGGGGTTGCCTGTGATGGACTGAATTAAGTTGGTATGAAGGAAGGCGACCTGCTCATCAGGGAGTTGTCAGCATTGCCCAGAAGTCAGGCAGCCACCTCACATACCTATTGTTTTCATGTGTACATTACATGGCAGCATGGCGTGCAAAGAGCTGACATACTCGTCCCAGTTGCAGATAATGGACTGCGTGCCAGCAGCCATCTTGGATTTGGCCCTGTGGCAAAGAAGCCGGGGATTTTTTGGGAGGGACCTGGGGGCCGAATTCTACACTCTTCTATGACCCCCTAAACATATGACCCCTAAACATGGCCATTGTGAAAATTTTGAGCACCTCAGAAAATGTGTAGCTCCAACGGTTTATACACAAGACATAAATAATATGGACGTAGTAGTAGTATCTATTCCATTAAATTTCGTTTTCCTGGCGGAGTTCAAACGGTGGGTTGAGTCCTTCCGCACCTCACGTGAGAGAGTTTCCCAGAGCCGCAGCTCCGCCTGCTATTGGTCCGTGATCGGCAAGCTGCGATCTGTCAATCACCCCCTTTTCTATCATCTATTTTACTCCAAACGGGCGGGTTATATAAAAATTGACCCCCCCCCCCCTACCCAGCGAGCATTTGTAGGTTGAAAAGACGTTTAAAAAACGTTTAGGGTAAACGTTAAAAAAACGTGCACGAAAGGTTCAAGAGTGAAAGTTTTTTCACCGACTATTTGCAGACGTTGATTAAACGTTCACATTTAGACCATATTTCACCAAGATCTTAAATTAAAAATTGATTGATTGATTGATTGAATACTTTATTGAAACAATGGCACGAGAAATACAGCGTAAGACCAGATTCATTGAAACAAAAGGAATAAAACACAACAAAGCCCGAGGGCTTATTTCCATTGTGGTCCTTGGAATTCAGCACCACTCACGGGATTCGAACCACGTTCTCCCCAGGTTCAAACCGAGCCAAACCAAATTGTGTTTTTTGACACGTTGACGTTGTAACCGCATTTTAGCTGGGTGAAAAGACGGTGAAATTAGGTCTTAGACGTTCAAACCCAATATCACCCAGATTTCAACTAAAAATCAACATTGAAAAAATGTTTTGTGCTCGCTGGGTACAGTTGTTATGAAAAGGTGAAATTAGCTATATAGACCAAAACCGTGTTTCGCCCCTAACAGGAAAGATCTTTAATCATGTTACAAAGTCGGACATTTTAACATGGGGGGAATGCCTACTGCCCCCGACGCCTAGTGGCCATTCAAAGAACTACAGCTTTTCAATTCACTTCCGCATCCTCAGAGGGAAGGGGGCGGGCTTGCCCACTGGGTTTATATGCAAGTGTATGCATATTTAATGAGATATTGCCTAACTTGTATATTTAAAACAACTTTTTAAGACAAAATGTAATACCAAAAATAGTTCTCTTAATGTGAAGATTAAACTGGTAGAAATTCATGAGGATATGTTTAAAGGGGAAAACAAATCTAATTCACCTGTAGTGTCAAAGGGGCGTGGTCATTTTAGGGTTTTTCCTCCCAGATAGAGATGTTGGCACATATCCCAAGTTGTTCGCTGGGATCATATTAGCCTACAACAGTTGATTTATTCTCTCTTAAATGAAGTGCTTATATATCTAAGCCAGGTCTTAGACTAAATCGCTAATTTAGTAAGATCTTTCATAAGCTGAATCAGAGCATATAAATTGCTTAACTTACCTCACGGCTCATGACGTTATGACATCGATGGATGGCTAGGCGAAGAAAGACGGTGCTTGGCAGAGCATAACATAACACACGTGATGATTAGGTAAACTTGGGGTCTGTGGTGGGGTGTGTTATTGGCTCCCGCAGATTTGCGCAGTTTAACATAATTTTGTTAATTTAATACAACTCGACACTCCCTGCCCCATCTGCGCAAAAGTTCAATCAAAAATATTAGCCGGCCAGACAGAGGCCAGTAGGCGGAGATTTAGCCGGCTACCGGCACTTGGGGAACCCACACTCCAGGTCGGATTGGGCTGAAAATGTGCATGGCGGTGTGCTATGATCCGCGGAAGGTCATGGGCAGGTTTGTACAGTCCTGGAAACTCACGCCCACACCCCAAGCAGGATTGGGCTGAAAATCTGCATGGCAGTGGGTTATGATCCGGGGAAGGTCACGTGCAAGGCGTAAAGTCTATGAACCGCTTGGAAAGTCGTGGAAACCACCTCATGCTGACACCCTAGGTCGGATTGGGCTAGCTTGTCAGGAAGGTGGCTAAATAACATTCCAAAGTTAGGCAAAATTTTGGCGAGGGGAAAAAACATTTTCAAATTCGTTTTTCCACAGCCTAAAGTTGGCAGGTATGATGGTGTGTGTTGTGTGTGTGTGTGTGTGTTAAAACAGGGGTTCCCAAACTTTTCCATGCCAAGGCCCCCAAATAGCATTAGCCTTTGGCCGCGGCCCCCCTATTGCAAGATATCTTTAAAAACCCATTGTCAATACTATTGAAAATGTCAAAAATCACTTCTATGCAACCTCAGAAATATATTTCCTTACCTGTATTAATCTAATAATCTATCTATCTATAAAAAGGAACATGTGGGCAATGTCTGTTTCTTTCCATTTTTGACCCACTGATTATGTCATAGGAGGTATTATGATGGCATAATGAGTGATGTCAAAAAGTCCAGGCATTGTGACATCACTGATGACATAAAGAACATGTCATGTCATGAACATGTCATCAGTGATGTCATTTGAGCAATTGTGCACTGTGACATCATCAGATGTCACATGATATGGCATTGTGACATCTTCAGTGATGCCATAAGAGCAATGTGATGTCATCAGTGATGCAAAGTTGTGACATCATCAGTGATGTCATAGGAGCCAGTTGGTCACAACAAGCTTGACCGCTGCAGCTTGACCACTGCCTGCTGAACAAGGTACGCTTCTGATAGCTAGCTAACGTTAGCCACCACAACAGCTAACGTTAACGCCATTGACTATGTCAACGCTAAACAAATCCGCTGCCTCCTCCCCACGTTTGGTTTAACATAACGCCAGCTCAGACTTTCCCCTCATCTCAGAAACCTTGCGGGACATGTATTGCAAATTGCAATAGCGTTGTTTTGTTATCATTTGAAACTGTCAACAGCCACACTGGAGGTGGCCATGTTTCCCCAGCTGCTTGTGACGTCACGAGCACGCGACAACAATGCTCCGCTTCCAATGCAAAACAAAGCCAAGTTGGCGCCGTATTATCGGCGGCCGGCTATTTATCGGTTAAAATGTCATTATTGGACGCAAAATGGCCATATCCGCCGATAAATATTGTGCATCCATAATTAGTTTGGTCATATGGTAACTTAGTTTACTATGGCTCCATGGCACAGTGGCCAGCCCACCTGTATTGCTGCTGGCCTCGCTGTCCTGCAAGTCGCTGAAGGTTGCTGCTGCCTTCTCCTCTTTGGCCTGGGAGCACTCCTCATCACCGTCACTCTTCTTCTCTTTGGCCTGGGAGCACTCCTCATCACCGTCACTCTTCTTCTCTTTGGCCTGGGAGCACTCCTCATCACCATCACTCTTCTTCTTCTCTTTGGCCTGGGAGCACTCCTCATCACCATCACTCTTCTTCTTCTCTTTGGCCTGGGAGCACTCCTCATCACCGTCACTCTCGCTCAGCTCGTCAAAGCCAAAGTATTTAATCTTGTAGCTACTGCTCCTGGACTCCTTCTTGGTCTTTGCCTTGGTGGGTCTGAAACTGGGACCTCTGAGACACAGAGAAGAAGTCTTAAATGAGACCATAGGAAGGCTGCAGGAAAACTAAAAAAAGGAAAACTGAAGAAAACACACATGACAGAAAACGACTGGATTCAGATGTAGGGATCAAAATTCGAAACTATTGTACAACTCAGGATACAGAGGACAGATTGAAAGTCACAGCTGATGGAGGAAGCACAACACCAAAAATAAGAAATAATAACAGTTTCCTCAAAGATGATACACAGAAAATGACTGATGAAAATATAAAGCACATCCATCCAATATAATAATGCCAATTATAATTAATACACAGGACATCTTGTCCTGTGTATTAAGAGATTAAAAAAAAAAAAAAAAAAAGACTAGTCGACTACCTTTAGGGACGACTAGTCGACTAGTAAAATTCACTAGTCGTGAATGCCCTACTGCACACTATCACGGGCCGCATCTGGACCCCGGGCCACAAGTTGAGTATCACTGATGTAGATGTACTGTACTGTATTATACAGGGGAAAGAGAAAACAACACTGCGTCTTACCGAGTGGGTTTGTACCAGGGGGGCAGAACAGCTGACTTCTTCTTCATCTGGCCTGCCTCTCCCGGGTCGGTAGGGGCAGCCGGGGTAACCAGCTCGCTCATGCTGCGCTCATGGATGGTGACGGTAGGCACTGACAGACGAGAGCGGGGCAGCACTGTGCTCTCCCCTTGCTGGCCTGTAAACGGAGACAATCTGCTGTGGTCACATCAAACATTTGACTATTGTATCTGCATGGATGCAGACAGGAACTCTACTAAATAGTGCTGCACAATGAATCGAATCACAATCGCAATGTCAGCCTGTGCAATTATTAGGGGTGGGCAAAAAAGAAAATCGATTCACTTTCGTATTTTAGTATCGCAATCTTTATTGATCTTTTTTCTTCTTCTATTTTTTTTATACCATAATCGATAATCGCATAAAAAAAATAATAATAATAATAATAATAATAATAATAATAATAATAATAATAATAATAATAATAATAATAAAAAATACGTCCCCCCCCCCCCGGGTCCCATATTACACAAGTTTAGATGTTAATAACTCACTGAATATAACAAGCAGCAGTTTTAGGATCACTAATAGTTATATTTTGAGAGCAAAATAGAATTGTTTGTGTCTGTTTTCAAGTGTGTTTTGGGAGGTGGGACATTTAGCATGCAGTTTCATTCACTATTGTTTCACAGTTTCGCCAGTCAAATGCTTCTGTTGTTGTTAATGGGTAGTGATTGGCCGATAGCTATTGTAATGGGTGGGCCATTACCTGCCTGCCAGTGCCCCCTATAGGAGAAATCAAATGACACCAATATTTTCTGCTCGCCTCAGAGTACATCCCTGCATACCTGTACCAAGTTTGGTTAGCATCAGATGATGCATTCCTGCGGTTTTGGCGGTTTTTATGAAATAGGCTCCACCCACAAACATTTGGAAGGTGACTATATCAAAATGGTGCACACTTTCAAAAGAAGAGGTTTTGTGCCGGACAGTCCACACAAGCTGTGGCGTGGTTTGGTGAAGATTGGACAACATTTGTGGGAGTAGAGAAAAAACTGATT
The DNA here is from genome assembly GCF_964638095.1 of Poromitra crassiceps. NCBI lineage: Eukaryota > Metazoa > Chordata > Actinopteri > Beryciformes > Melamphaidae > Poromitra > Poromitra crassiceps. The sequence goes on from NC_139631.1 coordinate 40,594,180, forward strand.
TTGAACAAAATAAAAAATGGTGCAAAATCTAGTTAGACGGAAATGGGACGGGCCTATATCAGTAGATGCGTAATAACCCAAGGAATCCAGGGAAGAAATTATTTTGAGTGTAGGCACTATGGTTCAAAAGTGATGGACCAAAATGTAAAGAGTGCTGTTACAGCACCACCATCAGGTCAATTGGTGTAATTTTGTAGGATAGAGTAGAAAGGGACACTATCATGAATCTATCTATCAGAATTTGGGAACTGTAGCTCTTATGCATTCTAGCATTGACCATTTTGCCTCTCATTTGTGTCATGGACCAAGCTACATGCATGCATGCATGCATTAGGGCTGCACGATATGCAAAGAAAAAATCATATTGCAATTATACTGACAGATATTGCGATATGCGATACAATTTTAGTGGGAAATGGAAATTTTTGTATTTCATTTTCACTGAAAAAAGTACGTTAGCAGCACTTCCGGTTCCTACGTGCAAAACTCAATGGGATTATTGATGGGGATTTAGGTCAAATCCTTGAAATGAGGTCAGTGAAACAGCAAACTTTGTGTTCAGCAAGTTAACTTTTCATTTTTATGATTTTCAGAAAAGATAAGAGGACCGTCCTGCTCACTCACCTCCCTGACAGACTTGGATGGTCCGGAGATCCCGGATGTTCTGTTCATCAGAGAGGAACTGCTTCATCTTAATGAAAGTCTCTTTGCCTTTCACTGTCAGCTTCCTCCAGGGTTTGGGCCGGACCAGGTTCTCGTTGACCCAGGTCTGGGAGAGGCCCAACACATAGTGGCCAAACACACGCCGCCCGATGTTATGCTTCAGCAGCTGCTCTTTCACCTGGAAGGCGATCTTCACCGTGTCCAGATGGTCGTCGTCGCCTGCGGTCGAGGTGCCGCCTTCCGATTGGTCGCTGGGAAGGCCTGCTCCCGAAGGTCCCTGATTGGCTGATATGACGGAGGCTTTGGCTGCGTACAGGGCGGTGGGGAAAGCCATGAGGCCGCTGCCCTCCTTTTTAAAGAGCGGGGAGAGGAGCTGCTTGTGGAGGATGTGGTCTCCTGACAGACGGTCCCCGGAGCCCGGCGACGCTGAGAAGGGACGAGCCAGATCGTGGCTGGAGGACGACCCGTCCAAGGTGGGGGGGCCTGGGCTGGGGGAGGCACGACCCTCCACCTGGGAGGAAGAGGAGTGGGAACCGGGCGTCATGCCCACCACCACCTCCCTGACTGAATCCTCAGACGGGTTGTCATCTGGTGACAGAAAGGCACACGCTAACTGAGCGAGCTAAAGGGCAACTAATGAATATTTTCATTATCGATTAATCAGTCGTTTGGTCCATACAATGTCACAAATGGTAAAAAAGAAATGTTTTTCGCCAAAGGCCAAGATGACATCCTCAAATGTCTTCTTTTGTCCTGACCAACAGTCCACAATCCAAAGATCATCAGTTTACTGTCAAAGCAGTGGTTCCCCTACAATTGTACAGGTCTGGCAGGGCCGCCAGGCCAACGAGGCCCCCCGCCAGGCCATAAAATAAAATAAAATAAAATAAAATAAAATAAAATAAAATAAAATAAAATAAAATAAAATAAAATAAAATAAAATAAAATAAAATAAAATAAACATTATGGCATATTACAATACAACAAAACGTATATTGGTGTTGACACTAATATATATATATATAAGAGCACTAAATAATGCCAAATATACATCCATTCAAATCAATAAGCATTTGCTTTTGGGAGCCTGTGAATTTGCATCCCTGTAATGTAGGGGTGCAACGTATAGACGCTTGATTTGAATGCTGCCTGTATTTATTTGAGCTAGGGATGTCGAAAATGAAAAATGTTCTTGACCGACAACCGACCCTCATTAGCCGACTATTGATTGGTTAACTGAGAAGATTAAAATGCGTTATTTGACTGTCTGTGCCCCATTAAACGTTGGAATAGCGTGATCCTCCGCTATGTCCTACCGGTGAAGCTTCCCCTGTCAGGTGAAAAGAAGCCGCTGGCTATCTCGGAGGAAGCATGGAGCGGCTCTCAGTTTCGGCTCTCCCAGATTGGCCGAGAGTGGAGCAGCAACCAGGATAAATAAATTAAAATTAGCACTAACGCGGGGATGAAAATGGGATAAAAAATCGGAATTATCTTACTGCAGGTGTCGGAAATAGTCTAATAAAACCAGCAGAAACTAATTTTAAAAGCTCAGAACGAAATGTGTTGCTAATTGAACAAATTTCCACTTTGAAGAGCACATCACGACACCCAGCCACCCCAAGCCTCCAGGCTGCAGGGCTCTCTCCTTCTGACAACATTCTGACATTCTCACTAATTTAACAGTGGTTTACCTGCTTTTGAGATCTGCAAAAAATAGTTTGCTTCTCTCTTCACCCTTCTCCCTCTCTCTCTTCATCTGCGATGAGGGCTGTAGGTGGCTATATGGGGGCTCAGAGCACTTTGGTTCCTGCTGTCCTCATGTTGACACTCCAAAATGGAAACAGGTTCAGAGTACGGGCGTCAAGGCAGTTTGACGCGCATCAGAACGCTCTTGGTGCGCTTTCGCTCGTTTAAAATAACAGGTGGGCTTCAAAAGTTTCAAAACAATCTGTCTCTCGTGAAACAATTTCTCCGAAACTGACATGTGCTGGACAGTAAAGAGTAACGTTAATTGAGTTACTTTTCAATTGTCAATTAAGACCGCTTCATGTGTGCATCTTTGGAACACGGGAAAAACGGGAAAAACTACGGTAAAAAATTGTTTTGCGTGTTTCATCATTCAGTGGGCACGTATGCGTGCAATTTGAGCCGCCCCCAAAACAGTGGAACAGACTTCGTCATATATCAAAAGAACTTCAATTCCTATTCTTGCACAAGATATATAAATTCAAGAACTTTTAATGACCCATGTCTATTTGTGTCTATTTTCAAAAACTTTCAAGGCCCTGATTTTTTCTCTCACAAATTCACAAACTTTTAAGGATTTCAAGGACCCATGGGAAACCTGCTGTCAGTGTTGTCAGTGTTCTCACCTGTAGCGGTGGGCTTGGCTTTGGCCACCCTGCCAGACGTGGTGGGGGTGGGAGGAGATTTGGGGGCGTTCTTCGGGGGTCGTCCTTGTTTGCTTTTGACCGGTGGCGGCTCGTTGGAGGCAGGCACCGGCACGCTGACGGGGGCCCGGTCCAGCTCCATGCTCTCAGACAGCTCCATGTCCTCCTCTTCCTGTAGCAGTGTCACAGCGTCTTCCTCCCCCTCAACTAGTTCCTCCTCATCCATGTCAGCTTCAGCCTGATCCTCGTCTGTGAGAGACGAACAAAGAAAATATTTTATCAGATGAAACCTAATGATCCTGTAATGCTGCATTATGTAATAACTGCACACATTATGCAAGAGAATGACAAAATTAGGGGTGCTCCAAAAAATCGATTCTTGAAAGGATCGCGATTCTTAATGCCACGATTCCTGGATCGATTCCAAACTCCCAAGAATCGATTCTTCTTCGTATTGTAAAAAAAAAAAAAAAAAAAAAAAAAAACAGTGCACCTGAACGCAACATGCAAGATACCGGCTGAATAAGTGTCCAAATGTTCATGTAATTTGTGTACTGTACTGCCACGGTGCCACCACCTCTTGCAGTTAAGAACTCTGGTTAATGTATTCCCCCCAAAATCTATAAATCCTTCTCAAAGTCTACAGATCCCCCCCAGCCTATAAATCCATCTTATCTGAAGAACATAAGGGGGGAATTCCCCCCTGGTTTGCTAAATGAATTTAGGCCCTGACTGTAATACTTCAGAAGTTGAATTTGAAGTTCAGCATTTGTCATTTTTTGTCATAGATTTACCTTTGTGTGTGTAAAACGACATAATTGAGAATTGATTCTAGATTCTGGAATCGAGAATCGTTAGAATCGAGAATCGATTCTGGAATCGGATCGTGAGCCCAGGAATCGGAATTCGGATCGGATTCTCGTTCCTCTTGTTGACCTTGTTCTTCTGTCTGAACGAAGTGCTGCTGGGAATTCGGATCGGATGGTGGCTTAGCCGGATCGGAGCACCCCTAGACAAAATGTAATCAAATTTGACTTTCAATATGTAATAACGTCGCATTAATAATCTGCACATTAAGTAATAAATCCCCTGAACGCAATATGTAATAAAGTTTGCCGCGGGTGTTGCACTTTTTTATGAAAATGTCATGAACGGCGCATTATGTAATAAAATGTTTTGTCATTTGAAAAAAATGTAAAGGTAATATATTTGACCATGAAAAGCATTTTAATTGCTGGTGTTATTGACTTTTCTTTAGCGGTGCTCCGATCGATCGGTACGCGATGGGAATCGGCAGATTTCCAGCCTAAAAGATGAGATCGGAGAATTACGATTTTTTTTTTTTTTTTTTTTGCGCCGATTGCAAAACCGATTGATGACGCAAAAGACGTGAGCGGAGTTGTGGCAATGGTCGCATGCAAACTTTTTTAGGAAAATGTCATGAACGGCGCATTATGCACATGGTTTTTGTTTACAATCATCGTGTAAATATTGAGGTAGGAAAAAAGAAAACCACGTTTTAACCAGGACTCTGACTGATGCAATGAAAAGCAGGTAGGCTAGTTCACATCTCCATGGCAACGGTAGAAGTCATGCCGGAATGCCACCCTCGCGCTGTGTAACAACATTTTCTGTGTAAAAGGGCAACGCTGACTCATTTACGGGCCTTCGTAACGGCAATATTGCGGGATCTCTGTGCAAAAATGGCTAATATAAAATATTGATGTAGGGAAAAAAAGTGCTGCACTTTCAATTTGATGGATGAAATGTAGGCCCTTTTTGTAAAATGGAAACTGTTCTATAATACACTGCTATAGCTGCTTTTTTCAAATCAGCATTTAAAACCATTTACAGATATAGCAGACATGATGAAAGCTGATTCAATGGCATGACTGGCATCTAGGCCGGGTGTCATACCTGCAAAGTCTTTGGCGTTGACGTCAGCTCCGAGGCTTACGAGCTCCTTGACCTGCTTGGTGTTTCCTCGGATGGCTGTAATGTGAAGCGGAGTCTCCCCTCGCTCGTTCCTCTTGTTGGCCTTGTTCTTCTGTCTGAAACAAGTGCTGCTGGGGACTTTCTTCTGCACAGGAGTCACCTGCGAGGGCTGGGTGGGAGGAGTCACCTGGGAGGGGTGGGTGGGAGGAGAGTCTGGGACACAAGCAAAGAATCAAACACAAACTACTTCAGCAAGCAATGTTGAATGATTTGTCACAGAAGTAGAAGGTATTTGATATGTAATTTATGCATGTATACAACCCTCCCTTGTCATTCAACTACTCTGATTATTCATCAAAACAAGATAGGTAACAATAACCAGGGGGTTAGGGTTAGATATCAGCTTTAAAAGGTGGATCGACATTGATTTGAGAATGAAGATATAGGGAAAAACTCACCCTAGAATTAATGTAGTTTTACTACTACATTAATCAGTTCAGCGCATTTACAATAATTAAAGAGTGCAGAGCGAGGTCAATTTTTGCTTTATTTTATTATAGTTATTATTCATAGTATTATTAAAGCGCAAACCAAACAAAAACATAACTTGAACTTAAATGTAAGAACTTATTTCACAGTATTATTAAAGTGCAAACCAGGGTTCCAGACTAACTTTTCCAATGTAGCACTGCAGTAACGTGCAGTGGGGGCCATGGCTGGGTAAGCAGTGACCTATTTATGCATCAGCGTTTCCGTTAGACAAAAACGGTGCCGGACAACGTGTCCGGCATGATTTCAGCTTCCCGGACAATTGGAATCAATAAATACCAGACACATATTAGATCTGTGTTTATTGAGCTTACAAACAATTGATAGCAGGCTTATAGCCTATCATCTCCATATTGCCGTAAATTCCCTGCACCAACCATGTTTTATGACCGGTCAATCACGACCCGAAATGCACGCGTCAGGGTTAATGAAGTTATCCGTGCCGCGCGCAGCGTCGACTTTGGTACACGCTGCCTTGCATGCTGAGTCTCAGGCTCACAAGGTAGCCTATTAAAAGAACACTGGCAAGGGCTTTTCAGTTCTCAGATCAAGGCTACAGGTTACTAGCGTTAACAATAATGTATTCTTACCTTTTCTTCCAGTTTAAAGTTAAGCAAATGACTCCTCCCTACAGTAAATCTAGTAGTGTGTCTGTGTGGTAAGGGGGAGAGGGCATGCATACAGACCTGGACTGTTGGCAGTCATCTGCATTAGGAGAGCCATCTGTCTGCGCTCGGATATAGGACAGCCAAACAAAAGGTTGCCCTGGGACTTCTTGCCTCCAGCCTCCTTTCTCATCTTCTTCTTGTCTGGTCCAACTTTATCTAGAACAAATCATATAAACATAACATTTAGATCTTATCTCTGTCAGTCGGCTGTTACTAAACACAGTCACAGAGATGCTGTTACTAAACACAGTCACAGACATGCTGTTACTAAACACAGTCACAGACATGCTGTTACTAAACACAGTCACAGACATGCGTGAGTTGAGACAGGGGGGGGATGCAGGGTGACAACACACACACACACACACACACACACACACACACACGTGTGTTTATAGCAGCATAAGGGGTGATATGACTTGAAGAGGACACGGAGGCTGAGGATCGGGCTGCAGTGAATATCCTCTAGGGCAGTGGTTCTCAAATGGGGGTCCGGGGACTGCAAGGGGGTCCGCGAAAAGTTTTCAGGAAAATAAAAATATACACTTTGTTTTGTTGCAAAAGCTTCATAGTTCAACGAAAATATTTGTTTGCTTTAAATCTAAAATGGTTCATGGATTACATTCTAATCTAACAAACCTATCAATTTAACAGTACCGTGGAAACAATTAAGCTTAGCCCAAAATCACAAATCAGAATGAGGGGGGTCCCCGGTATTATTTTCTATCTTGTAAGGGGTCCTTGGCTGAAAAACATTTGAGAACCTCTGCTCTAGGGAGGGAGGCACTAATCTCTCTCCCCAGGTCTCACTCGACTGGCCTGGGTCTGACTGATCTACAGTGCAAAGCAGAGAGGATGGGAGGAGAGGTGGCCTGGGTCCAATGTCGGGGGGAAACTAGAGTCGGGGCTGTGTTTTCGGTTCATGGAGGGACCTTGTTGCTTGCAGCTGCTGCTGCTGACGTTCACTTTGGCTCTCTATAGACCTTATACGATTGACGTCGCTCACATACGGGCACGCCCACGCCGCCATATTGTTGACATTTCACAGCGCGCTGTTTAAAAGTGACTGACAGCTGTCATAGCTTAGGACGCTAGCCAGCGTTACTTACTAGCCTATTTAATGCTGTTTTTACTGCGTCAGGAGCTATTTTACAACAGCGATAGTGTGCTGTGTAATAATACACGGCTGTAGTAATAGCAGCAATAAAAGCCCAGGTGTTGGCTACTAGCTACTGTCCACAAACGTGAAGGGAAAGAGACTAGAGGCTAACATTGGGCTCATGCAAGCAAGCGTCAGATCAAACAAACATTTAACGTTAAGGTTATTTACCTTTGCTGTCATGACAATGTTTGATGATGATGATGATGATGATGTCGTTGGTGGCACAAAAGTAAAAATGTCAGACCAATTGCCACAGATGAAATAGTTATACGCTAGGACTCAAGGGATTTGAAAGCCTTCAGCTCCTGAGATGTGTAGCCTATGCCAATGCTGTCTGTATTCACAATGTCCGGTACGTTATACCTGGCAATATAATGAGTTATATTTACTCTAAGTCAGTTTTTTATAGGGGTCCGCACCTCCGACCAAACTTATTTTTTCATCACTTCTCTTTGACGAAGCCATAACTGTTGCTATACGCTTGGCCAGACTACGTTACGGCTGCGGTTTGTCAACAATATGGCGCCGTCCGGGGTTATCGAATAAGGTCTATTGCAAAAGCATTCAACACACAGACACGTGCTCTGCTCCTACACAGTTGAGCAAAAGAGAGCTAAAGTGAACGTCACTTCCTGCTTCAGCATGCGTACCAGAGATTTTCATCCGCCATTTATTTTCCCATAGACATTTAGTAAAATGCTTATAAAAATAGTTTTACTTGTTCAACCCAAACGGTTCAGCTATATTTAGAAACATGAGAGACCACAGAACATTTTCCTGTGACGTTTAAAAAAAAAAGTGGATTTAAAGAAAATATTTTTTCCATGTTTTTTGTTGTTGTTGATCTGAGTGAAATGTACTTCTATGGTCTCTCCGGATTGTAAATATAGCTGAATCGCTTGGTTTGACCAAGTACAACTATTTCCATAAGCATTTTACGAAATGTCTATGGAAAATAAAATGGCGGATGAAATCCCTTGGTACGCATGCTGAAGCAGGAAGGGATGTTAACTTTGGCTCTCTATTGCAAATGCATTCCACACACACACACACACACACACACACACACACACACACACACACACACACACCTGTGTGACTACATCTGAGGTGAACTCTTGTGCTCATAGACACAAAGTCACTCATAGAAGGGGTTGCACTTGCACTGCTTAAAAATATTGCCATAATATTGCCATATCGATTTGATCACCCTGGCCAGCCCTACTGTTAACATTACAGACATCCACAAAGACAAACTAAGAACTTGAGCTCTCAGCATACCTGCATCTGTTCTGTTTACTGTTGTTTTAGACAGTTGTGTGGTCACTGTCCTTTTCTCCACAAAACGGTCCGTCTGACATCCAACTTCTGTGGTGACTTTCTGCATGCCACACTGGCACTCTGTCTCTCTTGTGGTCGGCATGTCACTTTGGCACGCTGTCTCTCTTGTGGTCGGCATGTCACTTTGGCACGCTGTCTCTCTTGTGGTTGGAAGGAACTGCTTTGTGAAAACAGATAACAGTTGAATTTATTGAGACATGCTTGTGCATTCGGGCTATGACCTGACCAATAACATCCTGGGAAAACTGGCTAACAACAAGCTTCCCAATTACTTCTAACCCACCCCCATTTTCCATTGTGGGGGATAATAAAATAACATGACAACTCAAATGTTGAATCCGCTCTGCACACACGACCAGAGAAAAGACACAACATCAGAGCTAGATCTATTTCTATCCGTCTCTCTCCAATAGTGATGTGACGTTCGCGAACGATCCGAATCTACTGAACGGCTCTTTGCTATGAACGAAGGGAACCGAGTCCTACTTGAGAGCCGTTCATTTTAATGTTGTACCTAAATTTCACTGCCTGCGCTCCCCACAACACACAGGGTAGACCTCCCTCCCTCCCTCTGCTAGCCCGCTGAGCAGGGAGGATAGGTGCACTCGTTAATTCCTACCGGCGCATGCTGTAACTGACCTGGGTGGGAGGACTCAGCTTGATATCAAAACGGGCTACGCGCGCAGAGTGCATCTGAAGACTTTCTGAGCAGCGAAGTGTTGCATGAATTGCGTTCAAGCAAAGCCAACTTTATTTACACAACACATTTCATAGAAGTAAATTCACTGACTAAGCGCAGATGGATAATGTGTCACCTTGTGTCATGTTTACAATGCAGATCATTGACATTAGGTCTGGACATATTATGAGTAATTGAATGCTGCTGCAGTCCACTGATGCAAAATGAAATAGTGGTGGGTCTAAGATCAAATCTGATCCAAATCGTACCATATCATTATCCTAGTAATTTCGCAGATAAACAGTAGCCCCATTAAAAAAAAGGGGGGGGGGACGAGGAGGCGCTATTTTGAACGGCTCTCAGAAAGGAACGGAGCCATAAGATCCGGCTCCCTTCAAAGAGCCGTAATTCCCATCACTCATGGGCCACAATTATCACCAGGCAGCCACCAGCCAAATGATGGTAAAGTGACAGCTGCGTAGGCGGGCACAGGCGTGGTTTTGCCAGAACCGCAGGTTACGTAATGGGGCGTTCCATAAGGTGAATAGTTGTGCGTCGCTGTTCCTGTCAATGGTTAGGAGTCTGTCACATGTAAAACGACCTTGTGTCTGTCAAACTCATGCAAGTTGCAGAGTGGGGGGCACTTCTCGCTAGTCTACATAATGTAGCGGTTCAGGTAATCCAGGTATTACCTGTAATGTGATGTGCAATAGAAGTGTCTAGATTATTAGCTAGGAACTGATGTGTGGGAGTGTGACCGAGGGGGAACACTAGGTTTTTGGGGAACGCTTCCGGTGAGAGAGCATGCGGTGGCAGTCTCCGGTTACCGCCTAGGGGGAAGCAGCTAGCTAACTATGGCGTAGCAACCGCCTAGAGTTGTAATATGACCAACTATAAATAAAGAACCCTGTACCCGCAAGAAGCCTCTGCCTCTTCAATACCAGGAACGCTACAATTGGTGTCAGAAGTTAAAACGGTGAATATTGCCTCCAGAATCGGCGAGGTGGTGAACAAGTTCCTGAAGAAAAGTGCGGAACGGAGCCGCCGAAGATGAAGAGGGAGATAGGAGAGGCTGAAGCCGCGGTGTGCGCCGAGATGAGGAATACGGTGGAGGGCGTAAGGGGGATATACAGACGGATGAGAGAGGAATACAGACAGATGAGGAAGAGCCTCGGGCGGGAGGAGAACGACGCCGAACAGGACCCCTCTAACAGACAGGGACCCGGGCGCGGAGCAGCGGCAGCCGAACCGGGCCCCGCTAACGGACAGGGACCCGTGAGCGGAGCAGCGAGAGCCGGGGAAGATCCTGTGCAGCTGGCGCCAGTGAGGAGCGGCCCTATCAAGACGCAGAAGTACGACGGTAAACAGAGTTGGGAGGCGTTTCAGGCCCAATTCGAACTGATAGCGGAGAGTGAGGGCTGGACAAAGCAAGAGAAAGGAACAAAGCTAGCTACGTGCCTGGTGGATGACGCGCGGGCATGCTTGCTACTGCTAAGCCCAGGGGAAAGAGGTGACTATGGAGCACTGGTGGGGGCCCTACAGAGGAGATTCGGCCAGTGTGAGCTGCCGAGTATACAACGCGCCGAACTGTGTAACAGGCACCGGCAGCCTGGTGAGTCACTGCGTGTTTTGGCTAATGACATTGAGACTCTATCAAGGAGGGCATATACGGACATGTTGCCAGAGACGCAGAGTGAACTTGCCAGGGATCAGTTTGTTCGAGCTTTGACCCCGTGTTGGCTGCGCAGGCAGACCCAGCTGGCACGCCCAAGGACGCTGCAGGAGGCGCTGGAGCTGGCATCAGAGAGAGAGATCGTGGGGGCGGTGGCCACGGAGGACGGCACGATGGAGGCCGCCCCCGTGGCGAGAATGGCAGGGGAGGCACGGGAGGAGCCAGCGTGGAAGAGTGCGTTGGTGGAGCAAAGCAGCATGGTGCGGGAGCTATCTGAGTCGGTGCGCCAGTTAAAAGAACAGCTGCTCCGAAGCGCGACCCTGCAGCCCACCCTACGAGACAATACCTGGCCCAGGGGGCCCGGGGCCATGCGCTGCTGGACCTGTGGACGCCCCGGACATCGGGCCAGAGAGTGCCGCGGAGGAGCGTGGAACCAGGGAAACGGCGCGGGGCCCGTCTAAGAGGGGCGAGACGGGCCCCCTACGTCATATTCCCTATGGCCACGTCACCGTTGGAGGGGGCCCAGCGGTACAGACAGGGAGGTGGGGCGTCGCCTTCCCCCGAAGCAGACGACATCGCCGGCGCTGTCAACATGCAGAACGGGCCGCACACGATGAACGGCTGCCATGTTCAGGTCCGCCTGCAAGGGAAGCCCTGTGTCGCCCTGGTGGACACGGGGTGTACGGCAACGCTGGTGAACTACAACATGATGCCAGAGGGAGCGCTTCTGGAGCAGCCAGCGGACCAGCTGCTGAGGACAGTATCCGGTGAGTTGATGCCGATGAGGGGAAGGGGGTCCGTGATGATAACTGTGGGGGGACAGACAGTGAACTTTCCGGTATGGGTAGTAGAGATGGCGGGGTCCTGTATCTTGGGGGAGGACTACTTGACGCTAAACCAATGCACAGTAGACCTAGGGAAGAGCACACTGACGTTTGCAGGGGGGGCGGTAGTCCAGATGGGTCACCCTCCCACCGCTCCAGGGGAGCAACCAAACGTCAATAACATCACTGTATACCGCGTCACAGTTGAGCACGGGCCCCACGCGGAGCCGCAAAAGAGACTGTGTTGGACATGTGGAGAGCCGGGCCACGTGGCGAGGTGGTGCAGAAGCGGTCCCGGGAGACGGACCGGGTATGCGGGACAACGACATGGTCAGCAGGGAGCCTGCTGGGCATGCGGCGAGATTGGACACCTGGCTAGAGAGTGTCAAAAGGCTGTCGGGGACCGGAGGGCAGCGGGAGAAGAGAGACGTGCAGGCGGCGGACAGGTGAGACTCTGCTGGACTTGCCGTTCGCCTGGGCACTTAGCCAGAAACTGCACTGCGCCCCCCACGGTTGCTGTGCGGAAAGCCGAGGTGGAGAGCGAGGCCGGTTGTGTTCCCCCTGCTGTCCTGAACACGCCGTCCCCTGGGGAAGGGGGGCGGGAGGACGACCGAGTGCAGGAGGTGGAGGAAGACGAGGAGGACTGTCCAGACGTGGATCTGGAGGACGACAGAGCGACCATCAAGGATGTCGACGTGAGTGAGTGGAAACGCAGGCAGGCGGAGGACGCGGAGATCGGTCCGGTGCTTGCGTGGGTGGCGGCCGGACGCCGGCCCCCTGTGAAGGAGACTCACATGTTTTCCGGTGCCACGAAAGGACTGTGGAACATGTTTTCCGACCTGCGGCTAGATGAAGACGGGCTGTTGGAGAGAACAGAGCACGGGGTAAAAGGGAGGCAGGCGGTTGTACCCGGTTACCTGCGAGAGTTGGCGCTTAAGGGGGCACACAAGGGCCCTGGTTCCAGTCATTTTGGGCCCGAAGAGACACTCACCCGCATCCGTGGACATTTCTACTGGGGCAAACAAAAGGAGGATGTGCGAAGATACTGCGATGCGTGTGAGGACTGTGGGGCACAGAGGGGGGATGGAAATGGGGTTTAAATGAAAAATTAAGAAGTTGCTGGGAAAAGAAAAGTTAAGGAAAATGTGGGGGCTTGTGTTTAATTGAGATGTGGGGGTTATTGTTGAATGGGCTATTGTGTTGAATTTAAATGAATGTGTGAAAAAGAAGGAAATAATGAAAACTAGACATTATGGAGTGCCTAATGGGAAACTAGACATTATGGGGGTACCTAATGGAAAACTAGACATTACGGAGTACCTAATGAAAAACTGGACATTATGACGGGGGTGCTGAAAAGAAAAGACTGGTTGTTGGGGAATTATAATTTGATGTGGTGATGGGAAAAATGTTGTGTTGGTGTGTTTTGGTACAGGGGGATATGTGTGTGGGTTGTGCATGTCGAGTGGGAGCGACATTAAAGTTGGGCGGGGAGAATGTAGCGGTTCAGGTAATCCAGGTATTACCTGTAATGTGATGTGCAATAGAAGTGTCTAGATTATTAGCTAGGAACTGATGTGTGGGAGTGTGACCGAGGGGGAACACTAGGTTTTTGGGGAACGCTTCCGGTGAGAGAGCATGCGGTGGCAGTCTCCGGTTACCGCCTAGGGGGAAGCAGCTAGCTAACTATGGCGTAGCAACCGCCTAGAGTTGTAATATGACCAACTATAAATAAAGAACCCTGTACCCGCAAGAAGCCTCTGCCTCTTCAATACCAGGAACGCTACAATATTAATGGCATAACTGAGTAAAAGTGCATTGTATCGCGATTGTAGCTAGTTGAGCGTAAAAAAGCGTATTCCGCCTTATTCAGTGTATTTCCGTATGGGTTCCTAGGACTAACGACGTTACAAATATTAGCCTACCGTTTCATAACATAAGCACACACCACTTACCGTCATTGGTGAGCAAATAGTGCCGACAATGGCCCCAGATGTTGGCGGGACATGAGGATGAAGGCCGGGGAGAGAGACAGTCGGTTCGGCCCCATTCACCAGTACCAGCGGACAACCCGTGAAGCCCAGCTGTCTCCTGTGGAAGTTTGTAAAACTATCCGGTGTGAAATGGTCACTGCAGAGGCGGCTGTTGTTGGTGATGCTCGGCTCTCCTCCATCACCGACACCGTGGCACTTGACAAAATGAACCCACCGCTCCTTCATCTCATCATCCTCCGGAAATGTAAATAAGGACACCTTAGAGCTGTTCGGTAGAGTCTGGCATCCAGGGAAGATGCATTTGCGGGGCGGATCCATAGCTAGTAACTATTAGGAAGTAATAGCGTTAGCTGTAGTAGCACGCTCATGTAGGCTAGTAGTAAACTAGTAATAACTTGCGATTTTCCGGCAGAACCGGTGATGCTAATGAGCTCTACTTGTATGGTGTTAGGGGCGGGGGGGAATCTATGAATTTGTTTTTCCAGGGACTTTTAAAGTTCTAAACTAGACCCTTGAAAGGAAGAAAAATCGACAAGATACTCAAGAACGCTCGCACCCGTCGCCATCTTGCTTCTTCTTGTTTAATGTTTATTTGCGTTTGCAAACCCGCTTAGTGGTGCATTACTGACACCACCTGGACTGGAGTGTGGAATAACAACAACAACAACAATCATAACAACAATAGCAAAATTGTTATTATTATTAATAATAATAATAATAATAATATAATAATAATAATAACAATCAATAGTATTATTATTATAACAACAATAATAATGATGATAATAATTATAATATATCAAATATGGTCTAAATATTTAACCTTTACAGCTAGGAAAAATAACAGGGAGAAAGATATGGCGACCTGCAATTAAATCCTACAGCTGCATTCGCACCACAGATGTTGTCAGCATGCTGTGTCAATTGTGATATATAACCCTCAAGTCAGTGTCAGTTGCAGTCAAAACTGTTTGGCAAAGACTTAAGCAGGGGTGTAAAGACAGTGCAGTTGCACTGGGGCTCCAGTCTAGAAGGGCCTGTTGAGAGAGCAGGCTCTCCAACAACGTAGCTACTGGGCAGAGAACGGCCTGTGTACAGTAAGTGACTCAAATTGCCACCTCAGAAATATGCCTGTGTTCAGATCACACATTAGATCTAAAGTGGTGCCATATATAAAAGGGGCAAGTGGGCAATCTCTGTGTGTTCTCTGTGTGTTCTCTGTTTCAATGTTTGGCCACTGATGATGTGTTAACCTGGCTGCGGTTAACCTTTTTTAAATATATAACAATATATAGCCTATTTTATTTTGCAGTTTAACAGGCGTGTAAAAAAGAAGACAAAAAATAGACATGAGATAGCCTACAAGAAAAAATATATATACATGAAACAAGCAACATAAAAATACAGTAGGCTATATAATAAAAAAGTCGCAAGATAAAGGTCTGACAAATCTAACTTTGGACTATAAGTAGGCACTTTAAAATGTGCAGGTATAAATCTACGCACATAGTGAAATGAATATATAGGGATGCACGCAGGGGTGTCAAACATCAATGTGTCAAACTCAATTTGATCCCGGGCCACATCATTATGGTTGCCCTCAAAGGGCCGTTGTAAATGCAACACCATATAAATGTATCTAGCCTAATTGTTATCATATTACATAATTGCCTCTGGTTCAGTTATTATTGTTTTAGTAAGGACTTAATAATTAATAAATAGCTCTGAAAGCAGAATTATAGGAAAAATAATGGCAGACAACTGGTACAACTATTATACAATTTATTGGAAAAATAAATAAATATACAAAGTAGTATAAGTAATAAAGTCAACATAATATTTTTCAGTTTGTGTAGCCTACAAGCAACGTTTCAAATTCAAAAGGTAGCCTATATTGGTTGTTAAAAAAAAATCCAAAATCAAAACTTTGTTCTGGCTCAGGTTACTCAGATATGTGGACAATGTGGGTTGTTGACTGCTGTATTTGAAGTTATCTGCGAGTTATGAGGGAAAATGTAAAAAAGAAGTTACAATTGCCCCCGGTCTCCCCTACGACCACCGCCATTTGGCTCAGACGAAGAATGACAGGTTTCCTTGATGAGTCAATGCTGCAGAACATGATGGAATAACCAAAATACTGACTATTTACAATGCTACGAAATCACATTGTGAAGGTTCCTGCCATATGTTGTGGTTTCACACACCACCCGAAGGTAAAGATTGTGGGAAAAGTGGGAGCAGACAGGTTCTTGGTGCTGTGTTGAGGCCCTGGTAGGAGAAAGACAAGCGTTTTCCACACAACTCAAGAGACAAAAAGCACGTAGAAATTAAAGGCAGATGGCAACTAAATCAATGGCGATTTTATTTCAATAGCAATATTTAAAATGAAAAGTAAGCTTCACGGCTGCGTATAAGACACAGATCACAATAATACAGAAAAATCACCCACACACCGTCTGTACTTACACATCAAAATAATCAAAATAATAATGTAGAAAGGGTTCATATAATGTATGTTTTGGTAACCAGGCAACAACATGTAATGGTGTGTACTGTATGTTTTTTTAAACAGCAATAATATATGACAATATTGATGTTCATCTCATTGAAATGCATGGTAATATAATCTAAGATGGAAAAAGTGAACAGTGAGCACACTCCAAAAAAATATATATATAACTTCGGTGAAGGGCACAAACAACACTTCCTCCAACACTGAGGAAGGCCTGTGTGCCCAAACTGTTTGTGCTGTGCTGCTGCCCTACCCAGACTACAGGCATTAAACCTTCAAAAATACTTTCTTGTGTGCTGGCGTTTCCTGCTATGACTTAATATAATCTAAGATAAACATCTGTAAAAAACATCCTCATTTGTTTCAGATCTTATTCTGGTGAAGGTTTGTGCAGGTCGGGCCCTTCTTCCCCACCCCTCTCTCTCTGGCACTGTGTGTGTGTGTGTGTGTGTGTGTGTGTGTGTGTGTGTGTGTGTGTGTGTGTGTGTGTGTGTGTGTGTGTGTGTGTGTGTGTGTGTGTGTGTGTGTGTGTGTGTGTGTGTGTGTGTGTGTGTGTGTGTGTGTGTGTGTGTGTGTGTGTGTGTGTGTGTGAGCCGCTTTCTGTCTCCGTTCACTATCGACATCGAGACTCTCTCTCTCGGAAGCTAGGGGAGGGGTTTAGGAGCCAGGGGAGGGGCTTAGGCTTACAGGCAACAGAAATCTCAGCTCAAACCAACATCCCATGCTACAACGGACACACATGCAGGGTTGCAAACTCATGTGAGTGAAAAAGGTGACAGATACCAGGGCAGACATAAAACCACTCACAAATCCTTCATTTAGTGTGCTATTTTGGGATGAAAAAAGTGACTGTAACTTAAAGGTGACTAGTTTGCATCCCTGCACATGTCACTGAGGCCATGTTCAGACTAGGAGGCCAAACTCTGATTTGTGAACTTTAGTGACCTATTAATGATTCTATCCAGATTGGTTTTATGAGTCTGGACGCTCCAAGTCTGATTTGTGTCACTTGTCCCAAACCACATATCGAGGTAGTTTCCAATCTGCTTTCGACTGATGTGACTTTGTCTTGACTTTTAGTGTGGACGCGCTGATCACCCAAATCAGATTTGAGAGTGTCTTTTGCAGGGGGCGGGGACTTGAAGAGCAGAGAGCAGACATGCAAACACTGCCAGAAAACGTTGTATGTTGGCTCATTGGCTCATTGTATCTGGACACACAGATCCGACTTGAACACTTGCC
This sequence comes from Poromitra crassiceps, assembly GCF_964638095.1. Lineage (NCBI taxonomy): Eukaryota > Metazoa > Chordata > Actinopteri > Beryciformes > Melamphaidae > Poromitra > Poromitra crassiceps. The sequence goes on from NC_139631.1 coordinate 40,611,811, forward strand.
CAAATCAGATTTGTGGCAGTACGGACACACTCCCAAATCAGATTTGGGAAACCAATCGAGATAATGATGATTAACGACTTTAGCAGTAAATCGGATTTGCCCGTAATGTGAACATGGCCATAGAGAAGTGGCTGCACCGCTTAAAAATGTCCAGAAAACAACCAAGATTGTCAACAAAAGCCCCTTTTAGACAGGCCCAAAAGCCCACTAATAAAAGATGGATCTATCCTAATGTCTCGTACACACTACCCGACGATTGCCAGTCGTCAGTTGCAGTTTATACCGGATTAATTATTTCTAAAAACATGCTCGCACAACATCTATGAGGCATTCTCCACAATCGGTTCAAAGTACAATTGATTAAGTCAGCGTTATTACATTTACTGTCATCTCAAATATAATTCTGAGTTTCAATAGCTAATAGAATGATCAACAACTAAGATTTGCATAGTTACTTATAAATGCTTTTTAAACTTGTTTTTTAGTTGTGGGAGGGCAGTTAACTTTGTACCAATCCCGTAGAATGACAACACAACCAGATATTTAGCAGGCTAGATATCTGGCGGACCTCTGTGAGTCGTCGGCGAACTCCTGGGGAGCTCCCTGCTCACGTCTTTGAACAGTTCACACTTGACAAGCGAGTGCCGATTTGTGAGCCCCAAGCCAACATGATTTGCCTCTGATCTTGGCGGGGAGAGGAGAGGGGTTTGTCGCCAAACTCCCAAAACATCTCACGAGGGCTCGGAGCGCCTAGTTTGAACCAGGCATAACAGATCAGGGCCCGTATTTATCAAGCGTCTCAGAGTGCCATTTTAGTCCTAAGTGCTGAGAATTTGTGAAATTTAGTCCTACTCTCACACTTAAGAATAAAAGCTTTTTATCAACCTTCTTAAGACTAGGAAACACTCCTACTCCCCCAGCTATTTAGGAGTCCTCAGGAGGTGTCCTAAGTGGTTAGGAGTTGCCAGCAGGGCAATGTTGAGTGTTGACCAGTGCGGTGTAGTCTACCTTTTTTCAGAGGGTATACTGACTCTGACTGACATTTCCCACGGATATTGTCGCGTTTTTCTTTCATGGCTTGACAGAAAAAGTATGCCTTCACGCGCCTAGTTGGCTTGAAAATAGAACTCACGTAAAAATCGGCGCAGCTCAGGCGAGGCGTGGGTACACGGAAGGTTCACGTTGAGGCGCCCTGTGTACACAGCCTCATTAGTTGTGTTTCCATTACCCTCAGAAATGCGCAAAATCTAAATATCGCAATAGAAATTGGGTAATGGAAACACGTGAATTTCGAAAAACCTCCCAAATATCGCAAAAAGTTTTTTCGCTCTCATGAGGTGGTTTTTCAGACGTGTCGATATAGCAGTTTATCGCAAAAGTGTAATGGAAACACATTTTTCGCATTTGCACGTCATGTGACCCATATTATCCCTTGGAAAAGGAGCGAAAAATAAGTTTGGTAAGTAAGGTTCGATAGCCGTGTCAAAACCTCCGCAGCAAGTGGAAAACTTTGAAGCAACGCTACCTAGCAGAAAGACGAGTGTTGTGCAAAAGCGTAGCCGGGCAAATTAGATAATGTTTAATGGCAGAAATCGGTCCATGGTGACAGCAGGCTGCCTGTGTGCGCGCATTTGGCACAGCGGCGAGATGAGAGGATGAAAAGCACACACTGGTGCGGTGGTGCTGTCTGAAGTGAATACAGTGACTGTGAGTAGGCTAATACATTGCACACGTTTCAGGTGCAATTATAGAACCAAATCAGCCTTTTCCCCCCTCCATCTCTAAATCGGACCAGTTGTAGGCTATTAGGCTACCTTTTTTCCTCTGCCTGTCGCGCTGACTGCATTCACGCAGCCAGCAACATTTTGCGACTCATTTTCTTTTGAATTGATAATCAGGCTCGTTTATATGCATTGTAACTTCATGTTGGGATTTCCATTGACCATTGGTTGGATTTGAGCATGCAGGGGACGGGATATGGGGCAGATCCCCGTGCGTAATCACTGTGGCAGCTGCTGCAACGGGGAATCACTCAAACGCAACTTCAATGGAAACGCCTACAAGTCGCAATTGTACATTGTCGAAGTTGTAGAAATATCGCAATTCTTTTGCGAAAAACTGTAATGGAAACACAGCTATTGACTAAAAAGGACGCCTATTTAAAAGCGTGGGTAAAGGCAAGGCTTGGGTGCTGTGTGTGAACGTAGGGTAACACACAGAGCGCACAGGGTGAATTTTATAAATGGAAATTGAAAACGATACATATCATAGCGCATTTCCCAGTGCGCATATGCAAATCTGAGTCATTTCGCAGTGTGTATACGGCGTATACCTGCGTATCACGTAGACGACACCACTGATGTTGACATCATGGCATTCAGGAGACAGAGACGTGCGCGAATCTTCTCCACTAAGCACAGCGTGTCATCCTCCCTCCAATTCGGCTTTCTTTTGGATTCCATGTTTGCTCATCATACAGCCTATAGAACCTGGCTATATAGGGTAGTCAATTGACAGCACACCAGTTTCGAGTCAGTTGTGGGATTAGGTAAATTGGGTGGATTAGGAAAGATTTAGCCTATTCTTGAGTGATTTTCAATGTAGGCTATCTTGTATTATTTTGTTGATAATTTCTTCTGAAATTATTGGTGAATATATGCTACACTCCCATTGTGCATTTCACTGTTGAATCATCTCTATTTAGGATATTTCGTGCATAAGGGATTCCATTCAGCGATTGGCCATTCCTGTGTACTTGGAATTGCGTCATCAACATTTCCCTTTACGGCACACACACCTGTCGTAAATCAGCTCTGAGATTGACACTTAGGATTCAGTCCTACACCTCGCTGAAAGAGGGAGTGAGATGCATAATAACTGACTTTTAAGTGCAGCTTTTAGCTGGGAATTTTTTTGCTCATAAGTGTACTCTTAGCAGTGTTCTTAGGAGTAATTCTAGGAAGCTTGATAAATACGGGCCCAGATCATCAGAGGTCCCGCCTCCTCAAAACAGAACATAGTTAAACAGAGCGGACAGAGAAGTCCCACAGAGACTGGATTTGTATTTTCTTTGCAACAGAATTCATAACCTTGTTTTAAAGATCCATGAGACATGTTTTAAAGGGATACGCCAACATTTTGAGAGTTTAGGCCATTTGCCATATTGCCGATATTAAAACTAGAATGTACATGGCTTTATTTTCCAATCTGTGTGCAGTACAAACTGCGGCAGAGCCCTCACTCCTACTTAGCGCTACAATCGCAGTCGCAGTGGTTCTCAAATTTTTCACCGCAAGGACTGACAAACATTAGACCACGGACCTCCATCTGATACGATTTTTGCTTGTAAATGCTTATTACAGAAAGTGTATGAAACCCTAACCAATTATAGTGAAAATCAATTATTACCCCTGTTGCTGGGGACCCCCTGGAACCCCCTCAAGGACGCCTGGGAACCCCGGACCCCACTTTGAGAACAACTGGTCTATGGTATTTCTGCCTACTCCCGTTCAGTGACCCAAAATACACCGCATACAGCACAACTTCAGTTACAGTTATACTGTGTTAGTTTGGTTACTCTATTTCAGGGATACTCAACTTGCTTTGCCAGTTGGCCACTTTCGTGAAATGATAGAAGGCCAGGGGCCAGTTAATAAACAAACAATATACATTTTTCTGTAGCGGATTGTAGGTTTTTGGGGTGTCAGCCAGAGTTTAGTCTGACAATGTTGTGCACACCGGATAGTTAGGTTAAGTACATACATAAGTGCCTGGGTAGCAAGCAGACGGCGGTATTTGACAATTTAGCAGCTAAATCATAGATTATTGAAAGATATTCCATATTCCAGACCGAAATGCTATAACAGAAGTGGAGTATTGGCCAGAATGACATGAACATTTGGACACTTATTCAGCGGGTATCTTGCATGTTGCGTTCAGGTGCACTGTAAAAAAAAGTTGAGTATCACTGCTCTAGTTCAATGATGAGAGACTAGAAGGAAAGTACAATAAACTTGAATGATGCAACAAACAACACTTAGATTTGGCGTATGACTCCATGGTATGATGACGCTCCTCTGAGACGTGAGGAGGATGTCAGTGATTTATAGGATAGAGAATCCCCCATAGGGAATTCTACAGGAGTCATGACATTGGTGGTGTTCAGGGGAGGAGGTGGGGAAGTAGTCTTGCACCATTGAAAAAGTCTGAGACATTATTTCTCGGTGTGTGGATTTACTACGAAAAATTTGCGTTTCACATAACTTTGGATTATTATTTCATCGCATGGTGAGTATGAGTATACATGTTAGGGGTGTCACGATACCCTCAGTTCACGATACGATACAATACACAATATTCAGTTCACGATAACGATATATATATATTTTTTTTTACAAAACTTGAATAATGAAAAATATATGACTGGAAAAATAGTCTTTTATTTGAAATACACAAAATGCAAAACAAATGCTGTTGTTGGAAATTGTTATTATAATAACTAGAAAACAACATGGAAGATAAGGCTTATCTTGCAATATAATGTGTCACACTGTCACAAACTAACTGTTGCATGGTAATGGTAAAAGAAAAATAAACTATACAATCTATATCGTAAATAACTTATGCAGGCAACAAGCTGTGTTTGTGTAGGCTAGTATCTTCACATTTAATTGTCATCTTCATCAATTAATTATCTGACTGCACTGCATGTTAAGCGTTACACAGCGTTAATTGACGATTGAAACGTATCAAGTTAACGTTACTCTTTCTTTAATCAATCCAACACATGCCAGAGAAATTGTTTCACAACGGGAGTACACAGCTGCATCGCCTAATGACAGATATGCGCACATTAGACGGCGCATTCAGAGCGAGATTCATGTGTAGGCTATGCATTGATTAACTGCTTACCCGACATGTTGTGCCTGTGCAAACAATGGCATGGCAACTAGCTAGTTCATTTCAGACTAGGTCTTTACAGATTAGGGGAGATATCTCACCTGCCTGCCACTTGGACCGGGTCAGGGAGAGCCTGTGCCTCTGCCAGTGCAGGCAGAGGCAGACACACACAGCCAGTGCGCCCTGCTGTCATCCACTGAAACATGCGGCCCGCACGGGGATAACCGCATGGGGAAACGTGAATAAGTGTTGCACAAACTTCGCCAGCCAGGGGATTGCATTCTATAAATAGCGCATTTACAGTGGTAGACGGATCAATAAGCGTGCCTTACCGCAAGCTGTGTATTGACGCGCGGCGGCATTAAAACTAATTGAGGTGTAGTTGCACCGTTGACCACCAGGTGTCATCTGTGAGCATCCTTGAGAGCATCCCGACTGAGAGAAATACTACAGGCGATTAGGCCTGACTGAAGTTCGATAGGGTTGTGTTTTTGCAAATAAAAAGTGTTCTTGTACGGAAACACCTTGTTTGTTTTATTTCTATGTTTATTATAGTAACATTTTTATTTGTCTTATATGGCTATTATTAGGAGGGGGGGTTGATTAAATTTTATGAAGTCGTTGCGGTGCTGTTTGGCTGCCCGCCCGGCACCGCTGCGAATGCATTCACAAACATACCAGCAATATTGAAAGGCACGAAGCAACGTTAACGTTTCATACAGAATAGATCCTGACCAACAACGTATTGTAGCGTATCGGGTAATTACGTGTATTGGGGTGTTTCCGTGCTTGGCTAGGAACTGATATGTGTGGGTGTGTTCCTAGGGGGAAGGGGATATATGTGACCAGCGGCCGGGGCGGAGGCCAGTCAGGCCATGTGGGCGAGCTGACCGGGTGGTTGCAGAGCTAGCAGCGAAGCTAGCTGCTAGGAGCTATATTGTGAAGACAAGAATAAAAAGCCTGTACCAACTTCAAGTCTCCAGTTCCTTGGACGAATACCGATTTGTTACATTGGTGTCAGACAGTAAAGCGGTAACGCCTCTGATTCGGCCGAGAGGGGAGAGGGTGAGAAGGAACGGCAAAAGAGACGGGTGGTGCGGCTTTTTGGCTCTAGATCTAGCGCTAGTAAGTTAGCTACCAGGGGTGCTAACTGCTAACTGCTAGCTGCTAAGACCACGTGCGATGGTGCGCGGAGAATGGCCATCGGTGAACGGGAGGAAAGGAGAGCTGACGGCGGGGATCAGCTCGATGCTGGCGGGCATGGAGGCCCGTGTGTTGAGAGAGGTCGGACGGCTGGTGGAAGAGACTCCTGCCTGGGCAGTAGAGGTGATGCGGGCGCTGCGAGAAGTCATGCAGCGGGTGGACTTGATGAGCGCGGAGGTAATGCAGCGGGGAGAGCGGCTGGAGGAGCCACAGAAGAGACTGTGTTGGACCTGCAGAGAGCCGGGCCACGTGGCGAGGTGGTGCCGAGGCGGTCCCGGGAGACGGACCGGGTATGCGGGACAACGACATGGACAGCAGGGAGCCTGCTGGGCATGTAGCGCGATCGGACATCTAGCCAGAGAGTGTCCAGAGGCTGTCGGAGATCGGGGGGCAGCGGGAGAAGAGAGACGTGCAGGCGGCGGACAGGTGAGACTCTGCTGGACTTGCCAGTCACCGGAGCACTTGGCCAGGGACTGCACTGAGAGTGTGGAGGCCGGAGGTGAGACGCAGGCTGGGAAGAGCGTGAGCAGCCGGGGAGAAGAGAACGTGGTGACGGATAGGAGAACGGTGCTGCAGGGGAACAGCCAGAGGGAAGAGAGGGACATCGTCTGCAGCGTTGTTACAGTCGGGAGAGCGACGCACGTGTCTCCGAGTGAGCGAGAGGGGTTACCGCCGGGGGAACCGGCCCAGCCTAACCGCTATACACCCCCTAACGTTGCACTGTGGAGAGCCGAGGGGAAGATCGATGCCGGTGGTGTTCGCTCTGCTGTCCTCAACCCTGGAGGAGGGGGACGGAAAAACGAGCGGAGAGCCGAGGGGAAGATCGACGCCGGTGGTGTTCGCTCTGCTGTCCTCAACCCTGGAGGAGGGGGACGGAAAAACGAGCGAGTGCGAGGCCGGGAGGACGACGCCAGGGTCATCTGGAGAGTCGACGGGGGCGAGTGGAGACCGGAGGACGAGGATGTCGATCCGGTGCTCGTTCGTGCATTTGGCTACTGGAACAAACAAAAGGGGGGCTTGTGTTTAAAAGAAAAAGAAAGTTAATGTAAATGTGGGTTGAATTGAAATGTGGGAAAAAGAAAGGAAATAATGAAAAACTAGACATTATGGAGTGCCTAATGGGAAACTAGACATTATGGGGGTACCTAATGGAAAACTAGACATTACGGAGTACCTAATGAAAACTGGACATTATGACGGGGGTGCTGAAAAGAAAAGACTGTTTGTTGGGGAATTAGAATTTGATGTGGTGATGGGAAAAAATATTGTGTTGGGTGTGTTTTGGTACAGGGGGATGTGTGTGGGTTGTGCATGTCGCGTGGAAGCGACATTAAATTTGTGTGGGGGAAATGTAGCGTATCGGGTAATTACGTGTATTGGGGTGTTTCCGTGCTTGGCTAGGAACTGATATGTGTGGGTGTGTTCCTAGGGGGAAGGGGATATATGTGACCAGCGGCCGGGGCGGAGGCCAGTCAGGCCATGTGGGCGAGCTGACCGGGTGGTTGCAGAGCTAGCAGCGAAGCTAGCTGCTAGGAGCTATATTGTGAAGACAAGAATAAAAAGCCTGTACCAACTTCAAGTCTCCAGTTCCTTGGACGAATACCGATTTGTTACAGTATGTTTTGAATTTAACTATCTGGCATAAAACGAGCAGAATTACTGGTTAATGTAGAACGGAATAGAAAGAAACACACGCGGCCAGCCAGCAATGGATGGACTTCATGGAAACAGGTGGGTTGAATGAATTCACTTTGCAACTTTGTCCAAGCTTGTATTCCTGAAGGTGAACGCAAAACTAGGCGTAGCAGTCTGTAAAGAAAGACTTATTTATTTTAAATTGCACTTTATTTTATTAAATTGACAGAGATCATTTAATTTTATGCTACAAATATGTGCTATTGCGCATTAGACCCATAGGATTAGTCCTTGCGCCTTGGCCTAGTTTAATTTAGTTTTAAAACTCGGATAACTTGTTTTGTAGCCTATATAGAGTAGACTATTTATTTCATTTTTATTTAGGCTATTTAGGCCTGTTATTGATGCATATAACAGAGTTTCTTCATAGCAGAGATCATTTAATGTTATGCTACTGTGTGTGTGTCAGTGTGTGTGTGTGTGTGTGTGTGTGTGTGCGCGCGTGCGTGATTCGATTAAATCTTATGACGGATTTCCCTTAGAGTCAGAGTTAAGGTGTCCTCAAAATTGAATCGGCTGCACAAAACACCCTTAAATCTTGTGCTTATGTTTTCCTTAAAAGGTTTAACCTTAAGGAGAAGATTTAATGGCCCAGGCACACCAGCGTGCGCAGAGCCTGGCGGTTCTCGTCGGGGAGCAGCAGCACGGCCGCCCGCCTGACTGAGAGAAATACTACAGGCGATTAGGCCTGACTGAAGTTCGATACATGCTCAATAAGATAATTGCATAATTCGTTTTGTAGTCTATTTATTTTACACAGCAATATCTACTGGTAAATTTTTACCAGTAGCCTTGTAGCCTATATAGAGTAGACTATTTATTAAATTTTTATTTAGGCTACTTAGGCCTAAATATTAGGCCTAAATAGGCCTAATATTTAGGCCTAAATATTTAGGCCTAAATAAGGAGATTATTGATGCATATAACAGAGTTTCTTCATTGCATATAACTGTTATAATTTTCCCCACTAACCTCATCTAAAATACTATAATACTAATAAAATACTCTGACTGAAGACGTTTGTTTATTCATGTGATTAAAACATTTTCAATGATAGCCACAATAGGGCCTTGTGAAAAGACACAGAATACAGTTTGTTTTGTTTGTTTGTTTATTTAGATCCCCATTAGCTACTGTAAAAAAACAGTAGCTACTCTTCCTGGGGTCCACATTAATATTTTACAATACTTCAAATACAGTAGGCTACAAGAAGCACACACACACACAGAGTCTAAATGCAAACACGTTTATTTTAAGAAAATGTTGAAAATAATGAAATTGCACTGTGTATAAATTGTAATAACACGTGAAAAAGTCAAAATATGGCCTACAAAAAAGGCTAAAAAAAAGGCTGTGAAAAAGTGAAAAAACAACAAGAAATGTTTCAGTTCTCAGCCATACTCATACTGCTAGTCTAGAGGGGGAACAAATAAAATGAGCTGAATTGCCGTGGTGTTCGCAACAGTTCATTAATGCGGTTTATCACAGACTTCTCGTCGGCAAGAGTCATGGTGGGATACTGCTCAGCCGTGGTGTCTATAATGAAGCGTCGCAGGTTCTCCGGAAGCGCCCATTTTCCTCTGGAGCCATCCCAATTGGTCGTCAAACCCCAGGCCCGATATTGTTCCTCTGTGATGACCAAACGGAACAGCAAAGCCCCATATCTGTCGACACGTCCTTGACTTTTCGTGCGGAGGAATTCCTCGTGCCGTGGCGTCAACACAGGGACAGCTCGCAGCTCTGCGTGTTGCCTGTGAAGGCCCAAGAGAGACTGCTTAGGGAGGCTGGCTGATGCTGACCTGGCGGGGGGTAGAGCTGGTGTAGATGCCGCCCTAGCGGGAGCAGTTGTGTCTGGGGTCTGTCGGTCCCCCGACCGAAGAGACGCGTTCTCCTCGCGCAGCAGTCGGACCTCTCCATCGAAGCTTCTCCTCATCTGGCTCATCTCTCCATCGAAGCTTCTCCTCATCTGGCTCATCTCCTCAGCCAGCCTGTAATCTTGTCGGTTATTTAATGAGCGTCGGTTTAGTCCCCATTTCAAGCAAAGCAATGAAAACGAGAGAGAGAATGCAGATCAGTGCCGGCCCGTCAGTGCAGCATGTTGTTCAGAGGTTCTTTTCTCGCGATATCGCGAAATTTCGTGGGACGAAATATCGTGACATCCCTAATACATGTACATGTGAGTGTTTCTGGCGCTGTTGGAATGTGTATTTTGGGCGACTGAACGGGGATAGGCAGCTGTTCCATAGACTGCCATTGTAGCGTTAAGCTAAATAGGAGTGAGGGCTCTACCGCAATTTGTACTGCACATAGATTGAAAATAATGCATGCACATTCTAGTTTTAATATCGGCAATATGACAAATGGCCTAAACTCTCAAAATGTTGGCGTATCCTAAAAATAGCATAAAATGGGACCATTAAACTTTTCTGAATTTTCATGTGTAAACGTAAACTTAATGTTCCACTTTGATTGAACATATGCCTCTGTTTTCATGTCTCCTCAAATCACGTCTATTAACAAAACCTCTACCACAGATTGTGCAATCAAATTTTCCTGTGTGGATTCTCATGTGTGTTTTCAAGTTTTCTTTAAAACCAAAAGCTTTAGCACAGAATGGGCAATTAAATGGTTTCTCAGCTGTGTGGACTACCATGTGTCTCTTCAAGTAAAATGTGTCAGTAAAACCGTTACCACAGACTGAGCAACTACATGGTCTGTCTCCTGTGTGGGTTCTCACATGTGTCGCCAAGAGTCCTCTAAAACTAAAACATTTACCACAGAATGAGCATTTAAATGGTGTATCTTGTTTCGCTCCTGTGTGAAGTCTCATGTGACTCTTCAAGTTTCCTTCAAGACCAAAAACCTTACTACAGACTGAGCAACTGAATGGTTTCTCTCCTGTGTGGGTTATCATGTGCGTCTTCAAGTGTGATTTACTATCAAATCTTTTACCACAGACTGAGCATTTAAATTGTTTATCTCCTGTGTGGATTATCATGTGTGTCTTCAAGCTTTCTTTACGACCAAAACCTTTACCACAGACTGAGCATTTAAATTGTTTATCTCCTGTGTGGCATCTCATGTGTTTCATCAAGTTTCCTTTAACAGCAAAAGCTTTACCACAGACTGAACATTTAAATGGTTTCTCTCCTGTGTGGGTTAGCATGTGTGTCTTAAAGGTCCCTTTATAACCATATCTGTTACCACAGATTGAGCAAATGAATGGTTTCTCTCCTGTGTGGCTGATCATATGCAACTTCAATTGTGCATTATAAAGAAATATTTTACCACAAACTGAACAACTAATGTCTTTCTTCCCAAGAACTTTACCTGACTTACGTTTACTAGTTTCCATCCAAGCATCACTCTCTTCAGTCTCTCGAACAACTGGTTTCCCTCCTGTGTGCAGTCGCATGTGTTTCGTCAAGTTTCCATTGAGAGCAAAAGCTTGACCACAGACTGAGCAATTAAATTGTTTCTCTCCTGTGTGGGTTAACATGTGTGTCTTCAAGTGTCCTTTATAACCAAATGTTTTACCACATACTGAGCAAATAAATTGTTTCTCTCCTGTGTGGCTTATCATGTGTATCTTCAAGTGTGCGTTATGACGAAATGTTTTACCACAAACTGAACAACTAATGTCTTTCTTCCCAAGAACTTTACCTGACTTACGTTTACTAGTTTCCATCCAATCATCACTGTCTTCAGTCTCAGATTCAGAAGAGTCTGAAGTCTCGCCATCACTATCTGGAACTTCAACTTCAATTTCAACTTCACTAGCTGGATCGAAGTTCCTGGCTGGTTCTGATACTTCACAGTCCTCTCCATCAGCTTCTGTTTTCATCTGTTCAGTATAGCTGCTGGCTAGAGGCTCTGCCTCTCTGTTCTCCTCAGTTTGGGTTTGATGAAGCTGTGAGGACAGAGGTTTCTCTTCATCATCTTCACTCTCCAGAGGGACAGGAGTGAATGGGACCTCGGTGATATGGGCCTCCTCCGGCCCTTGAAGCTGATCTGAGTTCTGACTGATGCTGAGTTCCTCCTGTTCCTCTTTAATGTGTGGGGTCTGGGTGTTTTGGTCCAGACTGGGGCTCCACCCCTGCTGCTGAGCGAGAACCTCTTCTTTACAGACCAACAGTTGCTGGAGGTCTGGAGGTACGGCTGAAATACAGATATACACACATTAAATTAATAGTTCACCCAAAAATTTTAATCCAGTCATTATCTACTCACTCCCATGTGAGTAGAAACTAGTTAAGTTTTTAGCAGAACTCTGGAGCAGGCAGCCTTGTCCAAAACAGTTTGTTTGAACAATCTTTAGAGTATAAAAATGACATAAAATTACTCCATAGAATGTTTAGCATAATCCAGTCTTCCAATCAATCTATCTATCTATCGATCTATCTTTCCATCCATCCATCCATCCATCCATCGTATAATTAGAGAAGTGTGTGTGTGTGTGTGTGCGTGCGTGCGAGTGAGCAGAATTTTGTCCGGCCACGGCTGTGCCGTTTTACATGTGAACGGGCTGAAACTTTCAGGGGGTGTAAAGAGCACCCGTGCGGGTGACCTGACGGAGCTGGATCTTTTAATTAGGGCAGATTAATTGCCCTAAGGCTGAGGCTATAGTTCAGTGATGATGTCATCAGTAATGTCATCAGTGATGATGGATATAATCAGTCATGTGAATCAGTCTGAGGGAGAGTGAGAGAGACTGAGGGAGAGGAAGAGAGACTGAGGGAGAGAGAGGGGGAGAGAGACTGAGGGAGTGAGAGAGGGAGACATTGCGCGCGTGCCAATAGGGCAGGTAAGGCCACGCAGCAGCCGAGCTGCAGGACGGGTGAGCCTAGGAATCGAGCATGCGTAGCAAGGCAAGATGCCTAGTACCATAGAATTGCTTTGTGAGAGGAAACTGACAACATGACTCAGAAACTGGTTTTAACGTTAAATATACGACTATTGATATGCGCACCCCTGAACTGAACTAAATGTGCCATTGGTCAGATGATGTTCTGCATGTTTTTAGTGTAGCGTGTCTCTCTCTCTCACAAACACACACATGCAACAGTTTTCCTGGTCTGGATGAGCGCAGACCAGTCCAGTAGGCAAACTCCATGGCTTTCCTCTGATGACACGGAAGTGAAGTGAGAAGCTGTAGTTCATCGAATGGCCACTTGGGGATGGGGGCAGTATCATGCCCCATGCCCGACTTTGTTTACTGAATAATGTAACAATAATGTTTGTTTTAAGGGCACATACCTCATTTGAAGTGTTTCTTTGTTTACTACACCATGTCTTTTGCGTTTGCCCCGTGGGTAATGCCAAACAAATTATTAATAATAATAAAAATCCTCCAATATCAATCACAGCACGTCTTTGACCAAGTGTTGTTTTTTTTCTTTAACCCCGATTCCAATTTTCAAATATCATATAATATTCCAATTCTACATTATGTTCACCACATAGAGTGGAGGTGCAGTAGGCCTATGCCAGTCTGTGTCTGTGTGTGAGAGAGAGACATGACCTCATCTGAGTTAGTCGTTAAAGAGATACTAAACTTTTTTCCATTTGTTTCTGCTGAAAATCAATGTATATGGTAATTTAGTAGTGTTGTTGGTGAATGCAGGTCAAAAATCCTGACATTTAGTGTAAATCTGAGGAATTCTTCATGTATTATCATTACCTATGCAGTTACTGCTTTCGGGTCAGTGCCGCATAGTCTGTTATGGGAGGCCTTTGATTTCTTTAGAGTGCCAGGTAGTATAAAGAGCTTAGTTAAAGCCTACTTCTTAGATATTCAACTCTGCTTTACCACAGCAGAGTACACTACAGCTTGGCAGCAGCTGGAGATAGGCATTATGGCAGGGTGTACAATTTCCCCATTAGCTTTTACCATGGCAATGGAGATCATTATTAGGGCTTCAAAATGGGTAGTGGGTGGAGAAAGGCTGCAGGGAGGGCTGCGGCTCCCTCCAATTAGGGCATACATGGATGACATGACGACTATGACGTCAACCGCTCCATGTACTAGCAGATTGTTGGATAAGTTAAATAGTAATCTGCAGTGGGCTAGAATGAAAGTGAAGCCAAGTAAGTCCAGGAGTATTTCAATCATTAAAGGGAGGGTAGTAGGTAAGAAGTTTGTTATAAATGATGAGGTGGTGCCTACAGTGTTAGAGAAACCAGTCAAGAGTTTGGGAAGATGGTATGATGCAAGTCTCAGTGATAAGGGACAGTTTGAGGAGGTGAGGCAGGAAATGATTCAAGGTATTTCAAGTATAGACAAGTCAGGGCTCCCAGGAAAGTTAAAGTTGTGGTGTTTGCAGTTTGGATTGTTGCCTCGGTTGATGTGGCCATTGACAGTGTATGAGGTTCCCCTTTCAAAGGTAGAAAAGCTAGAAAGGATGATTAACTCATTCATTAGAAAATGGCTCGGAGTCCCACGCTGCCTAAGCAGTGTAGCCTTATATGGGAAAGGCATATTGGAATTGCCATTATCTAGCCTGACAGAGGAGTTCAAGTGTGCTAAGGTTAGACTGGAAATGACTCTGACTCAGTCAAAGGATCCAGTGGTTAGGAGTGTAGCGCCCACAGTTAAAACAGGGAGGAAGTGGAACCCAAAGGAGGCAGTACAGCAAGCACAGTCAGCTCTTAGACACAGGGATATCATAGGTCAGGTGCAGCATGGGCGTGGAGGCTTAGGGTTGTGCATAGGGAAACCTGTGTGGAACAAGGCATCAGTAATAGAAAAGAGGAAGATGGTAGTTGAAGAAGTACATAGGCAAGAGGAGGCAGTAAGATGTACTAAGGCAGTGTCGCAGGCAAAGCAAGGACAGTGGGTGAACTGGGAGAGTGTAGAGAAGAGAAAGTTGAAGTGGAGAGAGTTGTGGAGCATGGAGGCCAGCAGAATTAGATTTATTCTAGGGGCTACTTATGATGTGCTGCCATCTCCCCAGAACTTAAATCAGTGGTTGGGCGAGGATGGTGCCTGCCCGTTGTGTTCTAGTGTATGTACATTGAGGCATATACTGTCAGGGTGTAAGGTCAGTCTCTCCCAGGGGCGATACACCTGGCGTCACAACCAGGTGTTGAAATGTTTGGCAGCTGCAGTTGAGGAAAAGCGGCTAGAAGTAAATTCTCTAGTTGCTAGCAAAGAGACTAGACAGATCAAATTTGTACGTGAGGGAGAAAAGATTAGACCAATTAAGGTCAGGCACAAGTTAGGGCAGCTAAGTGTAGGTGGAGCCTGGGAAATGAGGGTTGACTTGAATGAACAGCTAGTCATCCCAGCATATATAGTTAGCACCCGGCTACGTCCGGACTTGTTACTGTGGTCTGAGGTAGAGAAGAGAGTTTATTTTATCGAACTCACAGTCCCGTGGGAAGATCGAGTTGAGGGGGCTTATGAGCGCAAGAAAGCTAGGTATGCTGAAATGGCAGCAGAGGCAGAGCAGCGAGGTTGGAGGGCTCGAGTGCGGCATGTAGAGGTGGGCTGCCGTGGTTTTGTGGCAAAGTCCGTTATTGCCTTACTAACTGAGTTGGGCATTCGGGGACGGAGCCTGAAACTTGCGGTTAGCAACATGTCTCAGGCAGCAGAACGAGCAAGTGAATGGCTGTGGATAAGGAGGAAACATGCTAGCTGGGGAGCTCGCTAAGGTCAGATTGATTGTTTGTTGTTGGTCATGATTAACGGTCCGCATCAACAGGGCTGAATCATTGACAGTAGTGGTGTAGTTAGGGATTGTTTGTTGTTGGTCATGATTAACGGTCCGCATCAACAGGGCTGAATCATTGATGGTGGTGGTGTAGTTAGGGATTGTTTGTTGGTCATGATTAACGGTCCGCATCAACAGGGCTGAATCATTGACAGTGGTGGTGTAGTTAGGGATTGTTGGTTGTTGGTCATGATTAACGGTCCGCATCAACAGGGCTGAATCATTGACAGTGGTGGTGTAGTCAGGAATGTCATACCGAACCGACCTGGATAGCTAGGCTTAGATAGTGAGGTAATATGCAGTTGTGCGGTGGTAGCATGGAGGGGGGTGTTTCCAGGACGCTGGATTACACCGTTAAGCCTTCTTGAGGTGTCGTGGGCCTAACTTAACGAAACGTCGGTGAAGGAAGGTGCCCACTTGAAAACCCCAATGACATGCTTCATACTGCTGTTGGCTAGGGTAGGTAACTGGTGATTTGTGTCTTGTTTATTAGTTTGTTAGCTTGTTAGCTTGTTTTATTCTGGATTGGGCTTCTAAATGTGTTTTTCCTCGGATTTTGGCACAAGGGATAGTAACATCTTGTCCTGTGTATTAATTAATACCTATGCAGTTACTGCAATCCAAAAGTCAAACTTCCACTTCTAGATTCAAATTCCCCCCCTTCTTTCTATTGGCTAAAATAATTGTGTAATGTAATGTAATGTGACGCGGCGGTTTGATTTGTCACCAGACAAGCCCCTCCCACCATTTCATTATAAAAGCACCTGCACACCTGCGCCGCTGACTCAGAGAGAGAGAGAGACAGACAGGGCAGAGAGGGACTGGAGTGAGGGAAGCAGCACAGTCACCGGCTGGGCTGCAGACACGTCTGTATATATCCTATAGTAGCCTACTATAATCATGTTATAATCAGGTTTTCCTGAGCAAACCAGGCTATTACCAGAAATAGATTGGCAAAATGATGCTATTCAAAACCTCTCCTGTCTCTCCCTCTCTCTCTCCGTGTGTGTGATGAGAGAGAGTGAGTGAGTGAGTCACACAGACACAAGATGTTTGAATATCATTATTTAGCCAAGCACATCAAGTCAAAAGAGAGAAACAGACTGACATAAATGTTAAAAATATTGCCGCGTAAGCTGCACCCTGCAAGCGACCTGGGCACTTTGTTTTGGGGAAACAGCTGATACCGTGGGGAAGGTATGACGGCAAATCTTAGTGATTTTGATACCGTGACTTCTTTTTTTTATACTTATTTTTTTATTTTCAGTTTTCCAAGTTTCATATTACAAACATACATACCGGTACATATATTCAAACAAACGGGGGGAAAAGTCAAGAGCAGAAGGGGCAAAGAACGTGAGTTCTTGTTTAGGAGTGGGTAGTCAGATACAGTGCATTTTATAGTCTCTTGGTACTTAATACATAAGCAATATTTTAATGTGAACAGGTAAGAGAAGAGAAAAAAAAAGAAAAAAGGGAAGGAACCCTAATCAGTTCCTATTTCCTGTAAGTAGCAATCCCATTTTAACCAATACTTTCCCCCTTTATCTTTCTGTAAGCGGAGGGCAAAGGTCATCGTTTCCATGTGGTGTATATGTTTGACAATTCCTGTAAACAGCTCTGGAGTGGGGGGGTTTCTCTGAAGCCAACCTTTGGTGATAGCTTTCTTAGATGCGATCAGGAGTATTTTCAGAAGGTAGGCATCACTTTTACATAGACCTTCATGCGTAACTCCAAGGAACAGGGAGGGAAAGGATGGTCTATTTCAAACCGTAGTATACCTTCAAACCGGAAACCGCTGCATCCCTAATCGGAGGTGACACCTCTGACAACTTTAGTAGCGCTAACATTGACGCTAGCGTTAGCACCTTCGCTAGCTAGGTTAGCATGACACCCACTCACAGCATGATCCGGAACATGAGCTGGGAGCTGCTAAACTACAGCCGCTCTGCCAGCGATGGGGACCCTGTACTAGGGGCTGGGATGGTAATGATCCACACTCGCGGGAGTGCGCACAAAGCAGATAATTGTTTCTAAACATGCAGGCCGACCGGCTAGCATCTGGTAATGTTCAGGAGTTCACTGCATGTTTAGAAGGGGCTAGAGCAGGGGTCTCGCCCGCGGGTCTCAAACTCACGACCCGCGGGCCGCATGTGGCCCGCCGGCGCCCCCTGTGTGGCCCGCGATGGAATTGCACCTGAACGCAACATGCAAGATACCCGCTGAATAAGTTTCCAAATGTTCATGTCATTCTGGCCAATACTCCACTTCTGTTATATGTTATATCGTCTGTCCAGAAAAAAAAGTCACTTAAGCAACATCAGCCTTTCAGCCAACACAGTGGCAGAGCGGATTACTGAGCTGTCAAGTGACATTTATGATCAGTTCTAATTCTAGCTGGAGTTCCAAGGGACAGTTGAAAATTAACACTGCCTAATTTAGTAATGTGCATTGTCCCTAAAAAAAGAAAACAAAGTCCCTCAAATAAATAAATAAATTGTTCATGTAAAAAATAGATTGTCCCTCAAATAAATGAATAAATTGTTAATGTTGAGATTTCGAACGGTTGCATTTTTCTCTCTTTTTTTTAAATACATGAAGTGGCCCCCTTGTGACAAGACTGGACACTCAGCGGCCCCCAGGTCATTTGAGTTTGAGACCCCCTGGGCTAGATCATGCCATGCTAAAAAAATATTTCCAAAATGATGGCCCTGTTCAGATCTGGTATTATTAACATGCACCTTGGGCGATCCGATCTCAAGTGATCTCAAGAAGTACATCTGTTCACGACATCTGGTATTAGAATGTGCCTCCACGTGTGTTTCGAGTCATCGGATCTCACTTCCCCGCTCGATATGCAAATAAACGCAATGTTGTTTTCAACCGAGTGACAGATTAGTTTGGTCATGGTAACTTCATGGCTCCCCCATGGCACAGTGGCCAGCCCACCTGTATTGCTGCTGGCCTGGCTGTTCTGCAAGTCGCTGAAGGCTGCTGCTGCCGCCTTCTTCTTCTCCTCTTTGTCCTGGGCGCGCTCCTCATCACCGTCACTCTCGCTCTGGTTGTCAAAGCCAAAGTACTCCAGCTTGGTCTCCTTCTTGGTCTTTGCCTGGGTGGGTCTGAGACTCGGACCTCTGAGACACAGAGAAGAAGTCTTAAATGAGACCATAGGAAGGCTGCAAGAAAACTGAAACGAGGAAAACGGAAGAAAAGACACATGACAGAAAACGACTGGATTCAGATGTAGGGTGGGATCAAAAACGATTGCACAACTCATGGTACAGCGAACGGGTTGAAAGCCACAGCTGATGGAGGGAAGACCAAAATAAGAAATAGTAACAGTTTCATCAAAGATGATACAAAGAAAAGGACTGTGATGAAAATGGAAGGACTGCATTATACAGGGGAAAGCGAAAACAACGCTGCATCTTACCGAGTGGGTTTGTACCAGGGGGGCAGAACGGCTGACTTCTTCTTCATCTGGCCTGCCTCTCCCGGGTCGGTAGGGGCAGCCGGGGTAACCGGCTCGTCCACGCTGCGCTCCTGGATGGTGATGTTGAAATTTGACAGACAATAGTGGGGCAGCACTGTGGTCTCCCCTACTGCCCTCTTGCCCGCAACCTCCCCTACTCTCAGTCTCCTCCACGCTCTTCCCCTCCTGCCCCCACCCTGGACAGTGGATACAGACCGCTGGGTCCTATCATCGTCAGAGGGGATTGTGTTTGAAAAGAAGGACATGGCTGCAGATTTGGGCTGGTTGCTATTTGATGTTCTTCTGTAGAAGGTCTTTACAGCTTTGTCTTCAGATGTTTGCTGGCCTGTGAACGGAGAAAATGTGCTGTGTGGTCACATCGAACATTTGACATTGTACCTGCATGGATGCACACAGGAACTCTACTATCTACTATTCACCTTATTCACCACTCCCACTTTTTCTCTCTTCCGCGTTACACGCAATTGTATTTGTTCTTCCGGCCAATTTCAAAACAAAACGTCACTATAATAATGAATGAAGTTTGGCAACATTCAGAATTAAGCTACACACTGCGGCCAACTTCAGTTACATGTTCATAGCGTTACTGCTGCGAGGAGCCGATGGCTGTTACCCGGTCGGCATTTAACGTTAGTTACAAAAGCACGTCGACAGTGTTTTCTCACTGCCAGTAGCCTACAGTAGGGTTTGACAGATAGCTAGTCCGACCGGTGTCAGCACAGTCGGCGCTCCCAGCCCTCGCTGCTCGTTAAATATTTCCAATAGGCGTTATTCTGATAAACTGGTCACATATATGTTACGTTCTCACCCGAAAAATATTAAAACTTTAAAACAGTTTTTTTTTAGCTTGAAAACAGCTTTTTGGCAAGTCTAAAAATGACCACGATAGCCGTAATCTACTTCCGTGTCTAAAACCGGAAAGACGATTATAAAACGACGTCATGCAGAAGCGTCCTTGTATGGGCAAAGAATAAGGTGAATAGTGCTGCACAATTAAATCTAATCACAATGTCAGCCTGTGCAATTACAGTATGTCATCGCAAAAGGCTGTAATTGCAATTTAATTAAAAACAAATACAACTGGTTTTACTGGCACTGAAAAAAACTCGGCTATTTTGTATGTTTATGCTAATTTAAGTTTGCATGTTTGAGTTCAGAAATACACATTTCAAAAGCATCAGTAATCTGTGACTTTTTCCACCAAATCGTGCAGCACTACACTACTATCAATAAAAGTAATAGGCGGTTATAATATAAAACAAGCGAATAGTAAAGATATTGTCCCCCACCACTGTGATGTAGAGCCACTCTTGGGTCAGTCCCATTCATTTGTCAATGTTACACTTTAATGCATCATACACTTTTTTTATTGCACTAGCCGCCTGTGCCTATCCTGCACTGTACACTGTATTGCATACTGTTTTGCACTCTTACAGTTTGATTGCATGTTCCTCTACTTTTTATACGTTTCAACAGATGTGTAGTTGTATTGTCTGTCTTTCATAGTCTGTCACTGTGATTGTTTTGTCTGTTTGAGCATATGCCAAGACAAATTCCAATCAATTTTAATAGATATGGCAATAAACTATTGAATATATATATTTTTTTTAACAGTGTGCATGGGTGCCGGTGAGAAAACAAGACTAGGTAAAACTGAGTATATAGCTGTCCCGCAGTGTTGCCAATTATTTTCCAAGGAAAGTAGTCAACCCTGCTTGCACCCCCCAACGTGCACACCCCAGAGAGATCTCTTTTCTGGATTGGAAAGGTGTATGCAGTAGGGGTGCAGATCAAGATTTTTGGGGCTGATCACTGAAAGCACCATCGGCAAGGGGTCTATTTGAAGCCTTCTATTTATAATGTAGCTTTATTTATTTATTTAACTATTCTTAACAACAGGAGATGAGAAGGTATCATGAATTGAACTCTCAGCATACCTGTATCTGTTCTGTTTACTGTTGTTTTAGACAGTTGTGTGGTCACTGTCCTTTTCTCCACAAAACGGTCCGTCTGACATCCAACTTCTGTGGTGACTTTCTGCATGCCACACTGGCACTCTGTCTCTCTTGTGGTCGGCATGTCACTTTGGCACGCTGTCTCTCTTGTGGTCGGCATGTCACTTTGGCACGCTGTCTCTCTTGTGGTTGGAAGGAACTGCTTTGTGAAAACAGATAACAGTCGAATTTATTGAGACATGCTTGTGAATTCGGGCTATACAAATAAACTTGATTTGACTTTAACTAACAGTTGAATTGACTTGTCTCATGAGTCAAACATACTGAATGCTGCATATGAACACAGCTTTGCACCTCCTGACCAATAACACCCTGGGAATACTGGATAATAACCTTCCCAAATACTTCTACGCCTCTTGACACGGTCTGGTATACACATCACTCTTCAAAATAAAATACTCGTTATTTTTCTCTTGATTTAAAGAATTACAAGAACAATTATGCTTTCTATCTTCCACACTGAGCGTAGTTAGGCTCGTTTTCAACTCACCCAACACATTTTGTTTTTCATACTGTATATTTTATGGATTTGGAAAATGTTTCTAAATCATTTTTAAAGTTTGTAGACAGAGTAGAGTTTTGCTATACAGTATTTACATTTCTGTATAAAATATTTGGTCAAAATAATTACATTGTTCATTAAAAATTAAAATGTTTTACCTTCAATGAATATTCAAAATTTGACAGTTTCAAGTATAAATGGTGGTAGTGCATCAATGCTATATTTAATCCATAAATAAAAATAAATAATATAAAAATAAATAAATAAATACATACATAAATACAAAATAAATGAATAAATAAAAATAAATAAATAATAGGCTACAAAAAATAAAAATACATAGCTAAAAAAAAATCAATAAGGTCTCTGCCTTTATACACTGTTCTCAAACTTTTTCATGTCAAGGTCCCCTAAACTAAAACAAATTAGACCACATGGACCCTCATTCGATCATATTTGATCAGGGTCCCCCATCTGATATTAGATGTTTTATTAGGAGATAGTGTGTGGCACCCATGGCCAACATTCTGTCATTGTCAACACAAAAACAGCCCTATATTGCAGCAGACAGACAGACAGACAGACAGACAGACAGACAGACAGACAGACAGACGGGGATCACAGACAAAGCTGTCTGTAGCAGGGCTGAGCAAGTGGACCTGGCTGAAATATCAGTTCTGGAATGAAGGTGAGTAACGTTATTTCGGTATGTTTTATGTTTGTCATTTTTATGTTGTCCTCTCCATGTGGCCATGCTTGCAAACTTATATCAGCTATAACAGATGTGTATGTTACATTAATGTGCTTTCAACAGGTAGACAGACAGTCAATATCCTACTTTCCGACTTTCTGTCTGTCTGCTCGACTGTCTCACTGTCTGCCTGTCTACCTGACTGACTGTTGTCAGACTGACTGCCTGTCTACCTGTCTGTCAGTGTCTGAACTGACTGTGTGTTTCACTGTCTGTCTACCTGACTGACTGATGTCTGTCTGTCACTGACTGACTGACTGTCTGTCAGACTGTCTACCTGACTGACTGACTGACCGACCGTCTGTCTGTCTAATTGTCTGCCTGACTGTCTCACTGTCTGCCTGTCTATCAGACTGACTGCCTGTCTACCTGACTGTCTGTCTACCTGACTGACCGTCTGTCTGTCTCACTGTCTGCCTGACTCTCTCACTGTCTGCCTGTCTACCTGACTGACTGTCTCACTGTCTGCCTGACTGTCTGCCTGTCCCACTGTCTGTCAGTGTCTGAACTGACTGTGTGTTTCACTGTCTGCCTGTCTACCTGACTGACTGATGTCTGTCTGCCACTGACTGACTGACTGACTGACTGTCACACTGGATGTTATGTAATTTAGTGTATAGCTTTGTTGCTTTGAATTTGACATTAGGCCAGGCATGACAATGAAGGCCTCTTTTAGGGCTGTGACGTCTGACCCCTTTTGTTTTTGCCCATCCTTAGTCGCCAGCTTTCTGCACCGCCCAGCCACCGTCATGGTCTTCGTCACCAGTGTCCGGGCCGGCCTCCTGAAAGGTTCCGCCTGTGTCGTTGGTGTCCGGGCCATCGTCCAGGGTTGCTCCACCCTTCGGCCCTGCCTCCCGGACGCCCTCTACACCTGTTGTACGCCCTCTACACCAACGACACAGGCGGAACCTTTCAGGAGGCCGGCCCGGACACTGGTGACGAAGACCATAACATCCAGTGTGACAGTCAGTCAGTCAGTCAGTCAGTGGCAGACAGACATCAGTCAGTCAGGTAGACAGGCAGACAGTGAAACACACAGTCAGTTCAGACACTGACAGACAGTGGGACAGGCAGACAGTCAGGCAGACAGTGAGACAGTCAGTCAGGTAGACAGGCAGACAGTGAGAGAGTCAGGCAGACAGTGAGACAGACAGACGGTCAGTCAGGTAGACAGACAGTCAGGTAGACAGGCAGTCAGTCTGATAGACAGGCAGACAGTGAGACAGTCAGGCAGACAATTAGACAGACAGACGGTCGGTCAGTCAGTCAGTCAGGTAGACAGTCTGACAGACAGTCAGTCAGTCAGTGACAGACAGACATCAGTCAGTCAGGTAGACAGACAGTGAAACACACAGTCAGTTCAGACACTGACAGTCAGGTAGACAGGCAGACAGTGAGACAGTCAGGCAGACAGACAGACAGGTAGACAGGCAGTCAGTCTGACAACAGTCAGTCAGGTAGACAGGCAGACAGTGAGACAGTCGAGCAGACAGACAGAAAGTCGGAAAGTAGGATATTGACTGTCTGTCTACCTGTTGAAAGCACATTAATGTAACATACACATCTGTTATAGCTGATATAAGTTTGCAAGCATGGCCACATGGAGAGGACAACATAAAAATGACAAACATAAAACATACCGAAATAACGTTACTCACCTTCATTCCAGAACTGATATTTCAGCCAGGTCCACTTGCTCAGCCCTGCTACAGACAGCTTTGTCTGTGATCCCCGTCTGTCTGTCTGTCTGTCTGTCTGTCTGTCTGCTGCAATATAGGGCTGTTTTTGTGTTGACAATGACAGAATGTTGGCCATGGGTGCCACACACTATCTCCTAATAAAACATCTAATATCAGATGGGGGACCCTGATCAAATATGATCGAATGAGGGTCCATGTGGTCTAATTTGTTTTAGTTTAGGGGACCTTGACATGAAAAAGTTTGAGAACAGTGTATAAAGGCAGAGACTTTATTGATTTTTTTTTTAGCTATGTATTTTTATTTTTTATTTTTTGTAGCCTATTATTTATTTATTTTTATTTATTCATTTATTTTGTATTTATGTATGTATTTATTTATTTATTTTTATATTATTTATTTTTATTTATGGATTAAATATAGCATTGATGCACTACCACCATTTATACTTGAAACTGTCAAATTTTGAATATTCATTGAAGGTAAAAAAATTTAATTTTTAATGAACAATGTAATTATTTTGACCAAATATTTTATACAGAAATGTAAATACTGTATAGCAAAACTCTACTCTGTCTACAACCTTTAAAAATGATTTAGAAACATTTTCCAAATCCATAAAATATACAGTATGAAAAACAAAATGTGTTGGGTGAGTTGAAAACGAGCCTAACTACGCTCAGTGTGGAAGATAGAAAGCATAATTGTTCTTGTAATTCTTTAAATCAAGAGAAAAATAACGAGTATTTTATTTTGAAGGGTGATGTGTATACCAGACCGTGTCAAGAGGCGTAGCCAGATCGTGTCAAGAGGCGTAGCCAGACCGTGTCAAGAGGCGTAGCCAGCTGGCTCTGCGGCGCTGCAATTAGATGTATCTCTCGTATAGGGGACCCGAGACTCTGAAAGAATGACGTATCGCGTTGAGGCTACTAACTTATTAGCCTAACGTTTTATAACACACACACACTTACAGTCATCGGTGAGCAAATAGTGCCGACGATGGCCCCAGATGTTGGCGGGACATGAGGATAAAGGCCGGGGAGAGAGACAGTCGGTTCGGCCCCATTCACCAGTACCAGCGGACAAACCGTGAAGCCCAGCTGTCTCCTGTGGAAGTTTGTAAAACTATCCGGTGTGAAATGGTCACTGCAGAGGCGGCTGTTGTTGGTGATGCTCGGCTCTCCTCCATCACCGACACCGTGGCATTTGACAAAATGAACCCACCGCTCCTTCATCTCATCATCCTCCGGAAATGTAAATAAGGACACCTTAGAGCTGTTCGGTAGAGTCTGGCATCCAGGGAAGATGCATTTGCGGGGCGGATCCATAGCTAGTAACTATTAGGAAGTTAGCGTTAGCTGTAGTAGCACGCTCATGTAGGCTAGTAGTAAACTAGTAATAACTTGCGATTTTCCGGCAGAACCAGTGATGCTAATGAGCTCTACTTGGTATATAGTGTTAGGGGCGGGGAAAGCTATGCATTTGATTTTCCAGCGACTTTAAAGTTCTAAACTAGACCCTTGAAAGGAAGAAAAATCGACAAAATACACAAGAATGCTCACACCGGTCGCCATCTTGCTTCTTCTTCTAACTTTTTTCTTGCTTCTTCTTCTTGTTAATGTTTATTTGCGTTTGCAAACCCGCTTAGTGACGCATCACTGCCACCACCTGGACTGGAGTGTGGAACAGGAGCTTTCTCCCGGGTTGGTCAATCGGGCGAGGAATCAGCGTGACGTCATGACAACAACAACAACAACAATAATAATAATAATAATAATAACAATATTATTATTATTATTATATATCAAAATTATGGTCTAAAAGTTGAACGTTTCCAGCCAGGGAAAATAATGGAGGAGAAAGATATGGCGATGTGCAACTAAATCCTACAGCTGGAATCGCACCACAGAGGTTGTCTGTTTGCTGTGTTTCATCGTGGTATACAACCCACTAGTTAGTGTCAGTGTCAGTTGCAGTCAAAACAGTGGTCAAAACTCTTTGGCAAACGGCGTCCGGGTCCCTGCCTACAACACGAGGGTCGCAGGTTCACGCCCCCGTGTTACCTCCGGCTTGGTCGGGCGTCCACACAGGCACGATTGGCTGTGTCTGCGGGTGGGAAGCCGGATTAGGGGTATGTGTCGTGGTCGCTGCGCTAGCGCCTTGTCTGGTCGGTCGGGGCACCTGTTAGGGGGGGAAGGGAACTGGTGGGAATGGCGTGATCCTCCCACATGCTCCTACATCCTGCCGGTGAAGCTCCCCGCTGTCAGGTGAAAAGAAGGGCCTGGCAGTTCTGCGCATGTGGCAGCGGAAGCATGGTGCTAGTCTATGGCTCTCCCCAGATCGGCAGAGGGTGGAGCAGAAAAAAATAGTTTGGCAAAGACTTAACCAGGGGTGTACGTACAGACAGTGCAGGCAGTGCAGTTGCACTGGGGCTCCTGGGTAGAAGAAGGGCCCGTGGAGGGAGCAGGCTCTACTGTGCAGAGAACGGGCCCTTGCAAATGACTCACATTGCCACCTCAGAAATACGCCTGTGTCCAGACATTAGATCTAAAGTGGTGCCATTTGTTATGCCCTCGACAGGCAAAGCCATCTCTGTCTCTTTTTTTTTATATTCCGTAGCAATCTATAACAACAAAATATTACAGTATTCAACATCAAATCAAGATTCATCAACATTAAAGATGTTAAAGTCAGCAGTGATTTCAGAACCAGTTAAATAGACAGCTCCTCTGCTCTCAGGTGCTGATGCTTGTTTTCATGTACTTTGGCTGTCTGTTGGGTCTTAGAGCGCTATCCATGGTTCTGATAGCTTGCTCTATATCTCTTCTTTCCCCAATAGTCTAAGTACCTCATTCAACTGTCAATCTAACACATGTTGGTAATATATACAGTATAGACTACGCCTAATTGTGTGTGTGTGTGCGTGCATGTGTGTGTCTGGCATGTGTACTTCAAAATTGCTTGCACTGGGGCCCATGGTGACCACCCTACGCCACTTTGCAATCACAGCTGTAACTATCTTTATCGTTGGTTTATACATTATACAAATTTAGCATTTAGCTGATGCTCCAAATCCACAGTGACTTGCAATTAGTGAGCAGGTAGCCAAGTTGTGAAGAGGATCTGATAATGTGTTGTTGTTAGATCTGTTACAGGACACAACAATCTGATGCTGGGGATCAGAACCGGCGGTGACCTTTACCTGGGTGACATAAATGAAACACAGAATATCACCCTTATCTGTATCACTTCCTCACGACTCCCGTCAGCTTTACATCATTTACTTCCCTCTGTAGCTGCAGTGTATGTCATGCTGCCCCGACACACCTAGACTATAGAGATAGTACTGTGTGTGTGTGTGTGTGTGGTGTGTGTGTGTGTGTGTGTGTGTGTGAGATGACTATGAAATTCTTTGCCACTTCATGTTCTGCACCAAATTAACCTGCAACCAATTAATATTTTAAATACAATATAATTTACCTGATAAGTCCATCATCCAGTATCAACTAAAGACATTCATTTACTACTGTCCTTTAAAAAGTCAAATCACAGGTTTAAATCAGATTCATGACAACAACAATACCAAACCAGATGCTTAATTATTTGTGGGTGTGTAATGTACCTGTGATATCCTGTCCAGCTCATGCTTCTGAATAGCCGAGACCTAAGAGTACACCGTTCTGTTGTCTTATACTGCCACCTGCTGCCTGTTTTTGGAACCAGTTTCATATGGCTGTTTTGACTGCGTAGTATGAGTGATAAAACACTGCATGTCAATGGACAGACTTCGACTACATTAGCTCAGTCAGGAGAACCTGCGTTTGACCCAGAACAAATTGCAATAGTAATCATTCAAGGTTTAATGTGCTCACTAGGACATCTAAATAACATACTATAACATTATAATGATTGGATCAATGTAAATTCAGGGGTTGAAGTCTTGGCACTTCATGTCACAGCGTCGCATAAATAAGTGTATCTCTGCTTCTGAACATGTTATTTTCATATAGCCAAATTGTCTGTAATGTCTATACAGTGGTTTCTATGGTGTTATTTCACAGACATGTTTATGTGCACTTTGATTCTTTCACATACAATCAGAGTGAGACATGCCAGGTCAATATAAAAAATAATAAGATATCAGCATGAAACTTACAATTGATTACCGTACTTACATTAAGACAATCATTTTTTGTATTACAAGTTTTCTGAAATGTTATGTTTATATATGCAAATGAGGCATCATCTACTTAAATATGTGCTAATTTGCATACATTTCCAGAATGGAAATCTGAACATTGGATGAAGCCAGGTTCAAAATTATTGTTTCATTTTGTTGACATTTTTATCACACCATAAATCAGAAAATACTGTCAGTCATAAAAAAGGAATGAAATGTTAAAATTACCATAAAAATCAAAAGTTAATCAAATTAGGTAATTCACAGGAGTATCCAAGTTATTTATTAAGTATTTAAGTTATTTATTCATTTATTTTAGAATAGATATTTTACAATGAGAGAAATATAAAATACACTAGAAAATATTTACATTACATTCGAAAATATTTACATAGAATAATGTTTACATTTTGGGCATTACATCACGTCATGGGAAGCTCTACGCCAGAGGAAGTTGGCTATACGAGGGATCAGCCGAGCAGCATTTTGGTAAACAAACCACATCACTGGGTGGCAACGGCAATGGAACCCTAAGCCCAAGTGGCGCGAGGCTTGTGTGTCTGACTCTAGCCGGCTAACTTTGTTTACATTTTAAAAACTTTGACAGTTCACACAACTTTAACATGACATATTATACATTAAACTCTTGAGCTAATTCTGCTCTCACTCAGAATGTCAAAATATGCGCGATGTGATGTATAGTTTTTGAGATATTAACGTTTGTTTGGCACAACTCATACTATTAATTGCTGCGGGGTTCCGCATTTCTGGGTGGCAAGTGACGTCACTTTCACCCAAAAATGCATAACCCCACGGCAGTTAACTAGTACGCATGTGTGAAAACGGCTTCAGACTCACTACTCCACATTCCATACTGCTTTTTATGAATGAATGGCTTACCCTGCTATGTAATTTTATTAATGCCTATTTTATTTAGTCTTATTTGGTTATTTGAGTTAAATATGACTTGTACCTCTTTACCTTTTTTTCCCCCATTTCTCTTTTTCTCTCTTTTAATGATGTCCAAGTCAGTGGTTCTCAAAGTGGGGTCCTTGGGGGGATTCCAGCAAAAAGGGGGCTTTTCACTTTAAAACACTGAGAGATGGTCATGGGTTTCATACACATTCCATAATAAAACATCTAAAAGCAAAAATCTTATCAAATGGTGGTCCTTGGTCTAATTTTTGTCAGTTTAGGGGTCCTTGATGTGAAAAAGTTTGAGAACCACTAGTTTAAGTTACATGCTTGTGACTTCTTGATTGAATTTATTGAAATAAACCAACTTCTATGTGGGATTTTGGTGGGGATTGGGGGGTTACAGCATCATTTTCTAATTCTTTAACCTAGCTTGTCTTTGCTGGTGATAAAGAAATATATTGACTGGAGCACACAAAATCACTGGCAAGCAAATTTAATCAGGTACAAAAACTAACGTTTCGACGCGAGCAGCGTCTTCTTCAGAGTCAAAACCTTAACTTAAGAAATATACTGTTAGTGTTAAGTTAACATCCATTAAGAGCATAATGGAATAATGTCACTTGATACATTCTTGAAAAAGAATATTCATAAAAAAAAAGAAAATATTCCCACAACACACAAGAGAAGGCCGATGAGGTTTCCCATAAGGAACGCTGCTTATAAATAAAGACACCACTTTGCATGACGAGTCTGAAACAGCATCAATAAATAATGCAGGGATGCAAACTCACAGAGTGTGAAAAAGGTGACATACCAGGGCAGACACAAAACCACTCAAAATCATTCACTGTTTCGTTTGGGATCAAATAGGTGACTGTTACCTGAAGGTGACTAGTTTTCAACCCTGATAGTGTCTCCCGAAATGTCTAATGTCATTCATTGGTTTGTGTCTGACCAACCAAAACCTGTGAGGTATCAGCAGCATATCTGATACCTCACAGATAATCCCCCCCCCCCCCCCCCCACCATTTTTGGGTTGCCTTCTCCATCCAGGAGTAATGCAGAAATGTCTTGTCTTATTATATAGTAGGTCTATAGAAAATTACAGGTTCCAGTTCCTATCTCTGCTCAATTATATTGTATACAGCCGAGCGGTATTGGTATTCAAATAGTAGCATCATCTGCTAGAGTACGCAGTGTCTGATAATGCATCTCATTCATTTTCTGTGCGTTTGACCTTAATCTAGAACAGAGAACACACTCCTGGATACAGCATTTATCTGTCACACAACTGTCAGTTCACAAATGTGTCATCGTAAGTTTGAGTGAAAATGTGCATCATTCATGTCATCACCACTTTGTACCAATCCCGTAGATCAGCGGTGGGCAATTATTTTTCATGGGGGGCCACATGAGAAACCCAGATTGTTGCCGACGGCCGAACAAATATTGTCATGCCGTAACCCAGGAACTTTGATGATAGAGAGGGCCAAAAAAAATGTCCTCGCTACCAGAGGGCCAGATTTTGCTGGGGGCCGAACGGCACCGGCTCGAAAAATTTGGGGCATTTGAAGGCAGGTTTAGAGGAATAACTCATTTTAAATTAACAGTTGTGATGTCATTATTCAGTCTTAACCACCAATATTTGATCCTTTTCTCACTCAATCCTATGTCACCACCTGCTCTCCCTGCAGGGCTTGAAATTAACTTTTTTGACCACCTGCCAATATGGCTGCTAGATTTTAAAATTACCAGCCAATTAGAATTTCCACTGAACCAGGCATATCAGATCATCAGATAACAAGATAAATCATATCCTTGTTTTAAAGACCCATGAGACATGTTTTAAACAGCTAAAATAGAATAAAATGGGACCTTTAAACTTTTCTGAATTTTCATGTGTCAACGTAAATTTAATGTTCCATTTTGATTGAACATATGCCTGTGATTTCATGTCTCTGCAATTCGTATCTTTTAACAAAACCTCTACCACAGATTGTGCAATCAAATGTATCTCCTGTGTGGTATCTCAAGTGTGTCTTCCAGTTTTCTTTAAAACGAAAACATTTACCACAGAATGAGCAATTAAATGGTTTCTCGCCTGTGTGGACTACCATGTGACTCTTCAAGTTTCCTTTAACAGCAAAAGCATTACCACAGACTGAGCAATTAAATTGTTTCTCTCCTGTGTGGGTTAGCATGTGCGTCTTCAAGCGTGTTTTATTACCAAATCTTTTACCACAGACTGAGCAATTAAATGGTTTCTCTCCTGTGTGGCTTATCATGTGCATCTTTAACTCTCCATTATGAATACATCTTTTACCACAAACTGAACAACTAATGTGTTTTTTCGGTTTCTCTCCTGTGTGGACTCGCATGTGTGTCTCCAAGTTTGCTTTAAGACAAAAACCTTGACCACAGACTGAGCAATTAAATGGTTTCTCTCCTGTGTGGACTCGCATGTGTCCTGTCAAGTCACTATTATTCACAAAAATCTTGCCACAGACTGAGCAAGTAAATGAGCTCTCTCCTGTGTGGTATATCATGTGATTCTTCAATTGTACTTTATAACCAAATGTTTTACCACAGACTGAGCAATTAAATGGTTTCTCTCCTGTGTGGCTTATCATGTGCATCTTCAACTGTGCATTATAACTAAATGTTTTACCACAAACTGCACAACGAATGTATTTCTTTCCAAGAACTTGACCTGACTTACGTTCACTAGTTTCCATCCAATCATCACTGTCTTCAGTCTCAGTTTCAGAACTCTCCTTGCATTCATCCTCACCGTCTTCAGTCTCAAGTTCAGAAGAGTCTGAAGTCTTGCCATCATTATCTGGAACTTCAACTTCAACTTCAAATTCACTAGCTGGATCAAAGTTCCTGGCTGGTTCTGATACTTCAAAGTCCTCTCCATCGGGTTCTGTTTTCATCTGTTCAGGTGAACTGCTGGTTAGAGGTTCTGCCTCTCTGTTCTCCTCAGTTTGGCTTTGATGAAGCTGTGAGGACAGAGATTTCCTATCATCTTCACTCTCCAGAGGGACAGGAGTGAATGGGACCTCTGGGGTATAGGCCTCCTCCGGCCCTTGACGCTGCTCTCCCCCCTGACTGATGCAGAGTTCCTCCTGTTCCTCTTTAATGTGTGGGGTCCGGGTGTTATGGTCCAGACTGGGGCTCCACCCCTGCTGCTCAGTGAGAACCTCTTCTTTACAGACCAACAGCTGCTGGAGGTCTGGAGGTATGGATGAAATACAGATATACACACATTAAATGAATAGTTCACCAAAAAATTAAAATCCAGTAATTATCTACTCACTCCCATGCGAGTTGAAACCAAGACCCGGTATCAAACAGGCCCCGGGGCAAAATTTTTAAATACCGAAGTATCAATAAGCTCTGACGTTAACGGTTCTCTTATAATTATATTTTTCTATTATAATTATAATACCCCGTCCTCCTCATCAGGTATGTTATGTCAGCTGGCAGCCTAGCACCCACACACGGATTAACTAAATGTGAACATGGTTAATGATTAAGAGTAAACTGCATTATCCAGCTGATTGGGTGTGTTAACCCATTGATACCTGATGCAGCATTTGTGTGTGTATCCCTTTAAGGGATACACACACAAATGAGGGATATACACGCAAATGCTGCATCAGGTATCAATGGGTTAAGCATAAATCCAATGTGAAATGAATAGGGGACGGGGTGTCACGATACACTCAGTTCACAATACGATATGATACACGATATTGGGTTCACGATAATGATACGATACGATATTTTAACAATATTTTTTTGCGATCAATTTGTAAGTTGAGGGGGCATCCTCCACGCTAATTTGAGTAATTTCACCATTTTCATCCTCCGTGTCTGTAACGTCCCTCGTCTGTTCAAACAAAGCAATGAAAAGGAGAGCGAGCATGCAATCAGATGCAGATCAGTGCCACCATGTTCAGCTTATTTTTCTCGCGATATGAGATTTCATCTCAACGATACATATTGTCACGTTTTGATATCGCGATATATTGTGACATCCCTAGAAATAAATCATCAGAGCATCAGAGCAGGGGGCAGTGTTTCCCCTAGGATGGAGTTGTAGCAGTGGTGGTGAAGCATGCATTTATTCCACTTGCAAAGCGCCCTGCCTAGTCCTGCCCAGTCTACTAGGAGATACAGTCAATAAAATGGTATTTGCCAATAGGGATCCAGTACTCCTATAATATTCCTCGGCACAGTGGCCAGCCCACCTGTATTGCTGCTGGCCTGGCTGTCCTGCGACTGACTGAAGGCTGCTGCCGCCTTCTTCTCCTCTTTGGCCTGGGCGCGCTCCTCACCACCGTCACTCTCGCTCTGGGCGTCAAAGCCAAAGTACTCCAGCTTGATCTCCTTCTTGGTCTTTGCCTTGGTGGGTCTGAAACTGGGACCTCTGAGACACAGAGAAGAAGTCATTTAAATGAGACCATAGGAAGGCTGCAGGAAAACTGAAGAAAAGACACGTGACAGAAAATGACTGGATTCAGAAGTAGGGATCAAAACTATTGTACAACTCCTGGTACAGAGAACAGGTTGAAAGTCACAGCTGATTGAGGGCATAGGGCTGCCCAGTCATCCCTATTTTCATATCGTCCAATCGTGGTCATTAGAGGTTGGCGATAGATGAGCAAATCACCATAATCTATTAATTGGCCGTCACTTTAATTATTATTATTATTATTTTTGATAAAGAGACCTACCGTATTCCTATTTAACTCATTGAGTGCCAGCCACTTTTGGAAAACGGATGCTCCCAGTGCCAGCCCTTTCAGAGCGTTTTCAGTGATTTCTCGAGGCCCACAGAATATTGTGTGATATTACGTAATTATGTAAACACCGAACACGCCCAAAGAACGATGAGACTCTATTGTATCATCAGCAAAAAAAAGTTTATTGATATCATTTTCCGTTCTTTAGTTATCAGCTGGAGAAGATAGGTTGTTTTCAGCAAAAACAGACGTTTCAAACTAGAAGCTGAGATAATCAGCCTTTTGTGAAATGAAGCATTTCAAGCACATCACTGACTCTGAAGCTAATATTTTCTGATGTAGTGACACCTCAAAAATAATTTCCTTCAATAAAACAGCGAAAACAAAGGAATTTTGTTTGGCAAAATAATATTTTTTAGCTGCAACCAGCATCGCTGGCCCCTGCGTGCGCAGAGCTACACCTTCTTGCTGGTCTTGATTTACTGCTGGTGGGCATCAGATATTCTAGCTTGTGTTTGTAAATCTGTCCATCGAGCCTCCTGCTGTCTGGGTCGGTGTTGTATGCTGCCCTGCATGCCCCACCCCCCTCAACTGCACACTCCTCTGTGGGAGTGTCTCTGGTGGCTCTCTGCTGCGTTTGCTCTGCACTGAAAAGTGCGCTACGCCCAGCTTTTTCACAGCGTTCCGCCGTTTTTGTCGCCGGCTTCCAGCTGAGAATAATGTAACTTTTCAGAAAGACGCTGGTGTCGGCAACTAATCATGTGGAGGGGCTATCGCAGCGGAGACGGAGGGGCTCAATTGTGGCAGCAGATTGGCTGCTGTTCACAGGCACAGCTAACGTTATGCTTCATGCATATCGATGCATACCGATGCGGTTTCCGTTTCCCCATGACTTCTTCTCTGTTTTTTCCTCACCTTTCTCTAATCTGGAGAGCACTGTCGCCACCTAATGGGTCCGTAAAATAGCTTATACACATTCGACATCCACCATATTTTTACAGGAGATGGATCAGGCTTTGATCCACGTCCCACCGTCAAAAAACGCAATTGACGACTTTAGTCGTCATTGGCACTCTACGTTACTATTTGAATTGACGACAATAGTCGTCATTGGCACTCAATGAGTTAATGGCATTAATAATTTGGAGGGGGAAAAAACAATCGGTCATATTATTGAATACAGTGGGCCTCTAGATCAAGCGTAGATGATGCATTTATATGCATGCGTTCTGAAGCTGCCTCACGCTTGCTGAAACTCTTCATGACTTTTTTCCTGCCGTCTCCTTTTTCATGTTCATTTTGGATGATTTAACAGCGGCTGTAAGGTCATGTAACTGTTGCACTCTTCAGCTGGAGTCAACTTTGGAACAAGATCGCCATGTTATTCACAGGTGCATGTACGGCTCCATTATAGCTCAGTGGTATGGCTGCAGAGAGAACACGGCAAACAACACAACCACTTCCGTTTCTAGCCTTCAAAATAAAAGCACACAGTGCAAAATAAACTTAAATCACTCATAGCCTGAACTACGAGGAACCTCCATAAAATAGCTTACACACCAAAAAAGACTGGTTGTAATGTTACGATTACATATGGAGTGAAACTAGTCTAAACGCATTACTCAAAAGTTATATTAAGTTGAACGTTACGTTAATTTTGAAAGCCCGCTGCGGAAGACATACTTTTACATTCTGGCTGACTTGACGGTGCTCACTGAGTAAACAGGAGAGGAGCAGAGGAGAGCAGAGGAGGTGCTGTAACGTTAAGCACGGCCCCCCCCCCCTCGTGCTGATTCATCTCTAAGTGTACAGTAGGGGGCACAGCTTCTAGATATTATTTTTACAACGTCTTATGATAGTAAATTAGTTCAAATCGCCTTAAATATCGCTGTAGAAAAGCCAATTGGCGATCACTCCCTTCAATCGTCAATATACGATTTGATCGCAAATCGCAGCAGCCCTAAGGAAGCACAACACCAAAATAAGAAATGGTAACAGTTTCCTCAAAGATGATACAAAGAAAAGGACTGTGATGAAAATGTGAGGCACATATCAGTCAATCAAAGACCGAATGACTACCATCTTTTTATATTTCCATTTGTATGACAATGACCTAGTATGTAGACTGTAGTGTATTATACAGGGGGAAGAGAAAACACTGCATCTTACCCAATGGGTTCGTACCAGGGTGGCAGAACGGCTGACTTCTTCTTCATCTGGCCTGGCTCTCCCGGGTCGGTAGGGGCAGCCGGGGTAACCAGCTCGTCCATGCTGCGGCCCTGGATGGTGACGTTAGGCACGGACAGATCATTTCTCCAAGGCTGTGTGTCTGCATCTGGGAGACGGTTGACAACTTTGGTTGATGATGGGCAGTATTTACCATGTACAGCAGGGCTATTCAACTAAATTGTTCAGGGGGCCACATTGTCAGAAACCTAAGGGGCCGGGGGCCGGACCGTTCCCCAAGCCATTATATGTACACTTGACACAACCCTGGCGGGCAGCGTCGAAGAAAATTTGATGTTTTTTGGACTTTTATCCATATTTAGAAGAATATTTAATTTTAAATTAACATTAGGATTATACTGTTGTGATGTCATTATTCAGTATCTTCTCCTTTTCTCACTCACTTTCATGTAACCACCTGCTCTCCCTTTAGTCGTTTTACACTACAACAGACAGCAACACAGGCATAAACACTGAACTTATTATTATTATTATGGAAAACCAGATTATGATGAAAATCAAACACTGTAATGTAACAAACAAGGAAAAATGAAATAAAAAAGCTTCTCCCGGGCCAGTCATAGATCTTTGTCCCCCACCAAAAAAGAAAAAAAAAGAAAAAAAATTATATGAAACTCTGGCGGGCCGGATCAAAA
Organism: Poromitra crassiceps; assembly: GCF_964638095.1. NCBI lineage: Eukaryota > Metazoa > Chordata > Actinopteri > Beryciformes > Melamphaidae > Poromitra > Poromitra crassiceps. Next base: position 40,648,510 of record NC_139631.1, read on the forward strand.
TTCAAACAGGCCGTATCCGGCCCGCGGGCCGCCAGTTGAATAGGCCTGATGTCCAGTATGTATGTACCAAGCACTGTAATCATGGTAACACGGTAATCACGGTACCACGGTTTCAATGATAATGAAAATTTGAAACGGTGCGGTTATCGTAAGGAATTTGATCACGGTTATCATTCAAACCCGTTATCGTTACAGCCCTAGTCAGAGCGCCACCTACTGCCAACACAAAAAATGGTTTATCTCGACAACCGTTCGTGCGATCGACTTCACACTTGGCCAGTGTGTTGCTGGGGAGCCAGAGGAAGTGCATTGTCAAACTTGGTGGAATTTGTAAACGCGCATCGTCATAACCATGTAAATATTCAGTTATAGTCATGTGACAAACATCATCCGATTTACATGAAATGTACATGGTCTGCTGTACACGATATACAGCGACATGACATGACATAATTGGTGGGTCTTCTCTAGCGCCGCATTATAGTAGACACAGGAAGTGAAATGTAATTCCTTTGTGCGGTGTCCAAAACGCACGCCGTCCAGCGAGTAGGCCACAGCTGCCAACGTGCGTGGAGGTGCGATATTTTTATCAATACAGTGCATTTCTGAGGGGCTAAAGGTGCTCGGAAAGTTACGAAACTTTGCACATGCATCAGAATCGGTGAAAATGCGAAGCTGATGGCAAAATGGCTCGATAGTGCCCCCTAATTTTAACGGAGTAGCCCCTCGCGGTACGCGTCACCCAACAGGTACGAGAATTCGCACGGCTCTATTATGTCTCCAACAGTCCGTGCTCACTCACCTCTCTGGCGGAATTGGAGGGTCCGGAGAGCCAGGAAGTTCTGTTCATCAGAGAGGAACCGCTTCATCTTAATGAAAGGCTCTTTGCCTTTCACTGTCAGCTTCCTCCAGGGTTTGGGCCGGGCCAGGTTTACGCTGACCCAGCAATCGGAGACGCCCAACACATAGTAGCCAAACAGACCCTGTCGGATGTTGTGCTTCAGCAGCTGCTCTTTCACCTGGAAGGCGATCTCCGCCGTGTCCAGATGGTTGTCGTCGCCCACGGTCGAGCTGCCGCTTTCTGATTGGTCGCTGGGCAGGCCGGCTTCAATGCCGCCTGCCCCCGAAGGTCTGTGATTGGTCGACATGAGGGCGGCTTTGGCTGCGTACAGGGCGGTGGGGAAAGCCATAAGGCTGATACCCTCCTTTTTAAAGAGCGGGGGGAGGAGCTGCTTGTGAAGGATGTGGTCTCCTGACAGACGGTCCCCGGAGCCCGGCGACGCTGAGAAGGGACGAGCCAGATCGTGGCTGGAGGACGACCCGTCCAAGGTGGGGGGGCCTGGGCTGGGGGAGGCACGACCCTCCACCTGGGAGGAAGAGGAGTGGGAACCGGGCGTCATGCCCACCACCACCTCCCTGACTGAATCCTCAGACGGGTTGTCATCTGGTGACAGAAAGCACACGCTAACTGAGCGAGCTAAAGGGCTGCAACGAACAAGTATTTTCATTGTCGATTAATTGAGTAGCCGTTTGGTCTATAAAATATCACAAGATGGTGAATAATCTAAATGTTGATCACTTTCCCCCAAAAGCACAATATGACGTCCCCAAATGTATTTTTTTGTCCTCCTGACCAACAGTCCACATCAGTCCAAAGATAATCAGTTAATACTGTCATAGAAGACTAAATAAACCAGAAAATATCCATGTCTAAGGAGCTGGAACAGGATTATTTTCCCTTAAAAATGAGTCTAAACAATTAATCAATTATTTAAAAAAAAATAGATTAATTTTCTGTCGATCGACTAGTCAATTGATCAACTAATCGTTGCAGCTCTACAGAGCTACACATAGCCTACAGCTGCATGGCTTCAGTAGAGAGATGATTCAAAACAGTTGGTTACACACAGGTTATCTGAGTGGAGATTCTCTCCCCTATGGCATTATATCCATGTTTGCTAGCTAAGTGTTCACCAGGCTGAAAACAAAGCCGAGATGGCCCAGGGAACAGTAGACAGAATATCAGCTTTTCTTCATGCACAAGTCGGCAATTCAGCCTCTCTCTTTTTGAGGCTAATGCGGAAATTGTATTATTTCGAATGGCCAGTGGGGGGCGACGTTTGGGCGGCGTGTGTACTGCACAATCAAAATCGGTACATGCATTTGAATGGAAAAATGGCCTGACTACTCTCTCGGTCCATGTCTTAAATAAACACTTTGAAAAATGACTTTGTGGTCTGAAAAAACTTTCAAGTCTTTTTCGTGCCCTCATGCCCTCTGTTTTCTAAATGATGGCCCCATTCCGAGTGAAATAGACGATATACATCGTAACATCGTAACAGTAATACTTCCGACAGGTAGAGGCAGCAATGTGCAGCAAGGCATCTAGTCTGCCGGAAAGCTGCAGAAGAAGAAGCTCGCCAGATTAGCTCGCTAGTAGATTTAGCACATAGTTATTTAGCAAACTATCAGAAACATAGGCAAGATTTATATCGCCAGCCGGAGCAGAGCCGCCACGTAAAAACCCACCTCACTTGCAGGGTCACTCTATCGGCTAAACGGCCCGGCTTGGAAACTTTTACGGCCGGAACACACATATTGCGTGTGCTGTGCGTCTGCGTGGCGTCTGCGTGGCGTTTTCATTTCGGTTCCCATGTTAACAGGTTACAGCAGCCACACCACCGGCAGGCGGCAGCAGACGCGCGTCTCAGGCGCGTGTCTTGCGAGCGTGAGACGCGCGTCATCTAGAGAATAGAAGCGAAGCCTATTTTTTCCTTTTACCGCGCGCGTGTCTCTAGCGTGTCTCTACACAAATAGACACAGAAAGACATTAAAATGATATTTTACAGGGGCAGCCACAGCCAATCAAGGCTCGTTTTGATTTGAGACGGGAGGAGGATGAGCTGAGCTCACAACTGCAGTTCTCCTGCCCTCTGAAAACCACATACGGTAGGCTACAACGTGGCTTCGTTCCTCCCCTCCCCACCACACACACACACAGACACACACACACAAATCATACTGCCTCGATTCTGAAGTGAGCCCAAGCGATCTTCAGTTAAAATCATCATTGCATTGTTTATAGCAAATTTAATAAAAGGTAAACTCTATAGGAAGATAGTTGGCAGACAGGCAGCAGCGCAGCAGCTGCACGCACCAGCCACGCTGCCTGTGTGGATGCCTCGGGCGTGCCAGCCGCAGCAAGCACGCCACGCACACGCCACGCACACGCAAGATATGTGTCCCGGCCGTTAGACTGAAGAAAATACCTAGTAGTTTGTGGATATTAGTGGGACTTTTGGCCAGTCTAAAAGGGGCTTTAAAGATATATATTATATATTATTTTAAGATTTATATATGTGTGTGTGTGTGTGTGTGTGTGTGTGTGTGTGTGTGTGTGTGTGTGTGTGTGTGTGTGTGTGTGTGTGTGTGTGTGTGTGTGTGTGTGTGTGTGTGTGTGTGTGTGTGTGAATATAAATTCAAGCACTTCCAATGACCCATGTCTATTTGTCTATATTCAAAAACTTTCAAGGCTGTGATTTTTTTTTATCTCACAAATTCACAAACTTCTAAGGATTTCAAGGACCCATGGGAAACCTGCTGTCAGTGTTCTCACCTGTAGCGGTGGGCCTATCTTTGGCCACCCTGCCAGACGTGGTGGGGGCGGGAGGAGGTGTGGGGGCGTTCGTCGGGGGACGTCCTCGTTTCCTTTTGACCGGTGGCGGATCATCGGGGGCAGGTAACGGCACGCTGGCGGGATTCCGGTCCGGCTCCACGCTCTCAGACAGCTCCATGTCCTCCTCTTCCTGTAGCAGTGTCACAGCATCTTCCTCCCCCTCAACTAGTTCCTCCTCATTCTCATCCACGTCAGCTTGAGCCTGATCCTTGTCTGAGACAGAGAAAGACAAACAAACCAAAAAATCCATCAGATGAAAACTAATGATCAAAAATGGCCTGCATTTATAAAGCGCTTTTTATCCAAAGCGCTTTACAGTCAGTAGGTACATTCACCCATTCACACACCACCGATGGCGGCAGGTTACCACGCAGGGTGCTGGCACACCAACGGGAGCAATTTGGGGTTCAGTGTCTTGCCCAAGGACACTTCGACATGCAGACTGGAGGAGCCGGGGGATCGAACCACCGACCTCTTTTATCCAAAGCGATTAGTGGACGACGCGGTCTACCTCCTGAGCTACAGCCGCCCCTGAAAAGTGGGGGGAAACTTTGAACTTTTAACACTTAACGTGGTATACTACAGTTTTTAATGGCAGGGTATCGCGGTACTGTTGTAGTACCGGTATACCGTGCAACCCTAGTAGCAAGAGCACAATTTTTTTTTACTTGACGTCACTGTATAAAATGACCTATTGTGACGTCTAGGATGATCACAGTCTCATGAAACTTTACAATCACAAACTAGAGACGTAGGGCATTCAGGGGATGTGTGGCATGGGGATGGCCATCATATTTCCATCAAAATGTCCTAAGTCCTTGTCTACTCTAAACATTCAACATTTATTTGAAAAGTCTTGGCGTTATTATTGATTTCGATGTCAACTTTAACTCCCACATTAAGTCAATCAGAAAATCAGCTTTTTATCATCTTAAAAATATAGCAAGAATTAGGGGCTACATGTCCAGACAGGATCTAGAAAAACTAATTCACGCCTTCATCTATAGTAGGTTAGACTACTGTAACAGCCTTTTCTCTGGTCTCTCCAAAAAAGAACTTAGGCAACTCCAGCTCATTCAGAATGCTGCTGCTAGAGTTCTAACAAAGACTAAGAAAGCTGATCATATCACTCCAGTTCTTAGGTCCTTACACTGGTTGCCAGTGTGTCATAGAATAGATTTTAAAATACTGTTACTAGTCTACAAATCACTTAATGGCCTAGGCCCAAAATACATAGCTGAATTGCTCCCACGCTACGAACCGTCTAGACCTCTCAACTGTCCCTAGGATCAAATCAAATCATGGGAAGGCCGCATTCACCCACTATGCTTCTGTTAGCTGGAACAAACTGCCTGAAGACCTCAGATCTGCCCCAACTTTACTTACTTTTACAAATAGACTAAAGACTTTTATGTTTACCGTTGCTTTTAACTGCTGACAGCTGTTTTTTGGAGATGTGTGTGGCCTATAAAGGTTCAAGTCTGATTTTATGCAAACCCAACGATGTAAGTTTTTAGCTATTTTTGCAACTACTACACTTGTCGCTTAATGCACTTTTTATGCTCTGTCTCTGTTATGATGCTTTTAAATGTCTATTTTATCCTCTTCTTTTATTCTTTTATTTTCTTGTGTCATCCATTTTATGTGAAGCACTTTGAATTGCCTCTGTGTATGAAATGTGCTATACAAATAGACTTGACTTGACTAGAGCTGCACCTCAAATTAACCTTCAGGCTCCCAGCTTTCAGATGATGTGTAGCACTTCTATGTGACACCTTAAAATTGCTGTCTCACCCTAAAATTGCCAGTCTTCCCCTAAAAAATACAAAAATTGGTGTCTGGTAGGGATGGGTGGAGTAGGAGAGCTTAAAGGAAATATTATTCTCAAGAATATGATTGTATTGTTTTCTTCACAGCCTATTTATATGTTGAATAACTTGATGATATGGCGTGGATAATGACCGTGTGCAAACTAAGTGAAGTGGTGTAAAAGCATTTGAACTAAGCGTTACACTATTGTGGTACTCAAAAATAGTTTGGCAGGTTCTGCATGTGCCCCTTTTTAACATTGAGCACCTGCCCCTCCAAAGCTCTCTGCACGGCCCTGTTACTCACTATAGCTATTCAAATTAATCTTGAATTCACAAAGACAAGAACTTGAGCTCTCAGCATACCTGTATCTGTTCTGTTTCCTGTTGTTTTGGACAGTTGTGTGGTCACTGTCCTCTTCTCCACAAAACGGTCCGTCTGACATCCAACTTCTGTGGTGACTTTCTGCATGCCACACTGGCACGCTGTCTCTCTTGTGGTCGGCACGTCACTTTGGCACGCTGTCTCTCTTGTGGTTGGAAGGAACTGCTTTGTGAGAACAGATAACAGTTGACATTATTGAGACATGCTTGTGCATTCAAGCTATACAAAGAAACTTGACTTGACTTTAACAGTTGAAATTACTTGTCTCATGAGTCAAATATACTGATGCATATAAACACAAGCGTGTACCTCCTGACCAATAACACCTTTATATATATATATATATATATATATATATATATATATATATATATATATATATATATATATATATGTATACACACACACACACACACACACACATACAATACATACATACATACATACATACATACACACATATAAAGCAGGCAAGCACACACTTACAGTCATTGGTGAGCAAATAGTGCCGACGATGGCCCCAGATGTTGGCGGGACATGAGGATGAAGGCCGGGGAGAGAGACAGTCGGTTCGGCCCCATTCACCAGGACCAGCGGACAAACCGTGAAGCCCAGCTGTCTCCTGTGGAAGTTTGTAAAACTATCCGGTGTGAAATGGTCACTGCAGAGGCGGCTGTTGTTGGTGATGCTCGGCTCTCCTCCATCACCGACACCGTGGCATTTGACAAAATGAACCCACCGCTCCTTCATCTCATCATCCTCCGGAAATGTAAATAAGGACACCTTAGAGCTGTTCGGTAGAGTCTGGCATCCAGGGAAGATGCATTTGCGGGGCGGATCCATAGCTAGTAACTAAGCAAGCTAGCGTGTTAGCTGTAGTAGCACGCTCGTGTAGAGTAGGTTAGTAAACTAGTAATAACTTGCGATTGAGCGGCAGAACCAGTGATGCTAATGAGCTCTACTTGTTACATAGTGTTAGGGGCGGGGTAAAGTGCTAAACTATAGACTTTTGAAAGGAAGAAAAATCGAAGATACAGAAGAATGCTCGCACCGGTCGCCATCTTGCTTCTTCTTGTTTTGGTCATGTTTATTTCGGGTTGGCGAACGCGCTAAGTGGCGCATTACTGCCACCACCTGGACTGGGGTGTGGAACAGGATATTTCTGTCTGCGTCCGCAGACTGCGAGAGGGATACCTTGACACTCTTAAAACGTCGAGGTTTTCATTTTTTCCCATGAGTTTTCCAGGCCTGGAAATACCAATTGTCAAATGAAATGACTTTACCAGCATATATATTTTTTTTAAGATCTTATATTTTGTACCACCCAATATGGTGTCAATATTGCAATATGACTCAACCATTGAGATATAAATATGTGATATATATATATATATATCTTATCACAAATATGTAAGATAGGCTATATAAATATATATTTTATATGTCGATGGACTCTAGACAATATCACTGTACAGCTGCAAATATTATGTAGTGAGCCAAAAACTACATAGAATGTGTAATCATGTGCATGTCAGGTCTCCAGTCTTTTAAATTTGTTTTTGTTCAAACTTCAATTAAATGATAAGATAGAATTCCCATACTTTTATTTTCTGTAGGAACGGATTGTCAAATGACAGACAGCCGGCCCGGAATTAGGTTGTTCAAACAACAGTCTCATGAAGGTGACAATACATCGTAATTGATATGCTTTACAGCCTTACTGCTGAACAGTCACTTGAAAAATCATACTACACCCCTGACTTTCTTGTTCTTAAATTTGTTAAAAAATGGCTAATGCTTTAGAATACAGCCCGCAAATAAGCATGTAACTAGAGGGTAACACGATCTGTACTTATAGTATAACTACGGGGTACCACACTGTAGTTGTAGTATAACTAGTGCTACAGTGTGGTACCCCGTAGTTATACTATAAGTACAGATCGTTACCCTCTAGTTAAAGTCTAAATTCACTCCTTGTACCCCATAGTTATACTATAACTAGTGTGGTACCCCGTAGTTATACTATAAGTACAGATCTTGTTACCCTCTAGTTAAAGTCTAAATTCACTCCTTGTACCCCGTAGTTATACGATAACTAGTGTGGTACCCCGTAGTTATACTATAAGTACAGATCTCGTTACCCTCTAGTTAAAGTCTAAATTCACTCCTTGTACCCCGTAGTTATACTATAACTACAGTGTGGTACCCCGTAGTTATACTATAAGTACAGATCTTGTTAAGCGTTACCAAAAAACGTATATCTGTGTGTGTTTTACTACAGTATTAACCTCATCTGTTCAAAGTGGAAATAAAATCGCACAATTGGTCCATTTAGGTAGAATAACCCGAGAAGCTCCGCCCCATGTGAAAAGAAAAACACTGGTTTATGCGCATCAGCATTTTAATTGGACAAAGCAAGAAAACATTGATTACAGTAGCAGAGTCATTATCAATCCTCAGGGCTAACACCTTTCTAAACCAAAGGGTGTGAACATGTCCATAGGCACTGCCTAATTAAAAAGTGTATCATGTCAGCTAAAAGAAACCAGCTCTATAAGGCAACAATAATGTAGGCCTCCCCATTTCTCTGGCAAGAAGGGCAACAGTGGAAAGGTTGAATCCATTCAGGTTTGTGATACAAAATACTGGCGTTTCAATAGATATTTAAAAAAAAACACACACATCAGAAGTGTCATGTTCACCCTTTAACATGTGAATTGTGTCAACTTTTAAGTTTGCACTGCATGGCAATGCCGTCTTGTTGTCCCTGCGTGGAAGAATCACATGTGTCGCACTGTGCCAGTGGCACGTTTGATAGTGCCACTCTGCTACGTACAATGTCGGGAGTTAACTGTCGAGTTATCAAAACAAAAAAGAAAAAGCAAGCACCCACAGTTAACAGTAGCATTTTTACTTACATCGTTTCAAATGAATGCATGGTTATTTACACGTGGAGAAAAGATTTGAGGCTGTCCCAAAGATATGGAGAGAAGGAATGCAAAAAAAAAAAAAAAAAAGTTAAACACTCTTGGTAATCAAATTTGTCCCAAGTACAAGAGAGCAAAAACTGTGCAATATTGACCTGCCCATACAGAGAAACAGCAGTGGCAACAATCCCTGCAATTGGTTTTAATCCAAGAGAAAATGAGAAATTAAACTTATTTCCATTCCTCAAATAATAACTAAAGTTCATAACTTAGCACGATTCAGACTGAAAGTTTTTTCATCTTTAAAAAAACAACCACCCCTCGTAGACTGTCCCAAGAGGGAAGATGTGAAAATGGAAGCAATTGAGTCAAATGTAAAACCCAACAAAAAAAAGAGCGCAAATCCAAAAGTTTCTCCTTTACAGTATTATATTCATTTACAGTTAACTTAAAAATGGTAAGAGCCCTGGTCCGTGGCCAGTCTCGCCTACCACAAAGGGCGTAAATACCTGTGTGGGTCAAATTGCTCCTCCCTGGCTCCCCTTACCTCAACCCCCCCATGAAATCCCATTGACATCTTCTAGAGATGCCGACCTCCCCCGTTAAGGTTCCACGTCCCAGTAAAAGTCTTAGTCCTGCCCGCAAATGGAGGCGGTGTTACACAGCCCCGCGGGGGGCACCTTACAGCCGGTAGGACGGCTGACGGTTGACAAATCTCCCACCCCGCCCCCTTATCAGTGTGTGGGGTATCCCGCCGCTCCCATACCGGGCTGGTTGGCTAGCATACTCCCATTCAATCCCTGCGTAGGCTCCATAACCCCACCGTTACTGATGGCGCTCACGCCAGTCCACCCAGCACTGGCCGGTAAGTGACTGCAAAAACGAGGGAAAGAAAGAGAGAGAGAGACAGAAAGACAAAATGCCAGCAGGTTAGAAGAGACAAGGCGGCAGGGAGCCAGGGGGAGGGGCATATATTAGAGCTACTAGAACAGGCTAGAATAGAGTGCAACAGTCACGTGACATTTCTTGCCCCGGAAGGGAGTTTCCCCCATTCATTTTCTCCATAGACATTTATTTTTAGGAAAAAAATCCTTATAAACAAGTTTTAAGGCTGGAACCAAACCAACCCCGTGACCTACTGAATCGTGAGTGACCATAAAACATTTCACTTGGGAGCAAAAACTAAAAATATATATTTTTTATTATTTTTGCTCCAACTGAAATTTTTTATGGTTCAGTAGGTCACGGGTTGGTTTGGTTAAAACTCGTTATATCAGGATTTTTCGAAATGTTGATGGAAGAAAACGAATGGGGGAAACTCGCTTCCGGGGAAAAAGATGCCACGCGACGGTTGAGCTCTAGGAGAACAAGAAGGCAAATAGAGTGATCAGAGGTCAGAGGTCGTGAGGATAGGGCAGGCTGGGCGAAAATGAAGCTAGCAAAAAAAACAGGCTAGCAGAGAAAAGGTGGAGGGCATTTTGGAAGGGCCAAAGAGGAAATGTCATTTGACTAAGATGAGGCAAGCAGACAAAGAGCATACAGGCTAAGCAGAGTGAGCTATATAATCCCTTCTACCACCCTTCCCAACTGCTGAACAACGTAACACCGTAGCGATCATCAAGCTAAAGTAAGAGAAGCTACATTGTATATAGGGCAACAATGTAGATTCTCTTGATTTGTCTTGCAACATTTTCTACATTTGGCCACAATCTACAATACGTTAAAAATGTAAATTGTCTACCAATTCACATCATGCCATTTGAGTTTGACCATAATTCACGTGGAAAATCAAATCCTAAAGAAGAACAGAGTGGAGATGGACAGCTTATACAGGATAGACTTTATCTTCAGATTTCAAGTCAAAAAGTCAGGATTAGCCTTTCAGGCATAGCGCATTTACATTAGACAATCAAACACACCACCTCTCTGCTTTTAATTACATTTGCCTTGCATCTTCGTACAGAAACCAGTTCTACAGCCGTTTCACCAGGACTTTTAGACTCAACATATGGGCCTTTCCTTTATTTTCTTTAGGCGCACAAAAGTCATTGCACATATGCGGTCCTAAATAAAACAAAATTTGAAAACAATCTACAAATGATATTTCACAGGGCCTACTGACATTCAGACACATAGCAAATCTTCATGAATTGATGAAATATAATTCAATGAAATAAAAAAAGAAAAGAAAATGACAATTTGATCTAAAAAGCTATGACATGGATGCAATGCAGACACAAATGACTTGACAGCCTTGGGGAACACAGTCAGTCTTTATACACAACAGAGTATCTTAGGAAACCTGGGGGAAGCCGATCTCCGTCAACAAACTATCTTGTTTCTCAAAAACTGGGCAACATAAAAGAAAATCATTGTTCCGAAATTTGACAACCCATTTTGAAAGAAGAAGAAAAAAAAGGCAAAGAAATTATACATCATCTTACTTTCATGTCAGCAATTATCTTGTAAAACTCACGTGGGCAAGAAACGGGTAAGTTATCAGCTAATTTAAGACGGTAACATTTTTGGAATTGAACGATCGAACGCTAAAATTCAAGTGACAAAAAAAACAAAAAATATGCCATTTTGGAATGGAAGCCTTCAAATATTGAATGTGCTTTACCAGCGAGGGGGTTACAATGACACCCTGAATCACAGTCAATGATCAAATAAAAGTTCAGGTATGTATTTTTTTGGTGTGCTTTTGTCTCAATCTTCATAAGCTGAACATGGTGAGGGGTTGGCGAGAGGAAGAGGAAACAAGTGGGGTTGGGGGAGGGTTGGGGGGTTTCACGGCTCCCTCCTGTGGCCAGAGCTGGCGCTCCCTTCCCTGGTCTTGGAGGGGGGGGGGGACCCTGGGTGGTGCTGGAGTAGGAGGCGGCAGAGGCACCGTGCTACTTACTTGAAGCCCTGCTGGTTCCAGGCCTGGCCGTAGACGCCGTAGGTGGGGACCTGCCAGCCGTTGGGAACATACTGGCTGATCTGAGGCCCGTTGCCGTACCACTGCCCCCACTGGCCGTAGGGCTGGGCTGCTGCAGGGAAGCCCATCTTGTTCTGCTGTGGGGGGGGGGAGAACGCAGCAGAGTCAAACGACGCATGACTTCAGGCAGATTTCTCCCTTCCAGAAAAATCTGGGTGTGTGACTGAATTCACTGCAAGATTTATCTGAGAAGAAGCATCATCTGCAAGATACGTGATGATTGCTTAATAGCTGGGCACTGGCCCGAGTTTAAGACCAGTAACATATTCTTCTGCCCCCAGGTTACAGGAGCTGATGTGGCCCAAAAGTCACCAGCCAACCTTTCAATAACTTAACGGATCAAAATTCAGGACCTCCAAATGGTAGTTGGTTACCTGCCAAACTGGGTGGTAGACTAAACCCCCCTTCAGCACATCACTGTTGGCTTTTCATCCCTGATTCAATAATAATAATAATAATAATAATAATAATAATAATAATAATAAACTATTTTTATAGCACCTTTCATAACATAAAATGTAGCTCAAAATGCTTTAGAGCAGGGGTGCCCAATACGTCGATCGCGATCGACCGGTCGATCGCGAAGTGTGGTAGATCGCATGGCATTGAGGGGGGGGGGGATTTTTTTTTTTATAATAAAATATAATGGAAGTACATGCAGTTGTTTATTTTAATTATGGATCATAATACAATGCAATTGTATTGTAAAGTGAGAAAAAATAAATCATGTATTGGGGGAAAAAGTGATGCATCGATAATCGTAATCGAATCAAATCGTAGCCCTCTGAATCGTAATCGAATCGAATCATGTGGCCAGTGAAGATTCACAGCCCTAATGTCAAGTGGTTGTGGGACAACGAGAAAGTGTTGTGAGGTTAGTTACTGCAGGCTGGAAACGATGTGTGTGTGTTTGCGATGTTGAAACTGGACTGGTAGATCTCGGGAGGCTGGCTACTTGAAAAGTAGATCTTGGGTCAAAAAAGGTTGGGCACCCCTGCTTTAGAGTAAAACCCAAATAAAAAGCAACAACAACGCTGGTAAAACAGCAATATAACTGAAATAGTAAGAACAGAAAAAGCATGAAAGTAATAAACAGAGGTACCGGTAGTAATAAAAATAAAAACAATATATAAAATCAAAAATGAAAATCAATTACGGTAAAATTAAAAAAATATATAGTTTTAATATAAGGCTTAAGATGCTTCTTAAAACTAACTGTAGTTGGTGCTTCTCTTATGTGAATGGGCAGTCTATTCCAAGCCGTGGGTAACCTGACGCTGCCAGATGGACGGTATAGCTCCACATAGGTTTCACTAAACCAGTCGATCTGGGTTTGAAGTCACCAGACCCGCTGACGGAGGCGGGCACTTTGTCCAAGCTACTTGGCAGGTGATTGGATGACCCATCTGTCTATCACCGCTGGTGGGTGTTAACTTCAACCAATCAGATCGCGGAAGGTGCCTGTGGATGATCTCCGTGGTATTCATTGATTGAGTCCTCGCGGTCGTAAAGTCACCTTCGAAGCATTTAGTTAGATTATAACGAACTACCGTAAATTCCGGACTATAAGCCGCACCGGTGTATAAGCCGCACCTGCAAAGTTGACTATTTTTTTCTTATATAAGCCGCACCGGACTATAAGCCGCGGGTGTTTTAATGGTATTTTTTTTTTTTTTTTTTATTGTGTTTTAATGTTTAATTACCATATGTAAGGGTTCATGCACAGAGGGGATTGTCGGGAAAGAGATGGCTGTTTGAGGAAGCTCCCATTTATTAACATTTCAACAAAACAACATAACACAACACCACCTGTGTTGTTATTTACAGTGCACACAGTGTCATACAGTGTGGTGAAAAGAGGGCAAGAGAGGAAATTAAAACAGAAGTGGATTTATAGTTAGAAAGAGTGCTAAAAAAAGAGAGATTTTTTTTTTTTTTTTTTGAAAAAATCCATAGATAAGCCGCACCGTTATATAAGCCGCAGGGGCCAAAAAAGGCCAAAAAACGGGAAAAAAGGTGCGGCTTATAGTCCGGAATTTACGGTAGTTGTGTGGCTTAGCCTTCCCAAATGTTGAGGGTCGTTTTTTAGAATTTAATACATAGAATTGGGAACATTACATTCAATTTCATTCAGACTGCCTGTCACTTCCGCGATGTTGACAAGTGAAAAGAACTACCGTAAATTCCGGACTATAAGGCGCACCGGTCTATAGGCCGCACCTTCAAAGGTGACTATTTTTTTCTTCTATAAGCCGCACCGGTCTATAAGCCGCGGGTGTTTTGATGTTTAATTACCATATGTAAGGCTTCGTGCACAGAGGGGATTGTCGGGAAAGAGATGGCTGTTTGGGGAAGCTCCCATTTATTAACATTTCAACAAAACAAAAGTCAGGTCACTAATCCCCAGACAAAATCACACATTGTGGTATTTTTTGTTTTTTTTACAGTGCACACAGTGTCCGCGGTGTGGTGAAAAGAGGGCAAGAGAGGAAATTAAAACAGAAGTGGATTTATAGTTAGAAAGAGTGCTAAAGAAGAGAGAATTCCGTTTTTTATTTTTTTATTTTAGTTACTCACAGTACTATTGACCAGTCCAACTCAAAAGATATTCGGCAGTTTCACTTTGAGCTCTTGTTCCGCCGCTGTCCATCAATGGTTATGACGAGTCTCGCTGGGTACAGTACGCCAAAGCGATATCCATTGACTCGATGATGCTGTTGTATGTTGCGCGTTTCTGTTGCACCAACGCGGAGAGGTCCTGCCGGACGAAAAAGCGCGTACCCTCCCAGGTGAGGGGCTTCTTCCCCGCAGCCTGGAGGATGAGTTGACGGTCGGGCCAGCGGAGTAGGCAGATGAAGATGGCCCTCGGTGGCAGGCCGGGGTCTGGACGTGGCCGAGGCGCCCGGTGTGCCCTGTCCACCTCTGGTGGTTTCTCGCCTTCCTTCAGGTCCAGGATGTAACACAGGATTTTGCCACGAAAGCGTCCATGTCACCAATCTCAGCTCCCTCTTTTACATTGATCAGGCGAATGTTATTTCTTTTACTCCTGCTGATTAAGTCATCAACCTGCGTGTGCAGGGTTTCGATTTTGCATTTTATCCATTTTCGGACTCACTGTGTTGTTTTTGTCCTCCAGTGCGCGGATGCGCTTTTCCGCATTATAAACTCTGTTCACGGTTGCCTTAGTTTCTTTAGTGAGTGAGTGGATGGACTTCTGCACGTTTTCAAACTTGTTTTCAAGCTACTCAAAACCTCTGAGCGATGTCGGACTTAATCGATAGTGTTTCACGGAGTAAAAGTTTAGCCCAAGCGGTGTATCTCCAGCCTCCAGCAGGTGAGTCATTTCCTCATTCATGGCGTGATTGCTTCGTCTTTTTCTTTCTGCTTACCTGTGTTGTGTTATGTTATGTTATGTTATGTTGTTAAAAGAGGGCAAGAGAGGAAATTAAAACAGAAGTGGATTTATAGTTAGAAAGAGTGCTAAAAAAGAGAGATTTTTTTTTTTTTTTGGAAAAAATCCATAGATAAGACGCACCGTTATGTAAGCCGCAGGGGGCAAAAAAGGCCAAAAAACGGGAAAAAAGCCGCGGCTTATAGTCCGGAATTTACGGTACAAAGACCATGTACCCACTACTTGCCCAGACGAGCCTGCCCGCCTACGGCCGCCGCTGATTCGTCGGCCCGGCAATGGCCGGCATGGCTCGACCAATCATCTTAAACTGCCTGTGCGGGTCCAGACCGTCACGGAGAACCAAATGAAATGTGAGTTCACGTGACGGGCGGTTTACCAGGCTAAGCCGTGGGTGCATAAAAACAGAAAGCTGCTTCACCATACTTTTTACAGGTGACATTCGGTATAGCAGGCCAGCACCAGAGGACCTGAGGGAGCCGCTTGGAATGTATTCAGACAAGCAATCAGATAGGTAAGAGGGTGCTAAACCATGTAGTGCTTTAAATTAAAAACAAGCAACATCAACTGGAGTGATGTGGTCTCTCATCCTGGTTTTAGTTCAAACCTCGGCTGCCGCATTCTGTACTAGATGCAGCCTATCAATACTTTTTTGGGGGGCAGACCAGTAACAAACATGCCTTTTTGGCATCTACAAGGGAGAGATAAGGTCTAACTGGCGATATTTCTTAGAAGAAAAAAGGCAACCGTGGTAACATTTTGATATGCGATTTAAAATCCAGCTCAGAGTCAATGACAGTTTGTTTTTTACACTACATTCTTATTCTGTACAGCCAGTTTTCTCAGTCTTACTTGATATCTCTCTCTGCACTAGTTTCAATTGTGAGTATTTATGTATCTTATCTTCATTTAATTTGAGAAAATTGTCCCACATCCACTCAGAGGCATTTCCTCCACGATAGCTGAATTGAGGCTAGAAAAGATGAATGCTAAGTGGAAAGCATCCAATCAGTGAAAACATTGTCTTCCAAAGGGACGGAGGTGAACTAGATGCAGACACCTTCCTGCACAAAACAAACTGCCATAAGTAGATTGTTCTACTCCTCAAAATGTATCAGTTTTCTTCCAGCATAAAAAGTTAATGATGTCATTCAGGGATCTGCTGTGAAATAACATGTTGATAATGTTCCTCTCCTGCAGCAAACCTCCTTTCAGCAGTAACTGTTCTGAAGGGATACATTAATTCATGTACAAATACCGGGTGGCCAACAAATGAGACAAATTGTTTTGAAAAACAGTCAGGATGAGGAGGTCCATTATCCTGTGTATTTCAATGGGTAGTATGCACTCAGTACTCTACAGCCAGGGCTCACACAGCTTTTTAAAAGTACAATTCAAGCTCTTTCAAGGTACCTAGGCATGTCAGTTTTCAGTTACTTTTGATTAAATGACACGCTTAAGCGGTAAATTGAAAAGAAAATACATCAAATTAAGACAGTGGCGTGTGCCTTTCAGTCCAGTGCTCCATTCAGGGTTTCACATGGCATATGCAGCCATTATGTTAGAGCAGGGGTGTGTCCACACTTTTTTGAATGGGGCCAGATAACGGGGGGGCCGGCCGGCTTGCATCATATGGATTAGAAAAAGAAAAATCACATACAATACAACTGTAATTGTAAGGATTTTGTTTACCATCTGTAAACATTAATTCTGCCTGTGTTGTTCCTACTACTGTTGTCTACAAACTGTATGATAGTGCCGTCATCGTTAGGTGAACAGAAAGAATGTGAACTTGAACTTGCTTGATTAACCAATACTGTGCTGAAGGCCACATATAGTCTATTTTGAGAGACAAGCCGAGGGCCACTTCAGATCGGTCAACGGGCCGCATCTGGCCCCCGGGCCGGACTTTGGACATGCCTGTTTTAGAGTGTGCGAGTCCGGTACTTCAGTGCTTCCTGCACTACCATAGAGTCTATGACATAAGACTAATGTCTAAAATACGACATAAGACTAATGTCTGGAATAGTGATATTTTCGCTCTTCCATGATCCAGAGAAGAGCAGACTCAGGCTGGGCGCAGCCTGTATAGGAGCAGGAGAAGGCGGGGCGCGCGGGGGGATCCCAGCTGCTCCCACTCACTCTGAGATACACACAGAGAGAAGAGAGAGACATGACGGAGGACTTACGTGGAACATCTTTAAAGTGGGGATATTAATCCATGTGCACGAGTCGACGTCTTCTATGCAGTTTTAACGTTATTAGTGAATAGCCGAAATGGACACGGAAAAGGAAGTGACGGTGGCTTTTCCGTCACGTCCGCTTTCCTTTTCCGCGTCCGTTTCGGCTATTCACTAATAACGTTAAAACTGCATAGAAGACGTCGACTCGTCTTACAACAACAGTGCAAAATTACTCTAAAGTCGTGGCGCAAGTTGCTATTTAGACTGTCAACAGTGGAGCACGGACGTGGAAAAGGAAGTGACGGTGGCATGAGAGGTGTGCTGTACAGGAAGCTGGGAAAAACGGTAGGGCTGTCCCAGAGTCTATTTTTCAAATCAAAATAGACTCTGGGGTTGTGCATCGGGGGTTGTGTATTAGTAGCAGTCAGTCTGGTCAAGCAGAGGGGAGAGCGAAGAATCCTTATTTTCTGTAACTTCAACGTACGTTTTACACTTGTTTCTACATAACCGGCATTGTAACAACTATGCATACAGCATTGTTGTTACAGAGTACAGACGGCGCAAATGAACATTGAAAACCCTGCTGTGGGGCGGCTGGGTACTGCAGAGGTGAAAGCACTCTCCTACCACCGCCGAGACCCGGGTTCGATTCCCGGCAGCGCTACTTCCGGCTTGGTCAGACGTTCCTACAGACACAATTGGCCGTGTCTGCGGGTGGGAAGCCGGTGGGGTACGAGTCCTGGTCGCTGCACTAGGGTCTCCTCTGGTTGGTCGGTCGGGGTTGCCTGTTCGAGGAGAGGGGAACTGGGGGAATATCGTGATCCTCCCACGTGCTACGTCCTGCCGGTGAAACTCCTTACGGTCAGTTGAAAAGAAGCGACTGCAGTCGGGAGGAAGCATGTGCTAGTCTAGGGCTCTCCCCAGATCGGCAGAAGGGGCGGAGCAATGACCGGGACAGCAGGGGGGATAGAGTTAGCCTGGTAAACCGCCCGTCACTTGAACTCACATTTCATTTGGTTCTCCGTGACGGTCTGGACCCGCACAGGCAGTTTAAGATGATTGGTCGAGCCATGCCGGCCATTGCCGGGCCGACGAATCAGCGGCGGCCGTAGGCGGGCAGGCTCGTCTGGGCAAGTAGTGGGTACATGGTCTTTGTAGTTCTTTTCACTCGTCAACATCGCGGAAGTGACAGGCAGTCTGAATGAAATTGAATGTAATGTTCCCAATTCTATGTATTAAATTCTAAAAAACGACCCTCAACATTTGGGAAGGCTAAGCCACACAACTAGTTCGTTATAATCTAACTAAATGCTTCGAAGGTGACTTTACGACCGCGAGGACTCAATCAATGAATACCACGGAGATCATCCACAGGCACCTTCCGCGATCTGATTGGTTGAAGTTAACACCCACCAGCGGTGATAGACAGATGGGTCATCCAATCACCTGCCAAGTAGCTTGGACAAAGTGCCCGCCTCCGTCAGCGGGTCTGGTGACTTCAAACCCAGATCGACTGGTTTAGTGAAACCTATGTGGAGCTATACCGTCCATCTGGCAGCGTCAGGTTAGGATAGAGTACCGCAGGGATGACATTTTTGTAGGCTTACCCAGAAATCGCCGCCATGCTGGTTTGTAAGGGGAAAAGGCAATGGGATTTTACTATGGGGATTTAGATTAAATGCATGAAACAAGGGTTAACACAAGCTTATGGGAGTGGACATTTGTGTTCAGCGGGATAATCTTCACAAACGAGGACGACTTTTATGACTTTTAAAGCATTTTTTCTGAAGATTCAAAAGTCATAAAAGTGATCCTCGTTTGTGAAGATGATCTTGCGGAACACAAATTCCGCTCATTCGTCCAATCAGAGTCCAATAGATCCCAATGGATAGAAGGCGGGCACATCCGCTGAAGGCGGGCACATCCGCCAATTTCTCCAATCACCTGCCACGGTTTCGTTTACATGTGCCGTGATCGATCGAATATCATCCAACTCCCTCCGGTCTGAAGCGTTGTTTTTCTTCTTCTTCTTCTGCCACATTTGAACAGGCTAAAGTACAGCCTGTCTCTGGAGCAAAGGAAGAGAGAGACTGGAGCATGGAGGTTTATCCTTACCTGGGGCATAGGCATCTGCTGCATGGGGTTCATCATGTCTGGAGTCTCCTTGCCCCAGTAGCATTTGACTATGTGGCCCTCTAGTGAGGTGCCGTTCACCGACACGATGGCATGGGCTGCTGACTCGTGGGAATTGAACCTGGACAAAGACGGGGAGACATTGAGGAAACTCCAAAGAATCAACATCTCTCCTCCTCTATAATCATTCAGCAACAATGACTCCTCCACTGCTGGAAATGTGCTCCGACTGTTACAAGAAAGAACTGCCTTGAAGTCGTCTGCCTCCGCCGACAAGTCAAGTTGCAGTTTACATAGTATGTCTGTCCAGACTTATGTGTCACAGAGTGAAGGTGACCTTTGAACTTTTGGATATACTAAAATGTCAGCACTTCATCATTTTGATCTTATACAGGGTTCCCACACCTCCTTCAACATCAACTTCAGGGACTTTTCAATGACTTTCAAGGCTCAAATCCCCAAATTCAAGAACCCAACATGGCATAGTTTGAGATATGGATCAAGGTTAATTACTGTTACAAGTTCAACACATACTTTGTATAATGAAAACTAGCAGCTCACAGACAATTCAAAAGAGAGGCCTGAATAATTGTGTCGTTTGTTGCCATTGCAAATCCACAGAAATCCACCAACTGCAACACTTGTTAGAAAAATACCGTAAATTCCGGACTATAAGCCGCACCTTTTTTCCCGTTTTTTGGCCTTTTTGGCCCCTGCGGCTTATATAACGGTGCGGCTTATCTATGGATTTTTTCCAAAAAAAAAAAAAAAAAAAAATCTCTCTTTTTTAGCACTCTTTCTAACTATAAATCCTATATAACTATAATAAGTTTTAATTTCCTCTCTTGCCCTCTTTTCACCACACTGTATGACACTGTGTGCACTGTAAAAAACAACACAGGTGGTGTTGTGTTATGTTGTTTTGTTGAAATGTTAATAAATGGGAGCTTCCTCAAACAGCCATCTCTTTCCCAACAATCCCCTCTGTGCATGAACCCTTACATATGGTAATTAAACATTAAAACACACAAAAAAAAAAAAAAAAAAAAAAAAAACATTAAAACACCCGCGGCTTATAGTCCGGTGCGGCTTATATAAGAAAAAAATAGTCAACTTTGCAGGTGCGGCTTATACACCGGTGCGGCTTATAGTCCGGAATTTACGGTATGTTGTTTTCGCATTACATTTGGGAGCGGATCTGATCTGACTCACAAAATTTGCATATCATAGAAGACTGGACTATCTGCTTGGTGGAGGTCCGTGCTCTCTTGAGTGCACTTCTAGTTTGCGTTGTCGTGGATAATTCTATATGAATATGTCGAAATAAATAGGACACCTTCTCTCAGTCGCTGTGAAGATATGAATCTGTTTAATTATAACCACACATGAGCATTTATAGGCAGCTTTGCACGCAAAGCCCAATTTCACACAATGAAAGGAAACCACACCACCTAGCTAATCGTCCCTCAGGGACCTTGTTGTTGACCACTTTACCTAGAAATGCCTAAACGCCTATTTCACCTATTCCATGCATGAGTCATCCAAAAATTCTTCCACAGCGTATGCATTCTTGAGTTATGCCCAAAAAGTCTTTGTGAGGTCAGTGACCTTGACTTTTGACCACCAAATTGTAATCAGTTCATCCTCGAGCCCAAGTGGACGTTTGTGCCAAATTCTAAGAAACTCCCTTAAGGCGTTCCTGAGATTTCGCGTTCACAAGAATGGGACGGACAACCAGAAAAAAAAAACATAATGCCTTTCCCACGGCGGAGCTGGCGTGGACGCATACAAATCCATTATACTTGGACTTTGGCTCATTAGGAAAACAACGTTTAGAGGGCGAGTATAAATCAGACAAGAACTTACCTCACAAAAGAGTAGCCTTTGTCTGGGAAAACTCGGATTTCCATGATTTGTCCGAAGGGAGAGAAGGTCTGTCTCATCAGTTGTTCTGGAAGCCGCAAAGAAAGGAAACATCAGATATCTTTATGTCTCGATGTGGGTGGATGTGTCATGAAGAAGCATTTGCATCAAGAGGAGGATAGTAGCATGCAGGGACGCAGCCTGGGATGCACAGGCTGCCTCTCTTTGCCATTCTAAGTTAAATGAAAGGAACACGCCCACAATGTGGGAGATTCACCTATTTGCCATATTCCTGATATAAAACGAGAACTTAAAGTCGAACTGAACCTGTTCGTCACGTGCATAATGAGTCCATTTCAGACTGAAAACATAGTTTGTCTAAGATGACAGGTTGAGAGGCGGGTCATAGTATCATGTCGATGATTTTATTTGACAATTCTGGGGACTGGATTGGGCTTTGGCCAATCCTGGAGTGTTCCGCCTCCAAATCGAGTGGTTTAGTTCATTCAACATTTTCTGAACGTGGATATTTTATTTCCCCGACAGCCGAGCACTTTATAACTATGCCTTTGAAAGGTGGCTATACAAATAATCGAATCATCACTACTATCATTGTCAGTTTCTTTAACGGTAGAAGTAGTATTCTTTACGATCATTGTCAGTTTCATTAAAAGTAGACGTGGTATTCTGACCTGTGAGTCCTGTGCTGACACCGCCACAGTACACGGTGCAGTTACTGGGGCTGGACTGGTTCACTACTTCATCAAAGGACAGGTGCTTGGAGGTATCTGGCAGGAAAAGATGGAGACACGCCTGTTACCACATGAATCTAACAACCAGAGTAGGCAAAAAAATAAAAATAAATAAAAGTATGAAAACCAAGATGACAACGCACTTTCATAGGTGGTCTTTGGAGCAGGGGGCTTTCTTGTCGCCCAGTTAGTTCGGATCTGTCTGCCTCCTAACCACTGACCACCCATCTGCTGAATGGCGTTCTCTGCATCCTGAAACACAGCAAGAAGTGGGTCATGCCATCACGCGGCACACTTAAATAATGCAGCATCTACAATGGAACACCCCCCCCTCCCGGAAACTATACACATCACAAAGCAAGGTGTGCGGGAAAATAACTGAAAAATGTCCATCGGGATGCAACGAACGATTATTTTCATTTTCGCGCCAAATCGATGGAGTCGTTTGCTCTATGAAATGTCACAAAATGGTGTAAAATGTTGATCGCGTTTTCCTCTAACCTCAAACGCAGGGCTGTACACTTACAGTACTTTATTAGGTGGTAGCACGGGTGCTAGTAAGCTAACACTTTAGGAGCACACACAAGTGGTGTAAAAAAAAATGCTTTATTGCTCATATAGATACAGTAGGTATTAAGATTTTAACGGTACCCTACTAGTTACCGCTCTTCAATCCGGTACTTCAACGGTATTCTTATCAACTCTTTTTGTTAAATTAAGAACAGAAATTGTATCAACATAAAGTTACACTTGCAACTCACTAGGACCTGTGTGAGTGCATTAATACAAAGTCATGGATAGTGGAAAAAGTTGACATAAAAACCAATCAGAAATACCCCTATTTTTGAGATAATAAAAAAGCGACCGTCACCTAAAGGTGATTAGTTTGCATCCCTGTTGATAAATGTCTCTTAGCGCACAGCATTATTTTAATAGCATATTCCAGTAAAACTGTACAGCCCTGAAATGCCTTCTTTTCTCCTGACCAACAGTCCAAAGATAATGCTATTTCAGAAATGTTTCTAAATGGAAGGTGTGTATTTTTTAAGGAGTAGATTTTACAACAATGGTAGTGTTGTAGAGAAATGTATTTTTAAATAGTAATCCAACATTATTCATCAACATTCATTATTATTACTTATTCTCTTAGACAAGGACACTGTGCCTGACAGCGCTCATCTAACGTTACTTACCAGCACTGACACTGCGACAGTACCAGGGCCTACTGTATGAGCTAATTCGTTTTTATAGGCTTTGGCTGTAATTTATGTGATGTGCTTATTGCACATTTTTTTATCCAGTTTCGTTTCAATAAAAAGGAAAATCCCTGAAGTGCGATTTTTCTCCACGCCTCTCATTGTCACTACGTCAAAGCCTCGAATGACCTATTCGAATACTTGTCACAGAAGCCTTGAAGCCCAAAAATGGTATTCAGTGACAACAGTCCTACTTGATTGAGACACACTCACCCACTTGTTGAAGAAAGACACAAAGCCATAGCCTTTAGATTTCCCTGTAGCCATATCTTTCACAACACGGGCATCCCTGTGGACAAACATGTCGACGGGACAAGATCAGAAACACGCAGCACATGATCACTTTGGCATTTTGCCATAACCAATTAACGATCACTTTGGCAGTTTGCCATAATCAATTAACGACTAGAATTCAACGACAAAAAAAATAGGATAATGTTTTCGTTTGAAACCCCTAAAGTGACATTTAAATGGCGTCCCTAAGTGACATGCCTGCCCTGAAGCAAAACTAACACAATGCAATTCTACTAGATGATCTGAAAGGAACTGGGAGAACATGTCTAGCACAAAAGGATACAATTCTATTAAGATGTTCTGAAGGGAACTGGTAGAACATGTCTAGCACGAAAGGTGAAGTGAGAGCAATTAAAATATATAACCCCTGCCAATAGAGCCCAGCTTCCTTTCCCACCATCTGTCCTTGAGTCAATAATGTTTGTCAGTAAACATTTGCTTTTATACTTACGATATCCTGCCAAATGGGCCAAAGGCAGCTTTTACATCTTCTGTGGTTATTTCTGGGCTGAGGTCTCCGACAAAGACATGGAAGTGATCTGCAGAGAGAAACACACTGCTTAAGACGTGATGTACGATATGATACATGCTCTAAACAAACCTGCTACATAATCTCCGTTTCAAATTCCATAATAGTTCAAGAGCCTAATTTCTTGACTGGAGCAGTAGAGTTTGATCAGTGTTTGTTACACGGGCAATAGGACATCCACACTGACAACCAAAGTTGACTCTTCTCAAGCAGATATCACGGGTCATCATGTATCGATGTGTGAAATGACACAAAATCTGTTATGTGCAATGAAATCAAACATTATTTCTAGACACTTTTCCAAACGTTTGTATGATTGGCAATTAGGGATGCAGCGGTATACCGGTTGAAGGTATACCGCGGTTTGAAAACGTTGCGGTATCAAAACCACTCAAATTTGCCGTCATACCTTCCCCACGGTATCAGCCGTTTCCCCAAAACAAAGTGCCCAGGTCGCTTGCAGAGTGCAGCTTACGCGGCCCCTCCCCCTGGCTGCATGCCTACCTAGACTAGAGCACAGTAGAGAGGAGCCGCAAGGACCCCCCTGAACTTTCCCCCATCTAAAAAGACGACGTCGGCTGTATGGGAATATTTCGGCTATTGTAAAAACACAAATGGTCCACAATATCGCAATACCGTGGTATTTTTGTCCAAGGTTATCATACCGTCAAAAACTCATACCGTTGCATCCCTATTGGCAATCTTTAAATCCGGAAAAAAAGTAGAATATTTTTGCATCAGACTTTTCCAGACAGGAAAACCATGTTCCCATTCCCATTCCCATTCGATATGTGCATGGACTTACTACTTGTGTCTTTTTTCTGGCTGGTTGGCGTCGTGGCCCAGTTGACTTTGACCTCCTGTGGAGAGGGGCAGAGAGAGGACAGGCCAGGTGGGGTATGTTTACATCATTCACAGTATAAGACGACGACTGCCTTCAGCTGCTGTAGCGCTAAAGAAATCCTCCGCCTGTCGCGCACACTGGTGGCAACTGGGAAGGAGCTCCACTATGAGCACTCATTTAAAAGCTGACCTCGAGTACTGAGAAAATGAAAAATCCAAAATGACTAGGGACATTAAGTTCAATTTAATATATCTCAAACCGTCCCTCATTAACTGTTGAGGACAAATTATTGTGCCGAAGTTAAGGCCATTACTACTATCACTGCTGTTAAGAGTATCAGTTGGTATAATGCCAGTTCAACTGCAAAAGATATCCCATCATAATAGGTAATTTAATCTTTTATTAAAATCAAAATATGTCGTTACATTTTCTTAAAACAAGTGGAGAGAAAAATGAACATATTATGTCACTAGTCCAAAATTATTTTAACAAGTTGATCTTTCTTGGGAAAAACTAAATTCTTAATCTATCAGCAATGGATGGATGTTTGCATGGACATGTTTAGTTTAGTTTATTAAAGGATCCCCATTAGAAGGACATGACTGCACCTCTAACCTTCCTGGGGTCCTGTGTTTTACAGTGGAGACTCAAATTTAGAGACTGGTGGAATTTAAAACACTGGGAGCCAAAACAACCTGATGAGCGGAATCAACGCCAAGTAAATACGCTAATTCTCTAGAAGGCATATGACGTTCCAACTTCCACACCTAGAGCCCACCCGTCCCCCACTCACCCTGTAGATACGATAGCTTACCTTACCCATTATTTTCCGTCCATTCATAGCCGCCAGTGAGGCAGCAGCATGCCTGTGCTCATAGAATTCCACAAAGCAGTACGGATCATTTCCAGCCGTCTGTCAACAGGGAAACAACACTGATATTAAGTCCACAGCAAAAGGTAACATCATGGAATCACTGCAGGAGACAAGAGCCAACCAGTATTATCAGCCAACCAGCTATGGGCCACAGTATCAAGGACTGCTAGAGGGGGATTTATATCCGGTACATCTGTGGGTGAAGATGTTCTTTGGCAGTTGCATAAAACACCAATCTTTGAACTCTTCAGATTTGGTCCTTGCATAACTATGCTGAATATTTGATCACTAAATGTTAGTTACGGACAAACCATCATTATAGAGAGCCAAAGTGAACGTCACTTCATGCCTGCCTCTGTGTACCAGCGTCTGAAAAAATATGAATGGTGGTGAACGGAGACAGACAGTACTTTTTTTACCACGTGTGAATTTGGTCAATTTAAAAGATAACTATGCATGTCACGAAAGTCGCAGTTTCTCCCGAAACGGAAAGGTAAGGTTTAGTCTCGTCATCTCTCGCGTCACACCATCAACAACATGGACTGGCGGGAGAGCTCAGAGCTATCACTTATGCGACTGGTTGTGTCGTGTGTACTCTTTCTGATTCATGGTGGTGAACGGAGCGATACGCTACTTCTTTGCTCCTGTTTGAATTGTGCCACGGGAGTACACACATCATGTTTGTCAATGTAAAAAGATAACTCCGCAAGTCGAGAAAGTCACAGTTTGTGGTAAAACGGTGGCACTATAAGTTATAAATCAGAAAGACTACGCACAAACAGTCCTGTAAGCGACATCTCTCCCGCCAGTCCATTGTTGTTGTTGGTGTGACGTATAATGTGCGACATGAGATGTAGTTGATTCACAACACTAAACCATACGTTTCAGTTTCAGGACAAACTGCGAATTTCTTGACATGCATAGTTATCTTTTAAATTGACAAAATGTAACATGTGTATGTATCCCCGTGGCACAATTCAAACAGGATCAAAAAAGTAACGTCCGTCTCCGTTCACCACCGTTGTATGTTTTCTGACGCTGGTACAGGGAGAAAGGCAGGAAGTGACGTTCACTTTGGCTCTCTATAGCTATTAATTACACCCAAACAGAATTCATACAATGCAAATGCACATCTTCTGATATTTCAACAAACATTTGCCCTCAGAGGGACTACAAAAATGTGGACACACTAAAAAATAACAATGGATGCTTATAATAAATCCTCATTTTGTGTCAATACCATTGGTCCATCATATTCAAGGCCCTATTTAGGTTATGTTACACAAATCTGTTTCGGGTAGATGGTAAACAACCTTTTTTTTGTCAGTTCCTGGAGACAAAAAACGAAGTGTCCAATGCCATGGTGAACAACACTCACATCAACTATCATTTTACAGCTCTTGCAGGGTCCGATCTGTGTGAAGACCTGCAGGATGAGGGGCTCAGTGACGTCCCTGGACAGGTTCCCCACATACCTGCAAACAAGCGCAGAGAGATGGAGGGACGGAGTCTTTGTGAAACAGGAAGTAGCATGCAAACAAAGGCTAGTTAGTTACCCCAGCTAGCTACAACCCAACCCACCAGATCTGACAAGAACAATTCAGTCAAATCACACGGAAGCCAAAATTATAGTAACTGAAGTAAGAATATGAGCACTCTCTACTTTACATGGCCAAGTAGAGTGTGGCGACCCCCTTTCTTGGAGCAGTCTGGGCCTGTCTCTGAGCGTTGACGTGGCTTGTCTGCCAGCTAGCTAGATAACGCTAGCCGGTGGAGACATGCACTCAAACGGGCCTCATGCTAAGCGCTCTAGCAAGCTAACGTAGATAATAAAACCACATATTACTCCATCAGCGGAAAGCCCGGCGATTATTCGCCAACAATAAACACAGTTACTAACGTTCACTTTGTGAATGCACCATTCGACATATTTGTGCATTTTGGAACGAGCCAGTCGCTATCTGCGTTTGCAGTTTATAAGCCACTGTTAGCTTAGCATTAGTACTTCAGTTTCATTTTCAGACGAGCTAACGTTACGGCCCCGTCTATTTACATGGCTAAAACAGACATTACAGAACACGCTTTATGTCGAAAAGCCAAACGCTCATTACTACAGTTGTAAGTTGTGTTATCTATGTGGAATGTTAACGTGGATATATAATCGATGTTGTGTTAAAACAACAACGATTGTCGGGTTTTGTTTGCTAGAACAACGTGGAAACATTGCGCCGTAGTTACACGGAGCCTTCGCTCTCCTCCAGGACGTAGACAGGGCCGCTGTTAACTCACAAGGTTTTGGGTTGATCGTCGTCCATCATCATGGTTCAGTGGTCGCGTCCTGAGAAGGCTTTTAATCCGTTGACATACAAATAGCTTGTGCTGAACTTCAGCGACCGCAAACGTAAAGGTTATGTCTACTATTTGTATATATCAGTCGGTCCCCGAATCTGCTCTCACACACCGCAGACAGCCCAGTCTGATGCAAACAATGGGAAGTTGAAGATGGCGGAGGAGCGGCGTCAGCAGCGTCAACCTGCGCGCTGAAATGAAGCCAAAATCAAGCGCTCTCTTTCTCTCTCCAGTCTCCAACACACACACACGCACACACACACACACACACACACGCACACACACACACACACACACACGCGCGCATACACACGCACACACACACACACATCTACATGGCATAATAAATAACCATAGATAGTTCCATCGACGTATTACCTATGCAGAATAATAATTTGCACGAAGATATTCGTATCAACTAAAGTAACTACAATTGAGGAAATAACAGCTGGGAACATCTGGAAATTATGCACGTGACCCAGCCACAGAGTTCAACTACATGGCAAACTATTTCAGATAACTTTCTGTTGTTGATAATCAGCTTTTATGCAGATACGGCGTTTCAACAGAGTTGACCGTTTATACAGCAAAATATAATTGCTCTTAATTGTATGGGATGCAACAAAATACGTGCGCCGCCCGGGAATCGAACCCGGGTCGCAAGAATGGGAATCTTGCATGATACCACTACACCAGCGGCGCCACTGTTTTTTCGCTTAAGGGAAACTCCTTTTATTGTAGAATGAAAATTATAATGAAAGATCAGATTGATTGTTGATTTTATTGTAGAATGAAAATTATAATGAAAGATCAGATTGATTGTTGATAGAGAAGGGGAAATAAGGAAGGGAAATAGAGAAAACAAGATTAAAAATAAATAAACTATGAGAAATACATGGCGCATCTGATGCTTATCACAAGTTGCCCAAAGTCATTAAAGACATTAAAATCATTTAAGAAATAAATATTGAGAATGTTACAGAGAGGGAGGGATACGTTACAGATCGAGAAGTTTGGGTCAAATTTCGACCCCCACCTGGAACCATTGACTATCCTGGAACGCATCAACTCATGAGACTAGCCATTCTGATATTGAATGTTCAATCGTCACTGTCACTACACCTCCCTTTATATCGACCCTACACTTCCTACTTTTCTATAGCCTAGCCTACATGTAGCTCAGGGGTGTCCAAACCTTTTTGAATGGGGGCCAGATTAGATCATGTGAAAATACCGGGGGGCCACCCAGCTGCTTCTCCCATCATACGTATTGGTTATTTTTTTTTTAAACACACACACACAAATACTTATGTAGGCTACTCTGGATTTTGTTTACCATCTGAAAACGTTCTACCTAGGTGCTGTTCCTACTTGGTGCTTTTCTACAAACTGTATGATAGTGCTGTCATCAGGTGAATGTAAAAAAAATCTAATTGAACTTGCTTGATTAACCAATACTGTGTGGGCCACATAGTATATTTTGAGAGACAAGCCGAGGGCCACTTAATAGGTCTGCGGGCCGCAATTGGCCCCCGGGCCAGACTTTGCTCAATGCTCTATGACAGAGCATTGTGCTCTTACACCAGCTTGGGTCCCTGTCTTTCAAAGGTCGGTTGACTCACACACAGTCCCATGTCTGTGGAAGATAGCAATTATAACCCCTCTTCCGAAAAAACCTGTTCCACAAGAACACAATGATTATAGACCAGTAGCCCTGACCTCTATTGTAAGTAAATGTTTAGAAAAATTGATGGTGTGGAAGCTGAAGTCAAACATACATGGACAGTTAGATTCTTATCAGTTTGCCTATAAAGACAACCGTGGCACTGATGATGCAATACTTACCATAACACACTCCATCTTGCAACATATTGAAAACCCCAAGGCTTACGCTAGATTGCTGTTTGTAGACTTCAGCTCTGCTTTTAACACTCTGCAGCCACACATCCTTCTCAGTAAACTCAGTCAGATGTCTGTTAACCCATATATCATCAGGTGGTATCACTCATTCTTAACCAACAGGACCCAGCAGGTCCGAGTCAACCAGACACTGTCTGAGCCCAAGGTGATCAACACAGGTGTCCCCCAGGGATGCGTGAGTTCGCCCCCTCTTTTTACAGTGTACACAAATGATTGTAGAAGTATTCATTCAGGAATTTTCATTATTAAATTTTCAGACGACACTGCCATCTTGGGTCTTATAGATACAGACACAGACATTTCGAGTTATAGTCTGGAGGTCGAAAGGTTTGTACAGTGGTGTGAGGACCATCACCTCATTGTAAATACAAAAAAAACAGAGGAAATTATTTTTGATCCAGGGCACCTGGGGGATCATTCCCCAGTGTTAGTCCACAATGCCCAAATTGCCCAGGTCCATTCATACAAATACTTGGGTGTACATATTGATTGTAACCTATCTTGGAATGTCCATGTAAACTCTGTGTGCTCTAGGATCCAGCAGCGACTGTACTTCCTGTGACGACTCAGGGTGTTTGGGGTCGGACAGAGGATTTTGTTATTATTTTATCATGCTGTTATAGAGAGCATTTTTCGTTACGGTATGTCTGCTTGGTTTGGCAACTTACCAGTTAAGCTGAAATCACAAATAAATAGACTGGCTCATACTGCAATGAAAGTGATGGGGGTGAGGGAGCACCCCACCCTTCAAATACTCTTTGAGGAAACTGTAATCAGACAAGCTAGGAAGATCATTGCTGACCCCTCTCATGTCTTGTATTCAGAATACGAACTGCTTCCATCTGGCAGGCGTTACAGAGTCCCAATCAAGAACAAAAAAAGACACCTCAACAGATACAAATACTCTTTCATCCCCATATCAGTCAGTCTCCTAAACTCAGGTCATAGGTAATGTATTGTTGATTGTACTGTAAATTATTGATGTTTGCACCTTGGTTGTGTGTTTGCACATGTCGGCACTGGTGTGCTATGCACTATTGTTTTTTGTTGTTGTTGTTTTTGTTATGGCACTGTGTACCTATGTGGCAGCCTGTATGTCCAAGACAAATTTCCCTCGGGACAAATTAAAATAATCTTGAATCTTGCTCTATGACAGAGCATTGACCATAGAGTGTATGTTGTTGCCACAGGTTCAGGGAAGGATTTATGACATCACTGATGATGTGATGCGACACAGACAGAGCCTACAACATAAATTAAACTATGATGATGTCATAGATATGGTGACATCATCAGTGATGTCAAATCAGTGATGTCAACAATCTAGATATTGCAACATCAGTGTCATCAGTTATGACATCACTGATGATGTCACAATGTCCATGACATCATCAGTTGTGACAGTCCTACTTAAAGCCTCTGCAGGCAGGGGGAGTGGAAGAATCACAACCGCAATGAATACTCGAGGACTCCGCTCTCAGCTGAAGGACAGTGTACCGGTGGCAGGCTTGAGTCCACAGGGGGCTTATGGCGTCCAGGACTCTCTCCGCGGCGGCTTCACCAGTGTGAAGAATGAACTCCTTCCCAGCCACCCACTGGAGCTGTCCGAGAAGAATTTCCAGCTGAGCCAGGATAAGATGAATTTCTCCACACTCAGAAACGTCCAGGGTCTCCACGCTCCACTCAAACTGCAGATGGAGTACAGGGCAGCGAGACAGATCCAGCGTCTGCCGTTCTTGCAGAGTTCTAACCTGGCGTTGGACACGCTGCGAGGGAACGATGAGACCATCGGCTTCGAGGACATCCTCAGCGACCCAGCCCAGAGTGAGATGATGGGCGAGCCACACATGATGCTGGAGTACAAGCTGGGGTTGTTGTGAAAGAGGACGTATACACCCCCAAAATACATAGATAGACACATGCAGTTTTGTCATTTCTAAATGTTATAGCTCAGCCTAAATGATGTGGCTTAATTTGACAGATGACTATATAGCTACTGGTGATAAGAATTGTGATCATACTGACACTTGTTCAACAATAGGCCTACAAAATATGTTTTTCCATTAAAAAAAGACTGCAGTTGTGAAAGAGGACGTATACACCCCCAAAATACATAGATAGACACATGCAGTTTTGTCATTTCTAAATGTTATAGCTCAGCCTAAATGATGTGGCTTAATTTGACAGATGACTATATAGCTACTGGTGATAAGAATTGTGATCATACTGACACTTGTTCAACAATAGGCCTACAAAATATGTTTTTCCATTAAAAAAAGACTGCAGGGAAGGATTTATGACATCACTGATGACAATACAATACTTTTTGTGGTGTGTGTGTGTGTCCCCAACAACAGCATAAACAGCACAGATTTCATTCCAAAGGAGAAATAAAAAAAACACTGAAAATCCTCCATCATTCATATTTGGCAGGAGAAACGGTTGTCTCTATACTGTACCACTCTGATACACTGCTGCCATGCACTCTCAAGGACATCAACAGACTGCAGCGCATCATCCGCTGTGCTGAGAAGGTGATCGGATGCAACCTGCCATGCATTCAGGACCTGCACACCGCCAGGCAGTCTCATAAAATCATGGCCGACCCTCCCACCCCAGTCACAAACTCTTGGCAGCAAAAGACTGAGGTCTAACCCTAACCCACTCCCCCTCAGCAGGAGACTGAGGTCTAACCCTAACCCACTCCCTCTCAGCAGGAGACAGGTCTAACCCTAACCCACTGCCCCTCAGCAGGAGACAGGTCTAACCCTAACCCACTCCCCCTCAGCAGGAGACTGAGGTCTAACCCTAACCCACTCCCTCTCAGCAAGAGACTGAGGTCTAACCCTAACCCACTCCCTCTCAGCAAGAGACTGAGGTCTAACCCTAACCCACTCCGCCTCAGCAGGAGACTGAGGTCTAACCCTAACCCACTCCCCCTCAGCAGGAGACTGAGGTCTAACCCTAACCCACTCCCTCTCAGCAAGAGACTGAGGTCTAACTCTAACCCACTCCCCCTCAGCAGGAGACTGAGGTCTAACCCTAACCCACTCCCTCTCAGCAAGAGACTGAGGTCTAACCCTAACCCACTCCCTCTCAGCAAGAGACTGAGGTCTAACCCTAACCCACTCCCTCTCAGCAAGAGACTGAGGTCTAACCCTAACCCACTCCC
This sequence comes from Poromitra crassiceps, assembly GCF_964638095.1. NCBI lineage: Eukaryota > Metazoa > Chordata > Actinopteri > Beryciformes > Melamphaidae > Poromitra > Poromitra crassiceps. Next base: position 40,681,864 of record NC_139631.1, read on the forward strand.
TCTCAGCAAGAGACTGAGGTCTAACTCTAACCCACTCCCCCTCAGCAGGAGACTGAGGTCTAACCCTAACCCAACAAGGCCCGAAAGCCGTCTTTCCCAGACCCTACCAATCCCCCCCACCACTACCCCCTGAACACAGTTGAATCCCCCCACTGACATGAAGCCCCCCCCTATCAAACGTCATTTGCACTGGTTCCCAACCTTTTTTGTCTTATGTACCCTGTTTCTCCATGCCAAAAGTACCTCCTCACTCATGCGTGTTGATGATTACAAGTAAATCCATACAAAAGTTGTTTCACTGAACTGCTGGTGCTTGAGTTTTCCCTCTTTTTTCCTTTTGTCACCAGGCCTCCCTAAACCTGAATCTGGAGCGACAGCAACTGGATGTTTTTGAGGCATTTATCAGTAGCATGACAGTGTAACAGTTGACACTTGCCGGGGGAACTAGTTGCGGCGCGCACGTACCATTTTAACAATGGGTTCATGAAATGATTTGGAATATTTTTTTATATATAATTTTGGAGGTAAATTGTAATCCCCAATCTTTCCAAGTACCCCCTGCAAGCTGCTCAAGTACCCCTAGGGGTGCACGTACCCCTGGTTGAGAATCACTGCTTTTCAGCAACAGCAGCTAGACTAACTGCTACCAGAACTTTCTACTCCATTTGATTAGTCTTGCTAACTACACCGTGCACCGCTTGGACTGTAAATATCTATTTAATGCCTATTTCAATCCTGACAATTGCTGACCACTTGATCAAGGAAGTTAAACGAGTAAAACAAAACCCCCCAAAAAGAAGAATACTATTCATAATTTGGGGGGGGGGCGTTTACAGTCAGCCATCATCAAGCAAGTTCTGCTAAAGAGGTCGTTCCGTTATCCGTTATCCGTCTGCAGACTCTGCAGGCGGAGCTGTGACATCTCTGGGGGTGTGGCGTTTATTTGTCATGGTGATCAAATCTCTGTCCGTTCTGGGCATCAGGGAGGAAGAAGGCGTGGTGAGGAGTGGATTGGGGAGAACTCTGGAACGGAGCCTTTGATGTGGGGATCTGGACCATCATGGGCATTGTGGGCAGCAGGAACGGGTGCTATGCCGAATTCTGCATCCCCGACGAGAATTGCATCCCCAGCACATTTTGGGCTGTTTTTAAGCACCAAAGTCGGCCTCTATCAGACAGGACAGACCCGCCCCTGGCCTGGAGGTCACTTGATTTTAAGCGTCAATGTCAGCCTCCATGAGCCAGGACAGACCATGAGGTCACCTCTACCCGGATCAAAGTCAGCATCCAGGACGCAGGGAAGACGCCCACACCCTGCAGCTCAGTCTACACCGATTTAGGCTATTCAAGTCAAAACAGCCCAAAATGTGGTGACATAACATTCATAAACTATTGATGTCAGATCATTTCTCATCATTGATGAACACCCCCAAAGAAGATTATATCATTTTTAAACCGCATGTTGCTCCCACAAGGTGGGGATGCAATTCTTGCCGGGGATGCAGAATTCTACATAACACCAGCAGCAGAAGCCTGGGGGTGCATCAGCCTCAACGCACCTGAAGCCTGACTGTTGGTTGGTGTGCTCCAGCTGCTTCTGGAGGGGTAATCCTCCTCCCCCAGAGATCAAACCAGGCTGGGAGGTGAAGTGACTGTGGACAGGGTAGCTGGGCTGCTGGTGGGGGTGGTACTGCATGGCCTGAAACGCAGACACACCTCTGCTCTGAGAGCTACTGGTGAAACTGACTGGTACAGAGGGGTCAGGAGTGTAGCTGGAGGGATGATGGGCCTGCCCCCCCCCCCCCCATAGGGCTCATGAACCCCCTAACCTCCACTGAGCTGACAATGCTCTGTGCTGAATCGAGGTTGCGTCTGGTAGTGATGTCCCGAGATCACAGGAGTCGGAAACAGCTGTTTGCGTTCTCCTAGCAGCGCACCGGGCTGACTGGGGCTGACTGGACCGCCTTGCATGGTGATGAGGCAGACTGGGTTAGTAGCTGGCTGACGTCAATGTCTGCATGGAGGACTTTCCTGATCTGTATGAAGAACTGGTGTTTCTACTCTTGGAGTCCCTGAAGGTCCTCCTCCAGCTTCATGACCTGTTCTTTAGTTTCCTCTCAACTTAAAGCCCTCCTCTTCAGGTTGTTCTCTACTTCTTTCCTCCTCTTCCTTTCTTCCTCATCCTTCATCTTCTGCTCCACCATATTCTCCTCCTCCTCTTGCCTCTTGTGCTCCCTCTCCTTCATGATGTGCTTATGGAGGGCTCTGGCCACCGTCACCACGCCAATCATCACAAAACAGGTAGAGGCAAACATGGAAGGTGGTTTTTAACAATCAGAAGTGGTGGGCCTTAAATGACAAAAGGTTGAGAATCCCAGCATGTACTGTGGTCCACAGATAACAGTGGAACTATATGATTGATCAAAAATGGTTTCAATTCATGTCAATGAAATAGTGCTGAAGTTGATCAATTCATCAATTTGCTGCGGGGACCCCCTGGAACCCCTGGACGGACGCCCCCGGACCCCACATTGAGAACCACTGCTCTAAACCTCTGGGGAAACAAGTGGAGCAGCAACTGATGACTAGTGAAATTATGACATTATTTGGTCAAAGTGATACATTTTTGCATATCGTTTCCAAATAGATTTCTGCAAGATAAAACTTTGACTCACTCACGTTAAAACTAATCTGATTATAATTTCCATACCCAATTGACGCCCATGGTGTTCAGGTCAAGCATGCGTTAGGATTCTGTGGGGTTGCTGTCTCTTCTAATACATTTTCTGACATTTTTAATCTCATATAATTCTCAGCACAAGGATATTGCAGAATCATACAGAGGGGTTTGCTGAGAGACTGTCCCCATAACAGGAAGGTCACTGGTTTGATGCCTGCGACCACTAATGTGTCCAACAGCCTGAAATACAAAACACAACCAATGATTTCTATTTATGAACTACACTTGAGTTATGTCCTGTTCATTTGTGAGCCAACTTGAATGATATCCAGGGTTCCCATGGGCCCTTGAAATCCTTCAGGGGGCACGGCGATGCAGTGGTAGCACTGCAGCCTCGCACCAAGAAGGTCCTGGGTTCAATTCCCACCTGGGACACTGTGGGCACTGAGGGTGTGTCCCCATTCCCATGTCCTCAGTACCTACGGCCCAGGTGGGGTCATCAAAAAGGGCCTTTTTGTGTGGAGTTGGATGTTCTCCCCGTGCTCCCCTGGGGTTTCCTCCAGATAGGAACCCCCGATAAAAAAAAAACCATGGGCCATTGTCAAAGTCAATTTTATTGTCAATTACAAGACATACAGACAGAGCATCGGAATGCTGTGTCTCTCAATCCACAGTGCATTCAGTATACAGTACAAGTAGGAGACAACATAAATAACACAATAAAATACTAGGATAGAAATACCATAAAACATACAATAAAAATAATATTTCATCAATTAAGTTATATCCGGTGGGGACAAGGCACATAGACAAACACTGTAATAAAAAGTCAGATAATGCAAATAATGTCAGAAAGTGCAAAAGAAAAACATAGACAAACACTGTAATAAAAAGTCAGATAATGCAAATAATGTCAGAAAGTGCAAAAGAAAAAAAAGAAAAAACGAAAGCAGCAGAGTATTGTATAAAGTGACTGGTGCTGCTTGTGGCTGTATGTTCTGAGTTGACTGGGGACAGAGGGAAGAGAGAGGAGAGAGTTTAGCATGTGTTCTTAGTTAACAATCCATACTGGGGGCAGAGGGAAGAGAGGGTAGAGACTATCTCTATATACGAGATGGAATTGGGCCTGGAAAGTCTTTGAAAAGTCCTTCCTTGAAATGGATGTTTAAGAAGGTGTGGGGAACCCTGGATATCAGCCACAGTCCAGCTGCAGACGGGGCGCTCTGACCCAACATGCTGAGGGTGTGATTTTAATGTCGTCCACCAGATGGCGAGCTCAGCCCATATTTCCCAGCTGCATGGTGTTGTGGGAGCAGGTGGCTGGCTGTGCTGTCAGTCGGCTCAGTGTCACTTACACCCTCAGTGTGTCACCCGAGTGAAATGACAGTCTGCCACCTCGGGGTGTGTTTCTGAGCACATTGTTGTGCATGTGTGCATTTACAGAGTGTGTGTTTATAGTGTGTATCATAATTATGTCACATTTCTGGGTGCTGCCCTTCAGCTGAGAAATCAGTCAATATTAACATATTGTCCGTTTATCAATCTGTGCTTAATTATCAGTGTGTGTGTGCTGGGTGTCCGGGTAGTGCAGATTCCCTGTGTAGTGGAGAGCTCTGGTTCCAAGTTTCACTTTGACTTGTCACCATTGGGCATCGGTCAGGATGCAGAAAATATAATGTGTCCAGAAACAGCTTTTGTCCAGGTGAAAATATTTATTTGTCCAGCACACAATATTTTGGGAAATGAGGAAATACACAGGAGAAAACACAGGCGCTGCCCTTAGTCTGGAAGACAAACAGACATGATTAGGAAAAGACAATCAAATAGCCCATGTAAAATTAGGATACATTTCTCCATCTGAACTACAATATACAAACCAAGAATAAGGATATAGGATAAACAGTGTAAAGAATAAGGATATAAAACTAACATTAAACATAACCAACTTACCAGTGCTGTCTGCATCATGCCGCCCCATGCATTGGTGTGGAAGGAATGGAGGAAACTGAGGAGTGTACACTTAAATAGGAGGGAGGGAACTCAGGTGAAATGAATGGGGACAATCAGTGAGGGAACCAACAGGTGAACAAAATAACTAATTAGTGAGGAGTAAAGCTAGGGAAAGAAGTGCACGGGGTAAAGGAAGTGAACTGGGTGAGGAGAGGAAGTGGAAAAACTAAGAATAAAAGGAAAATCATAAAGTTCAGAACACCCTGCCTATACAATACAAGGGTCGCAGGTTCAAGCCCCCGTGTTATGTCCGGCTTGGTGGGGTGTCCATAGGCACAATTGGCCGTATCTGCAATGGCGACCTGGCAGAAGGCACAGGCTTTTGAGGGATAGGGGGTAGGGGATAAAAAAAATACAAAGTTACTTAGAACAAATTAAAACACAAGTTAAAACACAGTTAAAACATAGCAAGACAGACCGAGCAAACAAATCAAAAACAGTCGGAGCAGACAGGCAGGGGATAAGAGTTAGTTTAGGAAGCAGTTGCAGGTGTCAGTGAATATGTCCATGATAGAGTCCTTGAAAGCTGATTTGGAGATGAAATTGTCCAGTTTTAGTGTTTTTTGTAAACCATTCCAGTCTGTGGGCACAGCAGAAAGATGACTGATCGATTACAGAGTGAGTTTTGGGGACTTTCAGCAGGATGATGTGTCCCGTACGCTGCACTATAGTGGCTCCTCTGGTCGGTCGGGGCACCTGTTTGACAGGGAGGGGAACTGGGGGGAATTAGGTGATCCTCCTACGACACGTCTTGCTGGTGAAACTCCTCACTGTCAGGTGAAAATAACCAGTGGTGACTACATATGTATCAGAGGAAGCATTTGCTTGTCTACAACCCTCCCCGTATGCTCTCCCCAGATCGGCAGAAGGGGTGGAGCAACGACACCCTAACAGGGGAATTGGCCAAGTACAATTGGGGGAGAAAAGGTGTGTGTGTGTGTGTGTGTGTGTGTGTGTGTGTGTGTGTGTGTGTGTGTGTGTGTGTGTGTGTGTGTGTGTGTGTGTGTGTGTGTGTGTGTGTGTGTGTGTGTGTGTGTGTGTGTGTGTGTGTGTGTGTGTGTGTGTGTGTGTGTGAGAGAGAGAGAGAGAGAGAGTGATTTCAGTAGGTCATAAGCCAGGCAGGGTGAGCTAACAGGCTGACAAATGGCTGTTCGCTCCATGCCTCAGAGTCTGTCAGAGCTGGAGACAGAGAGCCAGGCTTTATGGACAGAGTCTGTTAGGCTGGTTTCACACCGACGACCCAAGCCTTGCCTATGCCTTGCCTTTACCCACGCTTTTTAATAGGCGTCCGTTTTAGTCAACGAGGCTGTGTACACCGTGCGCCTGAGCGTGAACCCTGCGTGTACCCACGCCTTGCCTATGCCTTGCCGATTTTATCGAATAGGTGTGAGTTCTATTTTGAAGCCGACAAGGCGCGTGCAGGCAGACTTCTTCTGTCAAGCGATGAAAGAAAAACGCACAATATCCGTCGGAAATGGAAAAGTCAACTGAATTTCAAAATAAAATGGAGTTACTACAACATGTTGAGCAGAGAGACAGAGATATTGACGGGTGGCTATCACGTGGGGCTTTCTCCCCGTCGGCAAACAAATCTTCATGAGAGAGAATAGCGACCGAAGAAGCAAGATGGACAATGTTGTTGTGCCAGGCTGCCAGCACATATTCTTGCAAGATCACCTCTCTAAAATGTCCGACTATAGTCAGACCTGGTTATACATATCCAGCATCAATATAACATTAAATATATCCGATTTATTTTACCTAGAGGCTACCCATGACAATTCTGGACAACACGTGAAAAAATACAGTCGGGAGAGAGGAGAGGCGCTTGTGACTCGGCTCCAGGTTCGGCGTGCAAAAGGCGTGCGGTGTGATCGCAAAAGCGTAACAGGTTCACGCCCAGCTCGGCGTAGGCGTGGGTTGAGGCAAGGCAAGGCTTGGGTCGCCGGTGTGAAACCAGCCTTAGAGCTGGAGACAGAGAGCCAGGCTCTATGGACAGACAGTATGTTAGAGCTGGACACAGAGAGCCAGGCTCTATGGACACAGAGTCTGTCAGAGCTGGAGACAGAGTGCCAGGCTCTATGGACAGACAGTATGTTAGAGCTGGAGACAGAGAGCCAGGCTCTATGGACAGAGTCTCTCAGAGCTGGAGACAGAGAGCCAGGCTCTATGGACAGAGTCTGTCAGAGCTGGAGACAGAGAGCCAGGCTCTATGGACACAGAGTCTGTCAGAGCTGGAGACAGAGAGCCAGGCTCTATGGACAGACAGTATGTTAGAGCTGGAGACAGAGAGCCAGGCTCTATGGAGAGAGTCTGTCAGAGCTGGAGACAGAGAGCCAGGCTCTATGGACAGAGTCTGTCAGAGACTCTGTCCATAGAGCCTGGCTCTCTGTCTCCAGCTCTGACAGACTTGAGCTGGTGACAGAGAGCCAGGCTCTATGGACAGAGTCTCTCAGAGCTGGAGACAGAGAGCCAGGCTCTATGGACAGAGTCTGTCAGAGCTGGAGACAGAGAGCCAGGCTTTATGGACAGAGTCTGTCAGAGCTGGAGACAGAGAGCCAGACTCTATGGACAGACAGTATGTTAGAGCTGGAGACAGAGAACCAGGCTCTATGGACAGAGTCTCTCAGAGCTGGAGACAGAGAGCCAGGCTCTATGGACAGAGTCTCTCAGAGGAGACAGAGGCTCTATGGACACAGAGTCTCTCAGAGCTGGAGACAGAGCCACTGAGCCAGGCTCTATGGACAGAAAATCTGTCAGAGCTGGAGACAGAGACACTGAGCAGGCTCTTATGGACACAGACTCTGTCAGAGCTGGAGACAGAGACACTGAGCAGGCTCTTATGGACACAGAGTCTCTCAGAGCTGGAGACAGAGACACTGAGCAGGCTCTTATGGACACAGAGTCTCTCAGAGCTGGAGACAGAGACACTGAGCAGGCTCTTATGGACACAGACTCTGTCAGAGCTGGAGACAGAGATGTCAGGAGATGAGTTAGTGAGCACATTACAGCTGAACTCACTCAAAGTGGCCATGCTCTCTTTCTCTCTCTGGCTGTCTCTGATCTTTTTCTCCTCAAACAGCTAACCCATAGGGTTGTTAAGGAGGCGATTCAATTCATTCATCAGACATTTGGGTGTTAACGATGAATTCCTTCTAGTTGCCATCAACTGAAAAGTATCAACATTCTGTGATACAAAAATTCTGTTAAATTCAAAACTTTGATTAATAGCCATCTAGGAAGTTCATATGCTTTGTGCAACAATTTAGACTGGATCAACTTTGTAGGAGCAGAGTGTTTTCACAATTCAAAATAGTGGAAAAACTGTCATGGCTGAATTGAAAACCAATGGATTTGTCTTGAGCCAGGAAATCTGAGTTTTTATTTGAGGCTTTACGGATAATTAATTGACCAAAGGTTATTTGCTATAGTGCTGATCAGTGTGAGTAGTGGAGGAGAAAGCTATCCACTAAATTACTCCAGGACCAGTTTCATTGTCGGTTTCATTGGTATATATTTTGCTCTTATCTGCTCATTCACTGTCAAATTGAAGCCCACAATATAAAACTAGTATGGGCACGGGCACATCAGCCAATACTTGACCTGCGTCTACTTGATGTCTGTGAGTTTAGTGGGGTTGGGAAAGTCCTGGATCATGGAGTGTTTGTATGCAGGGCACTGACTGAGTACAGTACTGTGTGCACTACAGGGCACTGACTGAGTACAGTACTGTGTGCACTACAGGGCACTGACTGAGTACAGTACTGTGTGCACTACAGGGCACTGACTGAGTACAGTACTGTGTGCACTACAGGGCACTGACTGAGCAGTACTGTGTGTGTGCTACAGGGCACTGACTGAGTACAGTACTGTGTGTGTGCTACAGGGCACTGACTGAGTACAGTACTGTGTGTGTGCTACAGGGCACTGACTGAGTACAGTACTGTGTGTGTGCTACAGGGCACTGTCTGAGTACAGTACTGTGTGTGCTACAGGGCACTGACTGAGTACAGTACTGTGTGTGCTACAGGGCACTGTCTGAGTACAGTACTGTGTGTGCTACAGGGCACTGTCTGAGTACAGTACTGTGTGTGCTACAGGGCACTGACTGAGTACAGTACTGTGTGTGTGCTACAGGGCACTGACTGAGTACAGTACTGTGTGTGCTACAGGGCACTGTCTGAGTACAGTACCGTGTGTGCTACAGGGCACTGACTGAGTACAGTACTGTGTGTGCTACAGGGCACTGACTGAGTACAGTACTGTGTGTGCTACAGGGCACTGTCTGAGTACAGTACTGTGTGTGCTACAGGGCACTGACTGAGTACAGTACTGTGTGTGCTACAGGGCACTGACTGAGTACAGTACTGTGTGTGCTACAGGGCACTGACTGAGTACAGTACTGTGTGTGCTACAGGGCACTGACTGAGTACAGTACTGTGTGTGCTACAGGGCACTGTCTGAGTACAGTACTGTGTGTGCTACAGGGCACTGACTGAGTACAGTACTGTGTGTGCTACAGGGCACTGACTGAGTACAGTACTGTGTGTGCTACAGGGCACTGACTGAGTACAGTACTGTGTGTGTGCTACAGCGTACTGACTGAGTACAGTACCGTGTGCACTACAGCGTACTGACTGAGTACAGTACTGTGTGTGCGCTACAGCAGAGCTAAGGAAACAGGGCTTGAGGACGTACGTGCAAATTGTTTGAGTGACTATCTGTGCACGTGTGTTTGTGTGTGTGTGCGTGTGTGTGTGTGCGTGTGTGCGTGTGTGTGCGTGCGTGCGTGTGTGTGCGTGTGCGTGTGCGTGTGTGTGTGTGTGTGTGGGCGCGCACGCACGCACGTGTGTGTCTCTGTATTTCCATGCAAGTGACAGCTTGCGGCAGTGGCTGACAGCAAATAAACATGTTGCAGTAATTAACCTTGACAGGCCCAATGTGGCGCCAACAGCAGAAACCTGCTAATGACACAATTAATCCATAATTAAGGCATTCTGTCACACCCCACACTCTCACGCACGCACACACACACACACACACACACACACACACACACACACACACACAAAATGGTCACTGCGCATTGTGCGTGTGTGTGTGTGTGTGTGTGTGTGTGTGTGTGTGTGTGTGTGTGTGTGTGTGTGTGTGTGTGTGTGTGTGTGTGTGTGTGTGTGTGTGTGTGTGTGTGAATGAACAGTTTTATGGCACTGACATATATGGCAGCTTATTGCTTTATGGTAGTTTTTCATTATGTGTAAATGTAGTGTGGAGTGAACATTTGTTGAGTCAAATGCTCTCAAAACAAACAACATGGCAACATGATTCCAGGGTTATAATCCGCTCCCATAAGCCACAGCAATATATAAAAGACCAGGAAATTGAATCAGCAGAGTATACTGACTCTACTGTATATCGCTGGAGAGCAAACCGACACAGATGCAGCTTGAGCCACACACTGCACAGCGACTGTGGGCAGAACAGAGCCGAGTTACAGCGGCTAAACTCACACACTGCACAGCGACTGTGGGCAGAACAGAGCTGAGTTACAGCAGCTAAACTCACACACTGCACAGCGACTGGGCAGAACAGAGCCGAGTTACAGCGGCTAAACTCACACACTGCACAGCGACTGTGGGCAGAACAGAGCTGAGTTACAGCGGCTAAACTCACACACTGCACAGCGACTGTGGACAGAACAGAGCTGTTACAGCGGCTAAACTCACACACTGCACAGCGACTGTGGGCAGAACAGAGCCGAGTTACAGCGGCTAAACTCACACACTGCACAGCGACTGGGCAGAACAGAGCCGAGTTACAGCGGCTAAACTCACACACTGCACAGCGACTGTGGGCAGAACAGAGCTGAGTTACAGCGGCTAAACTCACACACTGCACAGCGACTGTGGGCAGAACAGAGCTGTTACAGCGGCTAAACTCACACACTGCACAGCGACTGTGGGCAGAACAGAGCCGAGTTACAGCGGCTAAACTCACACACTGCACAGCGACTGTGGGCAGAACAGAGCTGAGTTAGAGGCTAAACTCACACACTGCACAGCGACTGTGGGCAGAACAGAGCCGAGTTACAGCGGCTAAACTCACACACTGCACAGCGACTGTGGGCAGAACAGAGCTGAGTTACAGCGGCTAAACTCACACACTGCACAGCGACTGTGGGCAGAACAGAGCCGAGTTACAGAGGCTAAACTCACACACTGCACAGCGACTGTGGGCAGAACAGAGCTGAGTTACAGCAGCTAAACTCACACACTGCACAGCGACTGTGGGCAGAACAGAGCTGAGTTACAGCAGCTAAACTCACACACTGCACAGCGACTGTGGGCAGAACAGAGCTGAGTTACAGCGGCTAAACTCACACACTGCACAGCGACTGTGGGCAGAACAGAGCCGAGTTACAGCGGCTAAACTCACACACTGCACAGCGACTGGGCAGAACAGAGCCGAGTTACAGCAGCTAAACTCACACACTGCACAGCGACTGGGCAGAACAGAGCTAAGTATACCTAAACTCACACACTGCACAGCGACTGGGCAGAACAGAGCTAAGTTACAGCGGCTAAACTCACACACTGCACAGTGACTGTGGGCAGAACAGATCAGCTGAGTTACAGCGGCTAAACTCAAGAGTTACAGATCCACAGACTCGTAGAGCCCCTCTGCACTGCTTGATACAGTATACATAAGCAACAGAGAAGTTTGTATTCTGCACCGATAAGCAACTTCTGATCGCACTTTATTGAACTATTGGCTTCCTGTCTGCTCTCATCTGCAACTGCATGTTTGTGTGGTATTCCTCTGTAACGCGTGTTATTGCGCTTTTATGTTATGTGTTTTTATTGGATTTTTTATTGTGCTTTCATTATTTTTTCTTTGTTTTATTGCACTCCCCCCCCCCCATAGTCCCTGTCTGCAAACAAAATGCTCATTTTATCAGTTATTTTCAACCCCTTTCATATAAACAACTGCTCATTTATTAGGGCCACAGACCCCCATTTGATGATATTTTGTCTCTCGGACCTAAATCTGTGAATATCCTTTTATTGTTAGATGATTTTGTCCAGAATTCCACGACTATCTGTATTGTAGAAATACAATAATATAGTGAAACGATTATCAGTCTTTCTCTTTAAACTGATCGTAAGTGAAATGCTGGTGAACCTTAACAATAATCTTCAATTTGCTGGAGAGTGGGGACCCCCTGGAATCCCCTCAAGGACCCCCGGTAACCTGCCGAACACCTCGCGTTGAGAACCACTGCCTTATACTCACTCACTCACTCACTCACTCACTCACTCAAACACCTTTGTCCCATAACTTATGGGACAAAGGGGTGTTTGAGTGAGTGAGTGAGTGAGTGAGTGAATGAACAAATAGATGGATGAATAGTCAAGTTTCAAGTCAAGTTTATTTATATAGCCCTAATTCACAAGCATGTCTCAGAGGGCTTCACAGAAAGTATGTCTAGCTGATTCTAGCTAACACACAGTAACAAGAATATACAGAATAAAGATAACATTTGAACATTTGAAGAAAGCAGGAGAGTGGAGGAGGGAGGGAGAGGGAGGAGAGGGGGGAGGTGGGGAGAAAATAGGAAATGTGGAGGAGGAGAGAACAGAGGAGGAGAGATGAGGGTGCAGGGGAGGGAGAGCCAGGGTAGAGGTAGGGTCTAGGGTTGGGGGAGGGGAGGGAGTAGGATACGGGCCCGGATTAGGGCGAGGGTGGGGAGAAATGGGAAATGTGGAGGAGGAGAGAACAGAGAAGGAGAGGTGGGAGGGTGCAGGGGAGGGAGAGCAGGGGGAATGTGAGAGGGAGGAGAGGGCAGAGAGGAGGAGAGAACAGAGAAGGAGAGGTGGGAGGGCGCAGGGGAAGGAGAGCAGCGGGAATGTGAGAGAGGGGAGAGGACAGAGAGGAGGAGAGAACAGAGAAGGAGAGGTGGAAGGGTACAGGGGAGGTAGAGTATCTAGGGTGGAGGGAGGGAGTAGGATACGGGCCCGGATTAGGGCGAGGGTGGGGAGAAAATGGGAAATGTGGAGGAGGAGAGAACAGAGAAGGAGAGGTGGGAGGGTGCAGGGGAAGGAGAGCAGGGGGAATGTGAGAGAGGGGGGAGGACAGAGAGGAGGAGAGAGGCAGAGAAGGAGAGGTGGGAGGGTGCAGGGGAAGGAGAGCAGGGGGAATGTGAGAGAAGGGAGAGCAGGAAGTGGCAGGGATTCAGGAAAATAGGGGAGAAGAGGAGAAGGAGCAGAGGGGGGGAGAAGGAGGAGAGAGCAGGAGAAGGGAGGGGGGGGCGGTGGGATGTGGGGGAGGAAAGAGCATGGAAAGAGAGGAGAACAGGAAGGGGGAAGAAGGGAAGAAGCGGGGGAAGGGGGAAAGAGAGAGGGGGGGGGAGAAGATCAGACAACTGACTACTCTAAGCATTAACCAGAGCTAACTGGGACATAGTATCTAGCTAATCTACAGCCTAGTCTGGCCTATCCTACCCTGCTCTAGTCTGATTTTAGCCTGAACACTATAACAGGTCAGCCTTAGGCTGTAGCTAATCTATCGCCTACCTAAGCTGTTCTAAACCAACCGGCAGCCCTCGACCAGTGATGAAGAGCACCAATGCCCCCCGACCCGGCCCCCGCCCACATAAGGCGTGGGAGGGAAGGCCAGGCCGGGACACAGCGGCACCCCCTCACCCCCAGTGAACGCAAGAAAACCTTTCCACCATATGGTGGCAATCCACACATGGATCGCCACATGGATTGCCCCAGTGACTTGGCTGAGGAGGAACCTTGTGAGGTTGTTGTGCTAGGGGCCCATTGCTGCGGCCCGGGCGGACCCAGCCCCCACGCGACCCGCCCCCCCAGCCCCCAGCCACCAGCATAGTGACTGAGAGCGTGAGAGCAGGCCACGCGGGGGACGGGCCCACCCAGGCCACAGCAGCGGACCCCCATCCGGGGACTCCCCTCCGAGACAGGCCGAGAGATGCCGGGCTAAACCATGCACAGAGTTTCCGATAATGAAACTCTGTGAATGGTTTATTATGGAAATAAAATTTACAAGAGAACAGAAAATTGAAAATGTAAAAAAGAGTCCAACAGAAGGGATATAAAAATGTAATTTTTAAATTATCCTAAGATCAGGGAAGGGAGTTGAAAATCTAAAAAGTAGAGTCCAAAAAGAAATAGAAAATGTAGTCTTTAAGTGTTCGTAGGTTTAGAGAATACTAGTTAATTAGCTAGGTGAAAAAAGGGGTAACAAGATTGGGAGTTCCATGAGGATGATCTGAGGAATCCATGAGTCTGCGTTGGTGACATGGATTAAGAGGAGGGGAGGGGAGGATAGGAGTCGGAGGTGATGATTAAGAGGAGGGGAGGATAGGAGTTGGAGGTGATGATGAGGCGGCGGGGGGGAGGGGGGGGGTCTGGGGGGGCGCCCCCCCCTTCCCTTAGGCAAGCAGGTGACCAGGATGATGAGGATAGGGGTCGGTGATGGTGATGAGCCCGGGGTGTCAGACAGTAGAAGGAGTAGTGGGTAGATGGCCTAGAGTGACGACAGGTGGCTAGGGCGATGACGGCCGGACCTAGGGCTGCAGCGGTGGGGTGTACGTCAGGCCAATGAAGGACACCTGAGGGGGAGAGAGAGAAGAGAGCGGGGGAATCTGCGCAGAGGTGGAACTAACTCTATAGACAACAATAAAATTAGGTCAAATCAAAATTTATTAGGATTATTTAGGATGACTAATATTATACTGCTAATTCAGGTCTAGGTAGTCTAGGTCTAAGTTTAGACTGATACTGCTGGCTTGTGATAGCCCGCTCAGCAGTTCAGGACTAGGTTTATTCACCAGCTATTAGATTTTCTATCTGAGCTACTGGATCGGCTGATGCCATATTATTAAATTAGGTCAAGTCTAAGTTTATACTGATACTGCTGGCTTGAGATAGCCCGCTCAGCAGTTCAGGACTAAGTTTATTCACCAGCTATTTGATTTTATATCTGAGCTACTGGGTCGGCTGATGCCATATTATTAAATTAGGTCAAGTCTAAGTTTATACTGATACTGCTGGCTTGAGATAGCCCGCTCAGCAGTTCAGGACTAAGTTTATTCTTCAGCTATTTGATTTTATATCCGAGCTACTGGATCGGCTGATGCCATATTATTAAATTAGGTCAAGTCTAAGTTTATATTGATACTGCTGGCTTGTGATAGCCCGCTCAGCAGTTCAGGACTAAGTTTATTCACCAGCTATTTGAATTTATATCTGAGCTATTGGATCGGCTGATGCCATATTATTAAATTAAATTAGGTCAAGTCTAAGTTTATACTGATGCTGGCTTGAGATAGCCCGCTCAGCAGTTCAGGACTAAGTTTATTCACCAGCTATTTGATTTTATATCTGAGCTACTGGATCGGCTGATGCCATATTATTGAATTAGGTCCAGTCTAAGTTTATACTGATACTGCTGGCTTGAGATAGCCCGCTCAGCAGTTCAGGACTAAGTTTATTCACCAACTATTTGATTTTCTATCTAGGCTACTGGGTCGACTGATGCCATATTATTTAAATTAGGTCAAGTCTAAGTTTATACTGATATTGCTGGCTTGAGACAGCCCGCTCAGCAATTCAGGATTGTATGTACTCAAGAGCTAATAAATATTTCTAGAGAATGACATCATCAAACATAACCATCAAGCACAACCAAATGATTGGGAGAATAAATGGGTTTTGAGTCTAGTTTTGAAGATTTCAATGGAGCCAGCTTCCCTAACTGACGGAAGCTGGTTCCAGAGATGTGGGTCCCTATTCTCCCACAGGCCTTCGGCGCTAAAACGGGCCTTAAACGCAAAAAAACGTGCCTTGCGCCTGTTTCGGGAAAATATCAATAGGCTTTAGGCTGCCAAATGCGCTTTAGGCCGAATGGGCGTGGCGGAGTCCCTGAATGCGCCAAAGTGGGCGTGTCGGCCTTAAATCTCGGCGTACTGATATCTTGGCACCTGCCTTAAATTTAGCGCTTTGCGCCTTTGAAAACCAGGCCTATTCACTGCGCCAGTGCACTTGTGCCTCTCCCCTGTCACCCTTCTCTGTCTCTCTCTGAAACCAGGCCTATTCAGTGCGCCAGTGCTCTTCTGCCTCTGAGTCACCCTTCTCTCTCTCTCTCTGACTCCCTCGCTCAAACAGACACAACACATAGCAGCACCCAGCTTCCCATAGGAAATAGCAGTTGTAAGTTTACTGCCTGTGAATGTCCACTCCCAGCATGCAATTGGGTCCTCCATTTCGCTACTAAATAGAGCCGAAATAGATATAAAAGGTAGATCTAAAATAATGTGTAATGGTAAGACAACCTGCAATTGTCGAACATTTCAATATTGGACCAAATAAAACATGAAATGAAACACCACCCTATGTGAAACATATATGTCCTCTTGAGCCTATATATACCCTGTGTGGATTTAACGTGATTTAGGTAAGTGACAGCGGAACGCGCTTCGGAAGCTTCTACTGTCATCTGCTATACTGTGATGTGCGCTCCAATAACTTCGCCCTACTCCACATTTAGTTTTACAATAAAAACACATTTATGCAATGACTTTACATAATGTAGGGTATATTTATGTGCATCATTCTACCTGCAGCAGGGGAGAGAAAACGATATCTTTCTGGACAAACTTTCACCAATCTAATAGGCTATATTTTTCTAGCTGATGCATAGAACATTATTTTCACTTTGATCTTGCTATAGTGTAGCGTATTTACATGCTTGCAGTATTGAAACTGCAGTTAGATTGGTTTGAGAAGCATAATAATATGGAATAATAGCCTATAATGCAGACAGACAGGCTGGATGAAGGGAGGGGGGGGGGGGGCAGAGCGTTTGGCTTTCGTCTGGTTTTGCGGGATCACTGGAATTGGAGCTAAAAAGGCAAGCGTGCGATTCGTTTATTGCACTTATCCAATGAGCATGACGGTGCATAATTTTACGCCTAAAAGGCGTGGTTGTAATGCTTTGGGCTGCATCTAGCGCCAGCACGACGATATCAAGTGCGCCTTTCCACGCCCACTGCTTTGATCTGCGCCTGCCGCTCGGCCTAGAAACTGCGCCGATGCAACGATAGAGCCCGTGGAGCACGGTAAGAAAATGCTCTGCTACCTGCTGATTTTTTCTTAATTTTAGGGACGGTAAGATAATTACCGTCCTGTGAGCGGAGAGTACGCGTGGGAACATAAGGAATGATTAGCTCAGATAAGTACGGAGGTGCGAGCCCGTGCAAAGATTTATAGGTTAACAGAAGCACCTTAAAGTCTGATCTGGCCTGAATTGGGAGCCAGTGGAGGGAGATTAAGACCGGAGTTATATGATCAAACTTCTTAGTTCTAGTTAGAATTCTAGCAGCGGCGTTTTGCACGAGTTGTAATTTATTTGTGCTACAAAGTGGAAGGCCAGAGAATAAGACATTACAGTAATCGAGTCTAGATGAAACAAAGGCGTGTATTAAGGTTTCGGCATCCGTTGCATTTAGCAAGGGACGGATCTTTGAGATATTGTGAAGATGAAAGAAAGCTATTTTAGTGATGTCCTTAATGTGAGCATCGAATGACAGAGTAGGATCAAAGGTAACACCTAGGTTTTTCACCTTTGAGTTTGGAGTAATTACGCAGTTCTCAATGTTCAGACTAAGATCAGTGAGAAATGGAAGTTGGGTTTTTGGGCCAATAATGGTTGAGAAGGCCTGCAGCTTCCTCAGAGCAGTGTGTGAGTGCTGAAACACTCGTGACTACAACACCAAACACACACTTTACATCATTTCACACGGGATATTTGTCATGATGAGGAATAGCACCCTTGGGCAGGACGGGGCGAAGACAATGCAGTTTATCCAGGACAGTCGTGTTTGGTGCGCTGTTAGAAGTGACCAGTTTTTTTGCAAGTCTAAGGCAAGTATGTGCAAGCTAAGCTGAACTGATTGTTTTATGTAGAAGCTGAGGACATTTTTAAAAACGACTTCATCATGCACTTAATCTGTTTGACAACTTCCTGGCCCCGTTTGAGATTTACAGTTTAGATCCCTAGACTCTGTTGACAGCACTGGCAGCTCGCATCCCTCTACTGGTGCACTAGGTGATACACTCTTTCTCTTAATAGCACCAGTCGGCTCAATATAGCATCCCCTACCCTACAGAGATATCACGGGTGGATGACAACACATCGAGAAGCATAAAAATAAATGAAGACAGATGGACGGACAGATGCACGCTTCTCCATAATCTAGGCCCGATAAAACTTGTTAAAAACTGCTCTAGTCATCATCAGCCTATCAGAACACAACAGATTACCCCTGCTTTAGTCATCAGCCTATCAGAACACTTTGAGCTTGTTGAAGCAACAGATACCCTCCAATGATATTCCCCTTATGTAGCCACGCCCATTTGACCCGGTTGTGTGGTCGTGTGACGACTTCCGGCAATTTTTTTTTGCTGGCTGCTCCAATATAATCTAACTCTGAATTAACTAATAATTTGGCCAATTGTATGTAACATACCAAATAAAAGCAAATGGCAATGTCTAAGAATGCAACGCCATGTAACTGGCTCGTTAAGTCTCGCATTCCAGGGAATTACGTTAACGTCTGCGGGTCTTATTGACCTAAGTGGCTCGAGCTGCCTCGGAGGAGAGACAACTATCTGAAGCTTTCTTTGTTGGAGTCCAGGTATGTTTTACAAGAAAGTGCTCGTCATTGTCGACGATAACGTTATCTGACCTGGCTAACAGTGGATACTCGCTTGCTTGCTGTGTACCAAGCTCAAAGTAGTAGGCTACGTTCTTTATTTTACCCCCTGCGCTGTCCGCTCCAAAAACAACTCTCTTATTTTGCGCCGTGACCGCCGGAAGTGTTAACAGGACCCGAAAGAATTTGGCCCACTGTAAGGTCTGAACATAATATGAATAGGAAGGGAGAAATCAGTAGTGTGTTGGATTTTTCATTCATAGAAAGCACTGCTGGTAAACCAAACTGTTGCAAATGAGTATTGTATCCGTTTCAAATGTTTAGTATTGATTTTTATTGATACTATCGATACCTTTGACAACCCTAACCCAGATGCCATTTTTATCATTATAATTGATAGAAGACTTCATTCATTCAGAGTCTGCTGCTCCCTCCAAGCTGATAGTTTGGTGAGTTACATCTAACAACTTATCACACTGACCAAATCTCCAGGACAGAAGCAGGTTTGTAAGTTTTGGTGGTAAATGATATCAGAGGCAGAGGGGCTTTGCCCTGGTTTAGTTTGTAGTGAATTGATGCTACTGTTTAATATTCCCGCACAGGAATCTGGCACACCCCAAGGACATTT
>NC_139631.1:40708419-40725919 GCF_964638095.1 Poromitra crassiceps
CTAGGCCTGTGTTGACTGACGTGTCTCAAACCACTTTCAGACCACCGACCAGGGTCTGACCAGGGTTACTTCACCCATGTTCAATGTTCCCATGTCAACAAAGCCGTCACTTCCTGCTTCAGCACTGTACCAGAGATTTTCATCTGCCATTTATTTTCCCATAGACATTTTGTAAAATGCTTATAAAAAGAGTTCAAACCAAATGGTTCAGATATTTAGAAACAGGAGAGATCGCATAACATTTCACTCGGACCAAAACGTAAAAAAAAAAAGGGGGTTTAAAGAAAATATTCTTTCGATGTTTTTTTAAGTTTTGGTCCGAGTGAACTGTTCTAGTCTCCTCCGATTCTAAATATATCTAACCCGTTTGGTTTGACCAAGTACTCTTTTTATAAGCATTCTACGAAATGTCTATGGGAAAATAAATGCTGAAGAAAATCTCTGGTACAGTGCTGAAGCAGGAAGGGACGTTCACTTTGGCTCTCTATGTCCATGTTACTCGCAGAGCATGCGTGCGTGTGTGTGCGCACACACACACACACACACACACACACACACACACACACACACACACACACACACACACACACTGACCAGAGCTCCCCCAATGATATGACCAAGGTCAATGCACCATAGGCAAATGTTGTCTGACGCTATACATTTGTTCCTATATGGACTTTATATTTTGCTATGTGTAACATTACATCTCCACAACTACATGAAAACAACCAAATCTAAAGGGAACTTCACTGTTGTGCACATTATGTATAATAAATCACAACAATTATGGAAAAAAATGTGTGTGTGTGTGTGTGTGTGTGTGTGTGTGTGTGTGTGTGTGTGTGTGTGTGTGTGTGTGTGTGTGCGCGCGTGCGTGCGTGCGGGCAGGCGTGCGCGTGCGTGCAGATACTTAGATAGGGTATGCATATGGTGTGTGTGTGTGTGTGTGTGTGTGTGTGTGTGTAGGTGTGTGTGTGTGTGTGTGTGTGTGTGTGTGTGTGTGTGTGTGTGTGTGTGTGTGTGTGTGTGTGTGTGTGTGTGCCTGTCGACAGTCCTCAGTGGCTCTGCCATTCAGCAGGACATACAGAGGGTTGACAGCTCCCGCTTAAATGTGTCACTCCATATTACACATAAAGAGAGAGGGAGAGAGACAGAGATAGAGGGAAACAGAGAGAGAGAGAGAGAGAGAGAGGGGTGTGTGTGGAGGGCTGAAGTGTGTGTGTGTGTGTGTGTGTGTGTGTGTGTGTGTGTGTGTGTGTGTGTGTGTGTGTGTGTGTGTGTGTGTGTGTGTGTATTTCTCTCCTTGGAGCAAGCCACAGTGGGAGAATGTGTAAAGACGAGTGTTTTGGTCATATTCACATTTTTCCTGGACTTAAGTTTCCCATGATTCTCAACGGTAGCCGGTTGTCGACTTCCTGTTAAAGCAGCTACGAGCAAGATTTTCGATTGTTATTAAACAGTATAATTATAATATTGATGCATCACATCTTACCTATAATAGTAGCTGAGACCAAAGCCGTGTGAATCGGAGATTGCTCTCTTGATGATTATAGAGTCTGTCTGTCTACCGGGGGGTAATGGTTATACGAGGAGACACGCCTGGCTTGTGTTTTACAGAATCCCGTGAGAGAAAGAAAGGAGAAGGTTGTGGATTTGTGCGACGTGGTTCAGTCGCTGGGGAGGGCAATTTTTTTTTGCTTTTTTTTCTACCATCAAAGTACACACGTCTTTGCTCTTTGCGGCCAACATTTCATCAAAGGTAAGCTCAAGTAACGTTAACGGGGTATTAATCATTATTGTAACGTCACTTGAGCTTATCTTTGATGAAATGTTGGCCGCAAAGAGCAAAGACGTTTGTACTTTGATGGTAGAAAAAAAAGCTATTTTTTTTGCCCTCCCCAGCGACTGAACCACGTCGCACAAATCCACAACCTCCTCCTTTCTTTCTCCGACGGGATTCTGTAAAACACAAGCCAGGCGTGTCTCCTCGTCGGTTTATTGCAACCGATAGCACAACAGGTAGGCTATCCGGCACTTTGGCTGAACAAACAGCGTGAGTCGACTCGCAGGCAACCAAAGTTTTTTTTTGACCGCCAGGTGGGCGTTCCCGGCAGCACGTAACGCCCCTTGAAAGCTATGAATAAGCAATAGGCAACAATAAGCAATAATGAGCAGCAATAGGCAATAAGGCAGTATAGTGATAAGACACGTCCGAGACAGTGGCATATTCACTGCACATGGGTGCAGACGTCCATCCAGACGTCCTGGAAGACAGCAGTTGTTTTGCTGGCCTGGTGTTTGTCAGCCATCATCCAGACGTCCTGGAAGACAGCAGTTGTTTTGCTGGCCTGGTCGTGAGTCTTACAGTAACATGACACAGAGCCGTGTTGTTTTGCTGTGTATAGCCGTCACATCAAGGTGGATTATGAGAACTAAGTGCCACATGTCATAACATGTCTTTCAGTCTGCCTCGGGGCGCCATAACAACAACCCCCACCTCCCCCCCACCCCCACGCTACCTAGAACCCCCCCCACCTCCACCTCCACCTCCACCGCCATTCTCCTCATGTCACTCAGTCCCTATCCGAGGGCACAATCTACTCTCTCAGCTCCATTTCCTACCAGCGTGCTGACTGACGTGCCATACACACTCCAAACACACGGAGGGATACGTGCACAAGCTGGTATTGGTACTGTTGTAGGTTGGTTTAGACGGCAGAGGTGTGTGTGTGTGTGTGTGTGTGTGTGTGTGTGTGTGTGTCTGTGTGTGTGTGTCTGTGTGTGTCTGTGTGTGTGTGTGTTCTCAGACAGCAGGGGTCCCAGGTAGATTATCTGTTCCGATCATCTCCTCCATCGTCAGTACTGAAGCGACTTGTGTTTGGAGACATCTCTGGATGTATAGCTGGTGTTTGTGTGTGCGTGTGCGTGTGCGTGTGTGTATGTGTGTGTGTGTGTGTGTACTCTATGTGTGTGTGTGCGTGTGTGCGTGTGTGCGTGTGTGTGTGTGTGTGTGTGTGCGTGTGTGCGTGTGTGTATGTGTGTGTGTGTGTGTGTGTGTGTGTGTATGTGTGTGCACGTGTGCGCTCTGGCGACTTTTGCTATAATTCAGAGGCATTTAAACTTTATTCGATTTTTAAACAGGAAGATGGAGAGGGAGAGGGAGATATATAGTGACTAAATCCCTCATAGACAGACAGGGGGTTTTGATAATCTTCTTATGGGACCCATCTTAGGTTTCTGCCAACCAGATACGTTCTCTCCCCTCTCCCTCTGCCTGTCTGTGGTGTCAGTGGGGTGAGGAGGCTGTCTCTGTCCTGTCCTCTCCCTCTGCCTGTCTGTGGTGTCAGTGGGGGGAGGAGGCTGTCTCTGTCCTGTCCTCTCCCTCTGCCTGTCTGTGGTGTCAGTGGGGTGAGGAGGCTGTCTCTGTCCTGTCCTCTGCCTCTGCCTGTCTGTGGTGTCAGTGGGGTGAGGAGGCTGTCTCTGTCCTGTCCTCTGCCTCTGCCTGTCTGTGGTGTCAGTGGGGTGAGGAGGCTGTCTCTGTCCTGTCCTCTCCCTCTGCCTGTCTGTGGTGTCAGTGGGGGGAGGAGGCTGTCTCTGTCCTGTCCTCTGCCTCTGCCTGTCTGTGGTGTCAGTGGGGTGAGGAGGCTGTCTCTGTCCTGTCCTCTCCCTCTGCCTGTCTGTGGTGTCAGTGGGGTGAGGAGGCTGTCTCTGTCCTGTCCTCTCCCTCTGCCTGTCTGTGGTGTCAGTGGGGTGAGGAGACCGTCTCTGTCCTGCACAACTTGAGAAGTGATTCATATTATGTGTTAACCATGGCTTGATACTGGAATATTTCTCCAGCACATGTAGCTAAAGTAGTTCCTGTAAGGTCATATTACCAAGTGTGGAGAATAATAATCATTGATTGTATTTATATAGTGCTGCTCATGATGGAAGGAAGGCCTGTGTTGGAATTTAGCCAGGGCACCAAGGTTACACTCTCCAGGGCACCAAGGTTACACTCTTCAGGGCACCAAAGTTACACTCTCCAGGGCACCAAAGTTACACTCTCCAGGGCACCAAGGTTACACCCTCCAGGGCACCAAGGTTACACTCTCCAGGGCACCAAGGTTACACTCTCCAGGGCACCAAGGTTACACTCTCCAGGGCACCAAAGGTACACTCTCCAGGGCACCAAGGTTACACTCTCCAGGGCACCAAGGTTACACTCTCCAGGGTACCAAGGTTACACTCTCCGGGGCACCAAGGTTACACTCTTCAGGGCACCAAGGTTACACTCTTCAGGGCACCAAGGTTACACTCTCCAGGGCACCAAAGTTACACTCTCCGGGGCACCAAGGTTACACTCTCCAGGGCACCAAGGTTACACTCTCCGGGGCACCAAGGTTACACTCTCCAGGGCACCAAGGTTACACTCTCCAGGACACCAAGGTTACACTCTCCGGGGCACCAAGGTTACACTCTCCAGGGCACTAAGGTTACACTCTCCAGGGCACCAAGGTTACACTCTCCAGGGCACCAAGGTTACACTCTCCAGGGCACCAAGGTTACACTCTCCGGGGCACCAAGGTTACACTCTTCAGGGCACCAAGGTTACAATCTCCAGGGCACCAAGGTTACACTCTCCAGGGCACCAAGGTTACACTCTTCAGGGCACCAAGGTTACAATCTCCTGGGCACCAAGGTTACACTCTCCAGGGCACCAAGGTTACACTCTTCAGGGCACCAAGGTTACACTCTCCAGGGCACCAAGGTTACACTCTCCAGGGCACCAAGGTTACACTCTTCAGGGCACCAAGGTTACAATCTCCTGGGCACCAAGGTTACACTCTCCAGGGCACCAAGGTTACACTCTTCAGGGCACCAAGGTTACAATCTCCTGGGCACCAAGGTTACACTCTCCAGGGCACCAAGGTTACACTCTTCAGGGCACCAAGGTTACACTCTCCATAGTCCATGGGCCAGACCAGATATCGGTATCACTCAAGGTGGCAAAATCTAGTCACATTTTTTGAAAAGGTACATGTCCATAGATGATATTTTGGTATGATAACCTTTGCTAAGTGGTAGCTTTGTCACAGTTATCAGCACATGAAGTTAACCACCCCCTACAATAAATTGGTATCTTAGGCGCTGGTGCATATCCTACTTTAGGCTCATTTTCAGGACCTTTACTCATGTTTTATGAAGGCATGTTTGGTCTAACTTTAAAGGGTAGACTCATAGGTTCATTTAAGCACAGTTGTGAGTTTGTCTAATAAACATAGAGGTCACATGGGCTCTTCAAAGTGTCAACAACATTCGTTTTTGCACCATTTCCGCCTAAACTATAGTCTTTATTTGAGCATTGTGACATGTAGGAACATCACTGACACAAATAACAAAACCTGAAATACTCACAGGACTGTAACAATTGAGGAAATGTATAATCTTCCCATATTATCCCACCATGAAGGCTGATTGTGGGCCTTAAAGTAGAATATGAACCCGGGCCAGAATTTTCACTAATTGGTACCATCCAAGTTGACAAATTCTAGTTTTGTATTTTGAAAAGGTCTGTACCTTTAGATGATATTTCAACTTGATAAACCTTCCCAAGTGGTATCTTAGTCACAGTTAACCCTCAATGACACCAAACGTTGATCCAAAGAAAGAGACAATCGTGTCCCTTTATTTGAACAGAACATGTGATAGAAAAAAATCAAGAATTCTAACTTATCATTTATTTAACCAATGATCTTTATCATCGCCACTATCACAAATATAATATTAAACAGTATTCATATTCTGTTTTATTCATCATCATCATTATCATCATAGTCATCCAGGGTCACGGCCTCCTCATGGGAAGACTTTAGCTCTTCAACATTACAATCTTTTTTGTTGAGACAATAGCATGTCTCTCCACAGGTTGCAAATAGCTGCTTGTCCTGAAGCTTTGCCCAGTTCTGTGGTAGCTTTCACTGGTCCACGATGAATGTTATCAAGGCAGTTTTGCTGTCTGGATTACTTAAAAGCTTTCTCCACTGCATGACATTGTGTCCTGGGGCAATGTTCTTCCATTGAGTGCTACTACTTGCTGAACCACAACTGCATCTCTCGGCATTCTTGATTGATGTTTTCCAGTACACATCAAACACCACATCTATTCAGTTACTGAGTAACCGAAAGAGAGAGAAAGAGTAACTCTTTCTCCTTCATGCAACGCTAGGTTCAACACAGAACCAGCAATCTCTCCAAAAGTCTTGCCATCATCTTTCAGCATGAGTGTCTCCAATATCCTCAACTGCTAATGTTGATTTCTCTAACTCGCTAGCGAGTGCAGCGGCTTTGTTGGTTTTCCGCAATGAGACATCTGGATTGAAAGTGACCAAGGCAGTGGACCATGAGCCAGGACATCTTCAATGTGCAGATCTTTACTTTGTGAAGCAATGATCATATGCCCAAAAAATCTGCTTTCAAGACCAGCTCCTTGTTTTGTGTTTGGTTTCCTCTATCTCTTTTTGTGATGCCTGAGAATGTCTTCAGATTCTTTTTTTCCCACTTTGTGATGGAAGTTGGTTGCTGGTTACTCTTTCTCTATCATATGATTGTTCAATGTGTTATTATTACTACTGTAATTGCTACTGTTGTGGTAGCTAGAATTAGCTAGACATATTTTATGTGAAGTCCTGAGACATGCTTGTGAATTAGGGCTATACAAATACACTTGACTTGACTGACTTGACTTGGTGACACAGCAATTCCTGTGGAAAGGCTGATGATATTAGACTGATCTGGACCTAGAGGGTTTACCCAGCTTTTCTCCATAAGGTCTACAAAGGCATTCACATCTGTCCTATCCTTCTCTATTCTGGGCTTCTGTAGATCGTGATGACTGAAACAGTCTGTGGACTTGTTGCCTCTCATGTTCCTGAGCTGCCTCAGATACTGACTTCTGTCTGAAGTGACTGCACCAGCTTTCAGGCTGAAACCCTTGGTTCCTCCAGCAGTCTGATTGTCCTTGTTTATGGTCTCCTCAATTGTCTGGTCTACCATAATCTTTCCAATATGGAATAATTTGTCTGCAGGACGTATGCACCGTCATCCAGTGTATGTGATGCCAACAATCTTTGCTACCTGCTGCTCTGCACCAAATGTCCTCGAGTGGCCACCGCCCGGGTGGGGTCGTCAAAAGGGCCTTTCTGTGTGGAGTTTGCATGTTCTCCCCGTGCCCCCTGGGGGTTTCCTTCATATAGGAACCCCTCACCAAAACATGCAATATCCTGGTCACTGAAGTGGTGCCTCCTCTGGTCGTTCAGGGCGCCTGTTCGGAGGGAGGGGAACTCATTGGAATAGCGTGATCATCCCACGTGCTATGTCCTACCGGTGAAGCTTCCCCTGTCAGGTGAAAAGAAGTGACTGGCTACACTGCCCATGTCTCGGAGGAAGCATGGAGCCAGTTTCAGCTCTCCCCAGATCGGCAGAGGGTGGAGCAGCAACCAGGATAAATAAATTAAAAATGAGCACTAATGGGGGATAAAAAATTTGGGAAAAAAGTAAGATTTTTTTTTACTGTTTAATATTATATTTGTGATAGTGGTGTTCTGTTCAAATAAAGTGACAAGATTGTCTCTTTCTTTGGATCAATGTTTGGTGTCATTGAGGGTTAACTGTGACTAATATACCACTTGGGAAGGTTTATCAAGTTGAAATATCATCTAAAGGTACAGACCTTTTCAAAATACAAAACTAGAATTTGTCAACTTGGATGGTACCAATTAGTGAAAATTCTGGCCCGGGCCCATCAAAATCCCACAATCAGCCTTCATAGTGGGATAATATGGGAAGATTATACATTTCCTCAATTGTTACAGTCCTGTGAGTATTTCAGGTTTTGTTATTTGTGTCAGTGATGTTCCTACATGTCATAATGCTCAAATAAAGACTATAGTTTAGGCGGAAATGGTGGTTAAACGAATGTTGTTGACACTTTGAAGAGCCCATGTGACCTCTATGTTTATTAGACAAACTCACAACTGTGCTTAAATGAACCTATGAGTCTACCCTTTAAAATTAGACCAACCATGCCTTCATAAAACATGAGTAAAGGTCCTGAAAAAGAGCCTAAAGTAGGATATGCACCAGCGCCTAGATACCAATTTATTGTAGGGGGTGGTTAACTTCATGTACTGATAACTGTGACAAAGCTACCACTTAGCAAAGGTTATCATACCAAAATATCATCTATGGACATGTACCTTTTCAAAAAATGTGACTAGATTTTGCCACCTTGAGTGATACCAATGAGTGAAATTTGGGGCTTTGGCCCATGGACTACCAGGGCACCAAAGTTACCCTCTCCAGGGCACCAAAGTAAAACCAGAAATCCCAACATCGCAGGTGGTGTTGCTCCATGGTTTGTGTGTTGCGGATTCACTTGTGTTGTTCAGTCAGCCCTCAGCCAGGCTAGAAGCCTGCTGGAGAGGAGATATTTCCCTTCTATATTCTGTCCAATAGACGAGTGACTGTTTGGACCACGTGACATTGTTCAGAAAGTTTGGTGCTTGTGACAAATTGCTGTGTGAAAGAGAACCAGACCAAATGAAAATCGCAACAATGTTGCAACTTCACCCCCCCGAATCGCACCGAGTCCACCAGCTTATATGTGAAAGCGACCGTCGTGTTTCCATTACCATCAGAAATGCGCAAAATCTAAATATCGCAATAGAAATTGGGTAATGGAAACACGTAAATTTCGAAAAACCTCCCAAATATCGCAAAACGTTTTTGCGCTCTCATGAGGTGGTTTTTCAGACGTGTCGATATAGCAGTTTATCGCAAAAGTGTAATGGAAACAGTTTTTTCGCATTAGCACGTCATGTGACCCATTCTGCTTTGGAAAAGCAGCGAAAAATGAGGAAGAAACGGTTCGATAAGCCGTGGCAAAACCTCCGCAGCAATGGAAAACTTTGAAGCAACGCTAGCAGAAAGACGAGTGTTATGCAAAATATAAAATAGATAATGTTTAATGGCAGAAATCGGTCCATGGTGACACTCAGGCTGCCTGTGTGCGCGCATTTGGCACAGCGCGAGGGGATGAAAAGCAAGCACACACCGGTGCGGTGCGTGCTCCTGACTGAAGTGAATACAGTGACTGTGAGTAATACATTACACACGTTTCAGGTGCAGTGTTATAATTATAATAGCTACACAACATTGTGATTATTGACCAAATCAGCCTTTTCCCCCCTCCATCTCTAAATCGGACCAGTTGTAGGCTATTAGGCTATTAGGCTTTTTTCCTCTGCCTGTCGCGCTCACTGCATTCACCGCAGCCAGCAACATTTTGCGACTCATTTTATTTTGAATTGATAATCAGGCTTGTTTATATGCGTTGTAACTTCATGTTGTGATTTGCATTGACCATTGGTTGGATTTGAGCATGCAGGGGACGGGATATGGGGCAGATCCACTGTGGCAGGCAGCTGCTGGTAGGCTAATGGGAATTGCGTTCAGGTGTGCGCTCCGTCAGACAGTACCAAACTCAACTTCAATGGAAACGCCTACAAGTCGCAATTGTACATTGTCGAAGTTGTAGAAATATCGCAATTATTTTGCGAAAAACTGTAATGGAAACACAGCTACTGTCTGTCACCAACACTGACTGTCACTAACACTGCCTGTCACTAACACTGCCTGTCACTAACACTGACTGTCACACTGACTGTCACTAACACTGCCTGTCACCAACACTGTCTGTCACCAACACTGCCAGGGGTCGAGAAGTAAATTCTCACCTGGGCCAGCCATATTAAAAATGTATGCATTCATGTTCCTGGCAGGTCCTCCTTGTGATAAAACCATCCAGCAAAATGGCAGCTATATTTCTCTCTCACATCCTGCTCTTCATGTAACAGAGGAGGGAGGGGGGCTGTGTGCTTTCAGAGGCGATACTTCAGCTTCAGTCATGACAGATGGAGACAGACAGAAGAGGAGAGGAGTATAGGAGATCAAATTGATGGACGGAATGTTAAGTGGATATTTTACTTCAGTGCGACTGTGCCTTGACTGCGGGGGGGGGGATTATGATTTGACACACAGCCGCGTCTGATGGGCCTAAATTGATTGACACGCATCGGTGATGTCTGCACAGGCTCGACCAATAGAAGTCAGATAAGTCAATCATGGCAGAGTGAACCGACATGTGTCTGACATCGCCGGCTCTGAATTTGACATGCGAGCCCGCTTGCTGCAGCAGGCAGCGCTGCGTTTAGCTATGTAGCGCAGCATTAGATTAGCATTATTGACGTATTCAACGCACGGCAGATCACAGCTGTCACCGCCAAGACCTCGCTTCTCTACCAGTCAGCTCTTTGAGGAAGAGGATTCTTTTTTGAGATCCAGTACTTTCAGCAGCGCAGCGCAC
Source organism: Poromitra crassiceps (assembly GCF_964638095.1). NCBI lineage: Eukaryota > Metazoa > Chordata > Actinopteri > Beryciformes > Melamphaidae > Poromitra > Poromitra crassiceps. The sequence continues at coordinate 40,718,825 of NC_139631.1, forward strand.
CCCTCCGCCTTAGGATAGTATTGGGATATCATAATTCCAGTGAGTCAGAAGTTTACATGCACTCAGTTCCCACGCCCTCTCCCCGATTTTTTTTATCTTATTTTTATCCCTCATTAGTGCTCATTTTAATTTATTTATCCTGGTTGCTGCTCCACCCTCTCTGGGGAGAGCCGAAAACTGGCTCCATGCTTCCTCCGAGACATGGGCAGTTAGCCAGCCGCTTCTTTTCACCTGACAGGGGGAAGCTTCACCGGTAGGACATAGCACGTGGGAGGATCACGCTATTCCAACGAGTTCCCCTCCCTCCGAACAGGCGCTCCGAACGACCAGAGGAGGCACCACTTCAGCGACCAGGATGCACTCAGTTGAGTGTGCCTTTAAACAGCTTGGAGAAACATCCAGAAAATGATGCTTTAGAAGCTTCTGATAGGTTTGAGTCAATTGGAGGTGTAGGCTACATGTTGAAGGGTTAGGGTTTAAAAAGGACTTGTGTCATGTAGATTTCAACACCCTAAACTTGCCAAACTATAGCTTGCATGAATTTTGTGGAGTGGTTAATCAAATGAGTTTTGACTTCACCCCAACTGTAAACGTCCGACTTCAACACCGTAAAGAGCCATGGACACTTTCATGACAAGAACGCTGGGACTGGTTTAGCTTTTCATATTAACAGCAGCAATATTGCAATAGAATAGAGAAGCAATGTTGTTGTTGTTGTTGTGGTGGTGGTGGTGGTGGTGGTGTGTGTGTGTGTGTGTGTGTGTGTGTGTGTGTGTGTGTGTGTGTGTGTGTGTGTGTGTGTGTGTGTTCAGTCCACCAAGAGTTGACACCACGGGTTGTCTCAGGTCTGTTATGATTTCTGTGGCATGCTATGTTTGGGTGTTAAGCACAGCAGAGTGTGTGATCTCATCTGACCCAGACACAACACACACACACACACACACACACACACACACACACACACACACACACACACACACACACACACAGGCCACCTGAGGCAAGTTCAGATGAGACACACAGACAGGGTTGTCGGTCATGGTCCTGGGTGGCATATGGGGTCTGTGTACAGTCTACGTGTGGTCCCACACAAACACACTCTCAGTATCTCTCTCTTCTCTCTCTCTCATTCACTCACTCACTCTCTCACACACACACACACACACACGCGCGCACACACACACGCACACACACACACACACACACACACACACACAGACACACACACGGTGGTATAGTAATAGTAGTAAGTTAAGTACTAATACTTTGATACAGTACTTAATGCAAGTATTATTTTGGGAGTATCAGTATATTGTACTTGAGTATTTATATTTCTGTCAACTTTCACTTTTACTCGAATACATTCTAAGCATCTTAATTACTCGTTATTATAAAATCAGAAATTGAGTAGCCTGCAAGGCGCAAGCAAGCAGGTTTGGCGAATCAGTGCTCTATCTGGCAAGTTACATTAATCACGATGCACACTCCATTCCAGTTGGTGGCGGTAATGCACCATATAACGTTGTTTGCCAACGCTACAAGACTCAAGAAGAAGAAGAAGAAGAAGAATTTCACTCAAGCCCAGTCATGTCTTTTAGTTGCTGTTTTATTAAAGGCCCTAAGATTTATTTTATTGCCATTTATGCCCGTAACGTAACATGACGGGATAACATTAGCTGCTAGCATTAGCTCTTTACTTCTCTGCAGAAGACGTGTGTTGTTGCCAGAATAAAGGGCACAAAGTGAGGCACAAAATGGCTGACAGATATTGTGGTTCTAAGCCCAGGGCACACCAATCAAACATTCTCCAACAAACACAGACAAACACAAATGTTTGTTTGGTGTGCCATGGCTGTCTGTGCTTGTTTGGAGATGTTTGGTCAGATTCGACATGTTCAATCCTTGTTTGTCTGTGTTTGCCAATGGCACACCACCAGTCAAACGTTCTCCAACAAACTGCCAGCAAGAACGTTGACAGTTGTTGGAGAATGTTTGCCATTGGCTTTAACTTGTTAGATAGCTAACATATTGGCCACTTTTATGTTTGAAAAACAGCGATTACGTATTTTGTGGGGGCGGAGCCGAACTGGGTGCAGAAAGTGACAGCTAGCGGTTCAGCTGTCATAGAAATATGCAGCAGATGCAGCAACGGACAGGTTACCTTACACAAATAAGCTAACTCTTTCAATGGGGTGAGGTTTCCTGACCCGTACTCCCTGTCAGGATGGGTCTAAGATCCAACTACATGGTCAAAAAGTTGCAGTGCAGGAACATCGTCATAATTCCTAGTGGGAAATTCCAGCGTCTATACGGCGTCTTTCAGCTTCCCTTCCTGTGACGTCCAAATTGGTCTAGCAGGCTGGCAGTCTGGATGAATTGATTGATCCTATCTTGTGCGAATACTTAAACTAAGCAACTTAAAATGACTTCCCCTCCTTCTCCCTCATTTAAAAATCCAAAGCAACCATCAATCAGGGTTATCCAGAACCTAACTCCAATCACAGCATACGACACGGAGATTGAATTTCACCAACCACTGTCAGCATGTGTGTGTGTGTGTGTGTGTGTGTGCGTGCACGCATGCATGTTCTTCTTCTTCTTCTTCTTCTTCTTCTTCTTCTTCTTCTTCTTCTTCTTCTTCTTCTTCTTCTTCTTCTTCTTCTTCTTCTTCTTCTTTCAACACATTCTCACTGCCAAGCCATGATAAAGTGACGACACGGGTTCCTGACCGATCTGCAGTATATGACGAGTTTGGCGAGAGAATGAATACTGGACAGGTGTAACCGAGTTGAATCAGCGCGGATTCCTCGTGAGTCCCGAGTGGTAGCGAGTGGATTGGTTAAACTCACTCCCCAGGTATAAAGGCATGTTAACCAGCTCCGCCAAGGGAGCTAGCTCTCTTGGTGTTGCGGTTAACATGCTGGACTCCCAAGCCGAGGGTCGGCAGTTCGAATCCACCCCTGGACAAGCCCTTAACATGGGTTGCTGCAAGTACCACCTACACAACGCCGTTACACAGGGATAGGCTCCAGTATTTGTGATGTCATGAATCATGCTCGTGGAAAACCGCCTTCTCAGTGAGCTCAGAGAAACTTTCTACTTTCAGCAGACGATGGTGAAAACCATCTTCTAGTGTCAAACTCTGCACAGACATCATCCTGCACAGTGAAGCTCAGACATCCAACAGATTTTTGACTTTAGGGTGTCTTTAACTTCTACCAAAGTCATTTTCTGGTAAGATATCATAGCTATTTACTCAGGTGTGGCTTTCAGGTAGCGTACTTAATCCACCACTGACCAGAATTTCCATCCATTCCGCCTCTCTTTCTCTCCTCAATAGACCTTTTTCCCAGCAACCATTTTGAGGTGGCAAAACAGAAGGTAAAGCAGGTGTAACCAACGCCATTAATGATGGTTCCATTCCATGTAGGTGTTCCAGTGCCAGGGTCTTCATTAATGTCACTGGTTACACCTGCTTTACTTCCTGATTTACCACCTCAAAACAGTTGCTGTGAAAGGGGACTATTTCCCTCCATGGTTTGTCCCTCTCCTCCTCCTGGTGTCTGCCTGGTTTGTCCCTCTCCTCCTACTCCTCCTCCTGGTTTGTCCCTCTCTTCCTCCTCCTCCTGGTGTCGGCCTGGTTTGTCCCTCTCCTCCTCCTCCTGGTGTCTGCCTGGTTTGTCCCTCTCCTCCTCCTCCTGGTGTCTGCCTGCATGTTTGTCGCTCTCCTCCTCCTCCTGGTGTCTGCCTGGTTTGTCCCTCTCCTCCTCCTGGTGTCCGCCTGGTTTGTCCCTCTCCTCCTCCTCCTGGTGTCGGCCTGGTTTGTCCCTCTCCTCCTCCTGGTGTCCGCCTGGTTTGTCCCTCTCCTCCTCCTCCTGGTGTCGGCCTGGTTTGTCCCTCTCCTCCTCCTCCTGGTGTCTGCCTGGTTTGTCCCTCTCCTCCTCCTCCTGGTGTCTGCCTGGTTTGTCCCTCTCCTCCTCCTCCTCCTGGTGTCTGCCTGGTTTGTCCCTCTCCTCCTCCTCCTCCTGGTGTCCGCCTGGTTTGTCCCTCTCCTCATCCTCCTGGTGTCTGCCTGGTTTGTCCCTCTCCTCCTCCTCCTGGTGTCGGCCTGGTTTGTCCCTCTCCTCCTCCTCCTGGTGTCGGCCTGGTTTGTCCCTCTCCTCCTCCTGGTGTCCGCCTGGTTTGTCCCTCTCCTCCTCCTCCTGGTGTCCGCCTGGTTTGTCCCTCTCCTCCTCCTCCTGGTGTCCGCCTGGTTTGTCCCTCTCCTCCTCCTCCTGGTGTCGGCCTGGTTTGTCCCTCTCCTCCTCCTCCTGGTGTCTGCCTGGTTTGTCCCTCTCCTCCTCCTCCTGGTGTCTGCCTGGTTTGTCCCTCTCCTCCTCCTCCTCCTGGTGTCTGCCTGGTTTGTCCCTCTCCTCCTCCTCCTCCTGGTGTCCGCCTGGTTTGTCCCTCTCCTCATCCTCCTGGTGTCTGCCTGGTTTGTCCCTCTCCTCCTCCTCCTCCTCCTCCTCCTGGTGTCTGCCTGGTTTGTCCCTCTCCTCCTCCTCCTCCTGGTGTCCGCCTGGTTTGTCCCTCTCCTCATCCTCCTGGTGTCTGCCTGGTTTGTCCCTCTCCTCCTCCTCCTGGTGTCTGCCTGGTTTGTCCCTCTCCTCCTCCTCCTCCTGGTGTCCGCCTGGTTTGTCCCTCTCCTCCTCCTCCTCCTGGTGTCTGCATGGTTTGTCCCTCTCCTCCTCCTCCTGGTGTCTGCCTGGTTTGTCCCTCTCCTCCTCTGCCTGGTGTCTGCCTGGTTTGTCCCTCTCCTCCTCCTCCTGGTGTCTGCCTGGTTTGTCCCTCTCCTCCTCCTCCTGGTGTCTGCCTGGTTTGTCCCTCTCCTCCTCCTCCTCCTGGTGTCCGCCTGGTTTGTCCCTCTCCTCCTCCTCCTCCTCCTCCTGGTGTCGGCCTGGTTTGTCCCTCTCCTCCTCCTCCTCCTCCTCCTGGTTTGTCCCTCTCCTCCTCCTCCTCCTGGTGTCCGCCTGGTTTGTCCCTCTCCTCATCCTCCTGGTGTCTGCATGGTTTGTCCCTCTCCTCCTCCTCCTGGTGTCTGCCTGGTTTGTCCCTCTCCTCCTCCTCCTCCTGGTGTCCGCCTGGTTTGTCCCTCTCCTCCTCCTCCTCCTGGTGTCCGCCTGGTTTGTCCCTCTCCTCCTCCTGGTTTGTCCCTCTTCTTTTATTCCTGGTTTGTCCCTGTCCTCCTCCTCCTGGTGTCTGCCTGGTTTGTCCCTGTCCTCCTCCTCCTGGTGTCTGCCTGGTTTGTCCCCTGTCCTCATCCTCCTGCAGGTGTCCACCTGGTTTGACCCTCTCCTCCTCCTCCTCCTGGTGTCTGCCTGGTTTGTCCCTGTCCTCCTCCTCCGGGTGTCTGCATGGCGTGGATGTGGGAGTGATTGAAGAGGGCAGCATGAGCAGGCTGACAGGGCTCATCTCTGGGCTGTGATGCATGGCTTCCCTGGGCCTCCCCGCTGCCCCATTACACCCTGATTAATTGGCCCTGCTTAAGTCAATAACTCATCCGTTAAAAAACAAAAAGCTCCAGCAGAGAGGGGGAGGAGAGAGGGGGAGGAGGAGAGAGGGGGAGGAGAGAGGGGGGAGGAAGAGAGAGGCAGAGGAGAGAGGGGGAGGAGGAGAGAGGCAGAGGAGAAGAGAGGGGAGGAGGAGAGAGGGGGAGGAGGAGAGAGGCAGAGGAGAGAGGGGGAGGAGGAGAGAGGCAGAGGATAAGAGAGGGGAGGAGGAGAGAGGGGGAGGAGGAGAGAGGGGGAGGAGGATAGAGGGGAGGAGGAGAGAGGGGGAGGAGGAGAGAGGGGAGGAGGAGAGAGGGGGGAGGAGGAGAGGGGGAGGAGGAGAGAGGGGGAGGAGGAGAGAGGGGAGGAGGAGAGAGGGGGAGGAGGAGAGGGGGAGGAGGAGAGAGGGGAGGAGGAGAGAGGGGGAGGAGGAGAGGGGGAGGAGGAGAGAGGGGGAGGAGGAGAGAGGGGGGAGGAGGAGAGAGGGGGAGGAGGAGAGAGGGGAGGAGGAGAGAGGGGGAGGAGGAGAGGGGGAGGAGGAGAGAGGGGGAGGAGGAGAGAGGGGAGGAGGAGAGAGGGGGAGGAGAGAGGGGGAGGAGAGAGGCAGAGGAGAGAGGGGGAGAGGCAATGAAGGACAGAAGAGGAGAGGAGAGAGGCAGAGACTGACGGAAGATAATGGCTGTGAAATGGAACTGGTGGAAAAGTTGAACGTTGGAGAAGAGCTGGTAATGGCGATATGGCTTAATTGCACCTAACTGATCTTAAAAGGAGTTTTTTTTCCAGACATCTATCCTTTTCCATCACTAATGAATCGCCTGTGAGAACATGTTAACTGATTTGATCCCACTCTTTTTACTCTGACAGATTATAGCTCCAGTTTCATTCATTTAGACTTTTAGCAGTTCACCTCTGTGTGCAGTACATTTATTTTATATAAACTGGACACAGAGGGGACATCTCTGTCTTTAAAGGGACAGTTCATCCCAAAATAAAAAAATTAAATAATAATATTCCCTCTTACTTAGTAGTGCTATTTATCCATCAAGGTCGTTTTGGTGTGAGTTGCAGAGGAGATATGGGCCGTCTGGATGGCCCTCGGCTTGTGGTGCTCAAAGGCCAGAAAATAATACATTTGAAAAAAACTGAGCTACATCCACTAGCTGCTAGCTGCTAGCTCAGTCAAAAGAGAATAGTGGCGTCCAGTTCCATTGTGCTCAAGAGAAGGCAGACATCCCCCAAAACTTGTCAACTCAAAGCAAAAGGATGTGGATAAATAGCACTACAGGTAAGAGGGAAAACACAACTGTCCATTTAAGTTGGAGTTACATCTACGTTTTTTTTTTTGCTGTTGTGATAAATGTCAGTCCTGTTATTTTGTGTGTACTGCAATATGGGTTTAGTTCTACAGAGCTAAAAGACTGTAGATGCAACACACACACACACACACACACACACACACACACACACACACACACACACACACACACTCACACACACACACACACACACACACACACACACACACACACACACACACACACACACACACACCCTCCCCACGCAGCTG
>NC_139631.1:40730919-40750253 GCF_964638095.1 Poromitra crassiceps
CTATGTGCTGTAACACAGTGCAGTTTCTATTTTTCTGGTCTTTCTTTTTTACATGTTTGGGACTGTTGTGCTGATGTAGCGGAGTTAGTTTGGTTATTTTAGTTAGTTCCACTTGCCAGGGCACTGACCAGTCATTTACAGGGTTCTATCACTTTAACTCATTGGGTTGTGGGCATGTCCCTGCCTGGCATTTAAATCTGGCCGCTACGTCACCTAAGCGCCAGAAAGAGATGATTCTTGCCACGGTAGGTTGCATGGGACACAGGCATTACGTTAAACGGGTTAAAACTATGTAATCTAATGATACAGCTATCATGGTATTATGTTGGATTGTATGACAGTATGTAGCGATCGCATTGTACTTACCTGAATGTGCTGTGGGTTATATCTTGTTAACATGGTGGCTATCACTAGCTTCATTAGCTTGTACGCTAAGCTAACGCTTCCTGGTTTTTCTGTAGAGCCGTGTCTGCTGTGCCGATCACTGCTGTATGTCCGACCAATGAGAATCCATGTGTGTTGACAGGTACATAATTGTTCATATTGTTTATATTTTGTTGTACATTTATTATGGCCAGAAAGAGATGATTCTTGCCACGAGCCGTGTCTGCTGTGCCGATCACTGCTGTATGTCCGACCAATGAGAATCCATGTGTGTTGACAGGCAATAAAAGTCCACACAACTGAAGCTGAAGAGTGTCGGTCCATTCCTTAACAAAACACAACGCAGACGACGAAATACAAATGGTTACAATGGTGCCGTGACCGTCCTCCAGGCTTCTCTCCACGTCGGGGGAAGACTCCTTCTCCTGCCTGGACCTGGGAAAAAACACCGTGGTTTGCAAACAGTCATTTGCGCAGGCGCAGGTATTATTAGGCGCAGTGTCATTTTTCGCCAGCAGAGGGGGCGATAGTTTTATTTATGTGAAAGCTAAATTCGATTTATCACTATGTTTCCAATGATGCTGCAGCAGGGATTTTACTGAGCTACGTTTTACATGGGTGGTTGAGCCAGTTTATTTTATTTGTTTGACAAATTTAATTCTAATGTTATAACGGACCAGAGGTGGTCTGATCTGACTGAATTGTCTGGGTGTTTCTTTTTATGGGCAGCTGTACTTTTTCAAATTAATCCTCAGTCTGGGAGAGTGGTTGCTATTATTTTCAGGATAATTTTATTTTCATTGTGGGTCTTTGTAATATAGGCTCTATGCCTTGGGTTTAGTATCCTAATTTGTGCTCTAAATTTTGGGGGCTTCAGTGAGTGGATGCGTATCACTGCTACCTAGAGTTGCTTTCATTTTAAGTGGGTTTTAGAGACTGTGAGAAAGGAGTTTAATTTTTTTTATTGTGCTTAGTCTACCTGTTGGTAATATGGAGTATGGAACTGGTGTTGGGAGGGGGAGAGGAGCATTAAGGTACGCTCCTGTAACACCTGTTGGTCGGGGTACAACAATGTTTCCATTTTTCAGCACATCTACTCCTGTGCAAGGTTATGTTGAAATGCCAGATAATGATATCACTGCTCCGCCACCAGTTGGCGCTGTTGGGTTTGATTCATCCAATGCAAATGAGGGCAATGCCTCTGTACATATGATCGCAGACATAGCTAAACAAATCGGAATGTCAATTGGGGAGAGTATCGCCGCCTGCATTGACTCAAAGCTCAACAGCGGGGAGGGTTCACATGTTACGAGTGGCACATACAGATCGCAGGGGGGTGATACCTCTCTTGTGAACCTAGTGGTGAAGTCTGACATCAAGGAGCCAGCATGTTTCAAGGGGGATGGCTCAGATGCCTACACGGTGCATGAATGGGAGTCGGTCATTATAACATATCTCAGAAAACGGGCAGTCCCATTGACGGAGCAAGCCGAGGAAGTCCTGAACAGACTCATGGGGAAAGCGAGGGAGGTGGTTCGTGTCGCCATACGCAGTAACCCATTTCTTGTTCTGTCTGAAGGCCCGGGTCCCATTTTTGATATATTAAAACAACATTTTAGTGACACCATTTCCTCCATGATGCCACTGGCTGATTTCTATGCAACCAGGCCATTCCCCACTGAAGACCCTTTTGAGTACTGGCTCAGACTGAACAGAGCGATGGAAGTGACTGAGGACTGTATGAAGAGACAGAATAAGACATTGGATGATCCGTCACGTGAACTCACTACCATGTTTATTAGACATTGCCCTGACTCTGAACTCTCCCTGATATTCAGGTGCAAGCCCCTACAGCAGTGGACTGCTGCTGATGTTCACGAGAAACTGGTAGAGCAAAGACGGGATAAGAGGCACTCATCACAGCCTAAGACCGCCACTACAGTCACCGTGCTGCGACAAGACGTCAGCCCGGCTGTCCCTTTCTCAGTGCCTGCTGGTAAGCCCACTAATGATTCACAAGCCCAGCAGAGGCCCAACACAAGCCCAGCGTTAGGCCAGACATCACAGGGCTCCGCCGAGTCTCTAGACCGACTTGTCAACATGTTGGAACGTCTCCTGGAGCAGGGACCTCAGCAGTATGGCAGACCGGAACGCCGGCCACAGTGGAGCCCCAGAAACCGAATCCAACCCCCGCAGCCATGTGAGGTGTGTGGGGACACGGGGCATAATACTCGCTTTCATTGCCGAGCCAACCACCTCTGCTTTCTCTGCTATGCTTCTGGCCACACACGTACTGACTGTCCAAAAGCTTCAATGCCACCGCCAGTAGCTTCTGGTGACCCCACCACTCAGCGTGTGGGAAACTGATAGGCCAACATTTTGGGGGGGCAAGTGTTGAGCCAGTAGTGAATCCCCCAAGTACAACAGAAGATGATTTGGAGTCTGTTTATAAAAGTGTGTGTGAGGAACTAAAAGTGGAGAGTAAAGTCATATTGCAGAACACTCAAAAGGTCGCTCCATATGATGGACTGTTCCATGCTAAAGTACTGATTGGAGACAAAGTGGAAGTGGACGCTATGCTGGATAGTGGCTCAATGGCGTGTAGCCTGAGCTCTGAAGTTCTGAAGCGGCTGTCGCAGGAAGGAGTGCTGGAGAGCCCTTCTCTGACACCTACGGATGTGGTGTTGATCGGATGCGGCGGGTCAAAGACCAAGCCCTTAGGAGTGTGTGATCTAAAAATGGAGCTGTTCGGCTGCCCAGTGATCGTTCCAACGCTGGTGGTTGCGACACAAAATGACGACCTCATAGTAGGAAGTAACCTTCTGAAATACCTGATTCGACGTTTGAAAGTCTCAAGAGATGTTTTGAGCCAGAAGCCTGCGTCTGAGGGCAGTGAAGCGGAGCAGCATCAGCTACTGAGCTTGTTGGCTAATGTGGAGCTGTGGACAGGCAGTGATGTCCCTGACAAGGTGGGAACTGCGAGGATAAAGAAAGCTGTGACGCTCGAGCCTCTGAGTGAACACCTAGTCTGGGGCCGGCTTCAGAGCGTCGACAACATCTCAATGGGCAGTGCTGTCATTATTGAGCCCACTACTGCTCGGTCACGTCCCAAGTCAGTGTTGGTCGGGCGGACCGTGGCGTTGCTCCGTAGTGATGGCTGGCTGCCACTTAAAGTGATGAATCCTTCAGATAAGCCTGTGACACTGAAGAGGAATGCCAAGCTTGCTGACGTCTATCCATGCATGGAGTTGGAAGACTTTGACAGCCCCGACCCACATGACACACAGCTTGTTTCCCAGCAACAAGTGCAAAGGTCGGGCGAAGTGGCATCAGACAATGGGAGGGAATCCCATCTCACATCTGAGGATTCAAGTCTCCCAGATTGTCAGAATGAGGGAACAACATTCAGTGGGCCTCCTCAGGGCAGCCTGAGCTCAATATTGCGGGGCCTGGGGTTGGCTGACATTGATCTTGGTTCCTGTGGTGTGTCTCCAGCATGCAAAGAGGAACTCGTCAAGCTGATAGCTAAGTACCAGTCAATCTTCTCCAGACACAAGCTGGATTGTGGAAAAGCTACAGGCTGTGTTCACAGGATAAAACTCAGTGATGAGAAGCCCTTTCGGTTACCATACCGACGCATCGCACCCACCCAGTATGAGAAACTCAGACAAGCACTGAATGAGATGGAAGACAGAGAGATCATACGGAAGTCCAGCAGCGACTTCGCATCGCCCTTGGTCCTCGTTTGGAAAAAGTCGGGAGACCTGAGACTCTGTACCGACTTCCGTTGGATAAATGCCCGAACCATCAAAGACGCTCACCCGCTCCCTCATCAGGCCGACGCCCTTGCAGCTTTGGGTGGCAACGCTTTCTTCTCGACCATGGACCTCACGTCGGGATACTACAACGTTGAGGTTCATGAAGATGACAAGAAATACACAGCCTTTACATCGCCATTCGGGCTGTATGAGTATAATCGCTTGCCACAAGGTCTGTGCAACAGCCCCGCGACCTTCATGCGGATGATGCTAAACATCTTTGGTGACCAAAATTTCCTCAGTCTTCTTTGCTATCTGGACGACGTCCTGGTTTTTGCTCCTACTGAGGAAATGGCATTGGAGCGGCTGGGAGTGGTATTCGAGCGTCTGCAGTCCCATAACCTGAAATTGGCACCAAAGAAATGCCATTTCTTGCAGAGGTCCGTGAGATTCCTTGGCCATATAGTGAGTGCAGATGGCATCGCTACAGATCCCGAAAAGGTACGGGCCATCACGGCCCTATCTGAGGCGGATCTTATGGAAGACGGTACAGATGTCCCATCTCAGGAGAAGATAAGGTCATTTCTGGGAATGGTGGTGTTCTACCAGCAGTTCATTGAGGGCTGTTCATCAATAGCCAAGCCGCTATTTGGTCTCACAACTGGCCACAAAGCTCCTCGTAAGAAGGGGAAAAGGCGTCACTTGCCCCAGCGCACGCTGACAGCTGCTGACTGGACAGAGGAGTGCAGACAAGCCTTCCTGCTCCTGAAGAAAGCTTTGCTGGATCAGGTTGTGTTGGCCCACCCAAATTTTGATGGACCGTTTCTCCTCTCAGTGGATGCCTCCAGTAATGGCCTCGGAGCTGTCTTGTCGCAGGTGCCTGAGGGGGGCACAGTAGCAAGACCGATCGCCTTCGCTAGTAAGTCGCTCTCATATGCACAATCAAGATACCCTGCACACCGGCTGGAGTTTTTCGCCATGAGATGGGCCGTCTGTGAAAAGTTCCATCATTGGCTGAGGGGGCACCTGTTCACGGTATGGACGGATAACAATCCGTTGACGTATATCCTGACCAAAGCTAAGCTGGATGCGTGTGAACAGAGGTGGGTTGCCAAGCTGGCACCCTACCAGTTTGATATCAAGTACATCCCGGGCCCCAAAAACATTGTCGCAGATGCTCTGAGCAGGCAGCCCTTCATTCATCCAAGCACGCTCCACCGCTTGACCAGAGAGCCATATGAGACGCTGGTGGCTGAAGCTGATGCTGTTGGCACGGATAAGGTGCAGGATGTGTTTCGGTGGTCTACCCACCCGCTTGAGGGGAGATCTGGCGTTGGGCCTTCTGTCACCTGCCAGTGCGCTGCTGTTGTCACCCCCGGGGCTTTGTCGAGCCAGGAAGTGGCGGCGGTTCTCCGTTCACACAAGTCACAGGAAAGGGCAGTGCCGCCCCATGCGCTGCTGTTGCCACAGCTACCTCAAGCTGTGATGCCGATGGAAGAGGATGGAACCGAAGCGCTGTCTCATGACCAACTGATGGAGAAGCAGAGAGCCGACACGGTGCTGAGCAGAGTGATCTTCTTTGTGGAAAGGGGGCGACGGCCGTCGAGGAGAGAGCGAGCTCACGAGACAGTTGATGTCATCCGTCTGCTGAAGAGCTGGGATAAGCTGACTATGAAGGCGGGCGTGCTGTATCGTGTAGCAAGGAGCCCTGTAACAAAGAAAAAGACTCACCTGTACGTTGTTCCGGCTTCTCTGAAGGCAGTAGTGCTGGGAGGCGTCCACAACGAAGCAGGTCACCAGGGCCAGCAACGAACCTTACACCTTGCTAGGCAACGGTTCTACTGGGCAGGCCTGGAGAAGGATGTAAGAGAGCATGTGAAATGCTGCAGGCGGTGTGTGCTGAGCAAGACCCCCGAGCCAGAAGCTAGAGCCCCACTTGAGAACATCATAACAACAGAGCCTCTGGAGCTTGTGTGCATAGACTTCTGGTGTGCGGAGGATCCTAAGAACAGGTCAATGGACGTGCTCGTTGTTACAGACCATTTCACGAAAATGGCAAATGCCTTTTTGTGTCCGAACCAGTCTGCTAAGGCTGTGGCCCACCAACTATGGCATAACTATTTCTGTGTCTATGGCTTTCCGAGGCGCATTCACTCTGATCAGGGGGCCAATTTCGAGAGTGCCCTCATTGCTGAGCTCTTGAGTGTTGCCGGGGTTCAAAAGTCCCATACGACCCCATATCATCCGATGGGCAATGGCTCATGTGAAAGAATGAACAGGACACTGGGCAACATGATTCGGGCCATGCCCCCCAGAGCAAAGCACAGATGGCCTCAGGCACTGAAATCCCTCACGTTTGCCTATAACTGCACCATCCACGAGACCACAGGGTATGCACCGTTTCTCTTGATGTTCGGGAGGATACCGAGGCTGCCCATTGACCTGGCTTTCAGCACTGTTCTGGACACCCCTGAAGTTGAGAGATATGACGAGTACGTTCAACTTTTACGAAGGAGTCTGAAGGAAGCGATGGGAATTGCACAAGCTTCAGCATCAAAACAGTTGAGGAGGCATACTGAACTGTATAATCGTAAGGTCCGTGGAGCTCCAGTTGAAGTCGGAGATCGAGTATTGTTGGCCAACAAAGGGGAACGTGGCAAGCGTAAGGTCGCTGACCGTTGGGAGGATGCGACTTACGTGGTAACTGAGGTGAATGCCGACAGCCAGACCTTCAAAATCCAGAACAGCACCACTGGTGTTGTTAAAACGGTCCACCGCAACCTGATAACACCGGTCAACTTTCTGCCACTCCCCGGCAATGCTTCTGAAGATGGATTGGACCTGTCGGCCTCCTCTGCTTCAGATAATCCAAACACGGAGCAGGACGTTGTGACGATGGATGACGATGCGTCAACGGATGCTGCTGACTATAGGACCAGAGCCTGGGTCTCCCAGCTGCCAGCGGGGTCTAGTGACTCGAGTGTGGAGGTTGGGAGCCTGTCCCAAGATGCCCGAGATGCACCACATTCCATCCCATCTCTGGTTCATTCACAAACTGATGGTTTTGATCTCCCTGATGGTCAGAGTGATCCACTCCCTTCACCTGCTTCAGTGGGACTTCACTCTCAGGAACCCGATCAGCTGGTGTCCGAGTCAGACGAAGTGGAGTCCAATCAGAGTGTCAAAACTGGCACTGCCCTGGCTGATGCCGCCGGGCCGAGTGAACATGCTCCCACACTGCCCAGTACTGTTGTTCCCGTCCCACCAGTGACACGATCACTGACACGATCACTGGCACGGTCACAAAGTGTCCAGGCTAGAACGGGGAGGTTGTTTAAACCTGTGTTTAGGCTTATTGAAATGATGGAACAAAGAATGAATGTGAACTGATTGCAGAAAAAAAAAAAAAAAAAAAAAAAAAGGATGTAAAGTGTTTCTCTGTTGAGAATGTTGGTTTTGAATGTTTTGTTTTATTGGAGAATGTGGAGAGAGGAAGAAAAGCACTTTTCTTGTGAGTTGTGCCATTATGTGTATAATGGGTCTTATGTTTTTATTTATTTTTCATGAGATGAAGAATGTTTATTTTATGCTCCTGTATGGTGGGTTTGGGCTCACATATGGTGTACATGGGGGATGGTTGTCTGATGATTGGGTCCCCGGGTGTCGATTATTGATGGAGGGTTTGTGTAATCACATTGTGCATTAGACATGTAACAGGCATGTTTACCTGAGATGGTTGAGGGGGTTTGGCCGGCCTCCTTCTCCTCTAATTCTCGCAGAGAATAGTCTCCTGACTGGGTTTCATGTGGCTACACAAGGTCTACTTCCTCCATTGGTTTTCTGTATATTGTATGTATGTGATTTTTTTTTTCTCCCTTCTCTCTCTCACTCTCTCTCTGATGTGCCTATGCTGAGTACCTGTCATGTTTACTAGCTGGTCAGTATTTGTTTGTTTCTTTGATTTGTATTTTCTGGGAATCTATGCGAGCAAGTGGAATTCAGCAGGGGGGAGTGTAACGGAGTTAGTTTGGTTATTTTAGTTAGTTCCACTTGCCAGGGCACTGACCAGTCATTTACAGGGTTCTATCACTTTAACTCATTGGGTTGTGGGCATGTCCCTGCCTGGCATTTAAATCTGGCCGCTACGTCACCTAAGCGCCAGAAAGAGATGATTCTTGCCACGGTAGGTCGCATGAGACACAGGCATTACGTTAAACGGGTTAAAACTATGTAATCTAATGATACAGCTATCATGGTATTATGTTGGATTGTATGACAGTATGTAGCGATCGCATTGTACTTACCTGAATGTGCTGTGGGTTATATCTTGTTAACATGGTGGCTATCACTAGCTTCATTAGCTTGTACGCTAAGCTAACGCTTCCTGGTTTTTCTGTAGAGCCGTGTCTGCTGTGCCGATCACTGCTGTATGTCCGACCAATGAGAATCCATGTGTGTTGACAGGTACATAATTGTTCATATTGTTTATATTTTGTTGTACATTTATTATGGCCAGAAAGAGATGATTCTTGCCACGAGCCGTGTCTGCTGTGCCGATCACTGCTGTATGTCCGACCAATGAGAATCCATGTGTGTTGACAGGCAATAAAAGTCCACACAACTGAAGCTGAAGAGTGTCGGTCCATTCCTTAACAAAACACAACGCAGACGACGAAATACAAATGGTTACACTGAATATGTTTGGTCGGTGTGCCATGCTTTCAAACAATCTCCAACATCTGCCAACATTCACAGACAATTGTCTGTTGGTGTTTGTTGGTGTTTGTTTGAGAATGTTTGATTGGTGTGCCATGGCCTTTAGGCTGCTTTCTCACTGGGAACGATTGCTTTCATTCCGTTGCGTTCCGTTCCGTGCCCGGGCACGATTGCCCCACCCTCCCCTCTCCCCCCGCTGGTCAGCTTTCACATTACAACATTTCTTCCGCGCTCGGGAACGGAACAGAGTGCACTTGCATCATCAACTACGCCTGGAGTGTATCCTCACCCGTGTGTTGTCTATGTGGTTCGGAACGGTTGGCTTTCACATTCGCAAGTGTTCCGTTCCCGGGCACGCCAAAGCGCTCCCCAGACCACCTTTTCAAGTGGATCCTGTCACGGTTCCCCTATTGCGCGGAACAGAACGTTCACACTCATCAAACGTTCCGAACGTTCCAAAACGGGGGGTCAAATTGGGGACAAGTGTGCTCGGGAACGGTACCGGGGCGCCAGTGAGAAAGCACCCTAAAACTGTGGCAGTTCACACAATTTGAACAAGAGGTACTGGATCATACTGGTCGGTTTTCACACTTAACGGGTCAAGCCTGGTGGGTTGTGTTAATGGGTGCCACAGAGATGACTTTTTGTAGGCCAACTCAGCTAGTCATGCTACTTCGATTAAATGTATGAAATAAGGTCTGTTGTTAACAAAAGTTTATAAGTGAGCTTCGTGTTCAGCAAGATCATCCTCACAAATAATTATGACTTTTGAGTCGTTTCCTGAAAAACATGCAGAAGATCGTCATCCGACCAGTGACGACAACATCTGAAGTTGGCCCAATGAAGGTCCAATGAAGGTCTGGAAAAGAAATAGCGACCACTGCTCCTGGCCTGCCCCCTGGAGGAAAGGACAAGCCTGGATGGGTCAAATGCAGAGGACATATTTCACCGGCCACTGTCAGCATGAGTGTGTGTAGTGGCCGCATGCATGCGTTGTAGTGTGTTCGTGTGACAATAAAGACGGGCTGCCGTCTGAAATCGTGTTTATTTTATTTTATAGTGATTAAAAAAATACATTTACACTTCGAAAATGGTCCTCGGTTGTGAAGATGATCTTGCTGAACACAAAGTTCACTGTTTCATAAACCTTTGTTAACCACCAACCTTATTTCAAGCATTTAACCAAAATCCCCATACAAAAATCCCATTGACTTTTAGATGAAGGAACCGGACGTGTTAGCATCCAGGTCTTCTGGACTCATTCCTGTGGTACTCTATGCGACGCTTCTGATTAGTGGAGCTGAATACAGGATGTTGGGGCTCACATAACCTATATACCAAAGACGATGGCAAGACACCCCATAACTTCAACTCAGAAGATTCTTCTCACAGATTCTTTCACCCCATAGTCATCAAACTAAAAATTCTTCCCATTTTCCGAAGCCACATATCTTCTGAACATTCTGACACTAAAATGGTGTTTTTAGTTCGTGAGATTTGGCAACAGGAAATCATGTTGGCAGGGAGCGATTAGCTAAAGCTACATGTGAAGGTCGTTAATGTAGTAGCTA
Organism: Poromitra crassiceps; assembly: GCF_964638095.1. Classification (NCBI taxonomy): domain Eukaryota; kingdom Metazoa; phylum Chordata; class Actinopteri; order Beryciformes; family Melamphaidae; genus Poromitra; species Poromitra crassiceps. The sequence continues at coordinate 40,741,349 of NC_139631.1, forward strand.
AATCTGTGGTTTAAAAAATGATTGTTTTACTCGAAAGATCTTAGGTACAACTATATTGAGCTAACAAGGGGCAGCTTTGTGTTTATATGTGTGGTTAATTGTGTGGAGTTTGGAACTCACAAACTCTATTTCAAGTTAGCTTGCTAGGTCAGCACTAACGCCGCATCACCAGGCACAATCTTTCACAACACTTCAGGGGAGAGGTGACCACGTGACCATTTAGGAGACTTGCTGGTACCATTTGTTAGAATTGGCGGAGCCTGCGGTGACGCATCTCAATAATGGGCTATCTCTGCCTATACTCATCTTTTGTCCTGGTTCGAACAGCTGAGTGTCAAAAGCAAGACAAAGCTCTCCAAAGTGAAACCGGGCAGGAGGCTACAGTTCCAAAGTGAAACTGGGAGGTACACGTACAGGCTGCAAACAAACCCATCTGTCCTAACACTACGTCAAAGCAGTCCAACACTTAAGTGGCAAAAACTCGGACGACCGCAGCTTCCCTTAAATCACCACTTTCAGCTACTGCCCTCAGGGCAAAGGTACAGAGTCCCCTGTGCAAAGAAACACATCTAGACAAGACTGTTTGTCCCTGTTGCCATAAAATATATCTTAATCAGTACGGACAGCCTGCTGCCTCAGCACATGACAGCCAGCCTGCTACCTCAGCACATGACAGCCAGCCTGCTACCTCAGCACATGACAGCCAGCCTGCTACCTCAGCACATGACAGCCAGCCTGCTACCTCAGCACATGACAGCCAGCCTGCTACCTCAGCACATGACAGCCAGCCTGCTACCTCAGCACAAGACAGCCAGCCTGCTACCTCAGCACACGACAGCCAGCCTGCTACCTCAGCACATGACAGCCAGCCTGCTACCTCAGCACATGACAGCCAGCCTGCTACCTCAGCACACGACAGCCAGCCTGCTGCCTCAGCACATGACAGCCAGCCTGCTACCTCAGCACATGACAGCCTGCTACCTCAGCACATGACAGCCAGCCTGCTACCTCAGCACACGACAGCCAGCCTGCTACCTCAGCACATGACAGCCAGCCTGCTACCTCAGCACATGACAGCCAGCCTGCTACCTCAGCACATGACAGCCAGCCTGCTACCTCAGCACAAGACAGCCAGCCTGCTACCTCAGCACACGACAGCCAGCCTGCTACCTCAGCACACGACAGCCAGCCTGCTACCTCAGCACATGACAGCCAGCCTGCTACCTCAGCACATGACAGGCAGCCTGCTACCTCAGCACATGACAGGCAGCCTACTACCTCAGCACATGACAGGCAGCCTGCTACCTCAGCACATGACAGCCTGCTACCTCAGCACACGACAGCCAGCCTGCTACCTCAGCACATGACAGGCAGCCTGCTACCTCAGCACATGACAGCCAGTCTGCTACCTCAGCACATGACAGCCAGCCTGCTACCTCAGCACATGACAGCCAGTCTGCTACCTCAGCACACGACAGCCAGCCTGCTACCTCAGCACACGGCACTTTATTTATTGAACCCTGATTCAGTCCTCTGCACCATCAAGAAGTACCTGCTGCTCCTTTTAATGTAGCTTCTATTGTGTTTTTATGTAAATGTGTCTTATTGTGTTTTGTCTGGATGGAATATGTGTTTTAATGTATCGGCTTTTCTGCACATGCAAGCCAAAGACTGTAGATAATACGCTTTTTGTATTAATCTTCTATAATGTCACCAATGCAGCAGGAACTTGCTACAAAATGACTGAAGGAACAGGCTGTGTAGAAATGAACACTACACATTGCATGTACGTCTCTTTACATACTGTAGCCTATATGTGCAACACATTATTGGTAATGAGCCAAAGTAGTTTGAAAATGTGTTTTGCAGATATTTTGAGATTTTGAGTATTTTGGTTCCTTTCAACTCTGTAGTAGCCTACATCATAGTGAATAATTATGTTCATAAAACAAAAGGGGAAGTAATTGTTTTTGTCCCACTTTAGAAGATAAAGTTGCGGAGTGTTTAAAGCCATTTTTCCTCACAATTTACTTTTAGACACATAACAGCTTAAAATAGTCACAACTTTTGATCTGAGAGAGCTATCTCACTCATTCAAAAAGTGATATAAAAGTGAGAATTTCTAATTTATGGAAAGTCAACAAAAATAAAAATGTTATTCACCATGTGAAGAGGTTTTCTGCAGGCCACCACACATACAGTATACTCTATGCCAGTGGTGGGGCAGCTGTGGGCTTCTTGCCTTGCTCCATCTAAGAGACAGTCACTCTGATGCAAACGGCTTAACATCTCTGTTATTAACGACACAGGCCCGCTCGGCGATCTTAATCCCATTTGCATAATGAGAGCCAGAGCTGATAAGCAGCTCATCACAGCTAATGGAGTGGCTTTCATTAATTAAAACATCTCGTTCCCTCTGCTGCCTTCATTACCACACCAGATGGTTGTCATTACGCTGCTGTTTGTCAGTCAAAGACTTGACACCACGCCATAAAGGGTTAGTTAATATTACTAACAGTGCCGGGGGGGTAGTACATGTGTGAATGAGTTTTGGGACATTTCCCCCCCCCTGCAGCAAACTTAGATTAGATTAAATATGAAGTTTGCAGGATGTTGCGGTGGCTCAGCGGACTGGGGTACACGCCGTGTGCGAGTGACATCATGTGTCCGGGTCCAGTTTGTGATGGAACTATAAAAATGTACGACGTAGCATGGTGAGGCCATCCATTGGTTTTGTGGAATCCTGTTTTGAAGCCTCCCATTTGGCATTTGGACTGCCGCCATCTTGGTTATTTGGAGCCTGAAGCAGCTATAGCGTGAGACCCTGCAGGGGTTTGCCACAGAGCCGCAGCACCACCTGCTATTGGTCCGTGACTGGCAGTGTTGAGCTGTGCGATCACTGGACAGGCAACCTGTCAATCACGCCACAAAACATAGTCTGCTTTAGTGTCTATTTTACTTGAAACGGGACCATAATCTACAAAATGAACATCATGCTGTATTGAAGAAGACTTGAAACTAGCGATTGCGATGATCAACTAATTATGGAAAGTGTTACTGAGGTCATAAGTCAAGTGAGAATTAGGGTCATTTTCCCATAGACTTCCATACAATCAGATTTATTTTTGCAGGCAGTGGAGTCGCCATTGGAAAGATTGCAGCTTTAAAGCACTTCCGCATTGGCCTCACTTTTTTCAGAACCGGAGCCCCCCCCCCCCCCAAAAAAAAAATCCCCAACCGTTTATCTTGATTTGTGTGATTTGTTAGCCCTTGTTAGTGTGTCACATACTGTATATTGTGTCGTCCTTAAAGGAGAACTTACCTCCAAAACACTTTTTTTCAGCTTTTAACCAATATATATGACTTTGGGGGTGATGTGTGAAGAATTCTGGTCAGAATTTCCACATTTGACACCAAACTGTTGCCATTTTACCATTTGTATCATTTTTCAGCAGCATAACTGGCATAAGCTAAGGGTCGAACACTGCTTTTTTTTTTCTCAAATGAATCGGAGATTAAGGGCACACTGACGTCACAGTGCCCCCAAAGACTATGGGATTTCAAGATAATTACTCCCCTACCCCCCCTGTACCCTTTCGGCTCCTCAGAACTCCAAGCCTATTCTTATTGAAGTTTGCTCTTAAAATACTGAACCAAACGTCGTCAAAGTTGGCACGTCTTAATTATAGTTAGTTTCCCGCTGAATGTGTCACTACTTTATTAATATCTTACCTGGATAAGCTCGAATGATGATGTATATATTATATCAGTCCGAGTTGGAAGCAGCTGTCTCCAGCCCAGGCAGGCGGGAGAGAGTCGTACTGTAAACCTCATGCACTAGCTCCAAGCTCCGCGGGCGCGCGCAGCAGAGCAGAGCTCTCTGTGCTCTGAGAGCAGAGAGAGCAGTCTGATATTTCCGCAAACAAATATGGTCGCAGTTTAGCGCACATGTAAAATATAACGCTATACTACGACGTGACAACGTGACAAAGCTTCTCTAAACACATCGGCTACTATCATATTTCCCTGCATCCCTCCTACTGAGATTATATCGGTAATGATTTTGGACAGACTGAATGCGCGGAGGAGGAGGAGGAGAGATCTGCAGCTGTGCCCTGAGTAGCCCTGAGAGACACTCGCCTCGCTCCGACTACTGTGCCTGTCTGTGAAAAGCGTCCTGTCCAGTCGCACCTTCGCAAACAGATGCGGGATTCCCTCAATCCTGTACCCAATCTCAGACTGTATTCTCTAAATCGCACACCAGCTATTTCTGTCTGTGTTTGTTTGTTGCTCCGTGAGGTTAGAGCGCCCCATGCATGCAGCAGGCTGTTTCGCCAGCCGGGGTCTGGCAGGAGGGACTGGGAGGAGGCGCAGGCAGCCTGCACTGCACTGAGAGGAAAACTTTTGCACAACTTTTAACAAGAATCACGAAAAGCCCCCAAACTAAAATGAAAAAGGGACTATATGGCAACTTGGACGAGGGAATGACGTAGAGAAATCTTGCATTGTGTTACCCCAGAACGGGGGGTTTGTCGTATTGTGCGGTGTGCTGCTGTAACGAGCCCATGCCACTTTGCTCTCGTAACGTAGTTTGATACACTGCCATAGAGATACATGCAGAAAAATAATTAAATTTCTAGTTCGCCACTGAATTACCAAATTGATATAACTTTCAACCATTTTGAGCAAAGCTCTTTCCAAACAGGCCACCAGCGTTGGCTAGTTGTTGATATTTATAAAGATATGGCCCCTCTCAAATAAATTATTTTTGAGGCAGTAGGCAAACTGTAATGGCGTCGATTTCCGAAAAAAAATCTGGACTTGAACACAGCCAAAGAGTCTAGTATAGACAAGAGTATATGTCATTTCTTGTTTTTTTCCATAGGTATTTTCAAATCACTGTTCTAATACATATCTAGGGGGTAAGTCCTCCTTTAAATCATCACTTCTCTAACGGGCTCTCATCTTAAAAGCTCATCATGAACACCAGATCCAAGTCTTCACTGTGCCTGTTTTGCAAATCTCTTCTTACCATTGGACACAGTGAAGTTCTGTAATGTCGTCTTTTCACGTCTCCATTTCCTCTGTTGCACAATGTTATTAAGTAGCTTCTCTGTTGTCCTCGCTACAATGTGGCAATCTTTGTGTTGAGGAGGTGTTGTTGACCCCATGATCCGGGTTTGTCCATCAGGGTCCCAGGTGGGTCAACTTAACCCAGGTTGAACCTTTCAGCGTCAACTAACCCAGGTGGGTCAACTTAACCCAGGTTGAACCTTTCAGGGTCAACTAACCCAGGTGGGTCAACTTAACCCAGGTTGAACCTTTCAGCGTCAACTAACCCAGGTGGGTCAACTTAACCCAGGTTGAACCTTTCAGGGTCAACTAACCCAGGTGGGTCAACTTAACCCAGGTTGAACCTTTCAGCGTCAACTAACCCAGGTGGGTCAACTTAACCCAGGTTGAACCTTTCAGCGTCAACTAACCCAGGTGGGTCAACTTAACCCAGGTTGAATCTTTCAGGGTCAACTAACCCAGGTGGGTCAACTTAACCCAGGTTGAACCTTTCAGCGTCAACTAACCCAGGTGGGTCAACTTAACCCAGGTTGAACCTTTCAGCGTCAACTAACCCAGGTGGGTCAACTTAACCCAGGTTGAATCTTTCAGCGTCAACTAACCCAGGTGGGTCAACTTAACCCAGGTTGAACCTTTCAGGGTCAACTAACCCAGGTTGAATCTTTCAGCGTCAACTTAACCCAGGTTGAATCTTTCAGCGTCAACTTAACCCAGGTTGAACCTTTCAGCGTCAACTTAACCCAGGTTGAACCTTTCAGTGTCAACTTAAGCCAGGTTGAACCTTTCTTTCAGGGTCAACTTAACCCAGGTTGAATCTTTCAGCGTCAACTTAACCCAGGTTGAATCTTTCAGCGTCAACTTAACCCAGGTTGAATCTTTCAGGGTCAACTTAACCCAGGCCGAACCTTTCAGGGTCAACTTAACCCAGGCCGAACCTTTCAGCGTCAACTTAACCCAGGTTGAACCTTTCTTTCAGCATCAACTTAACCCAGGTTGAATCTTTCAGCGTCAACTTAACCCAGGTTGAATCTTTCAGCGTCAACTTAACCCAGGTTGAATCTTTCAGCGTCAACTTAACCCAGGTTGAATCTTTCAGGGTCAACTTAACCCAGGCCGAACCTTTCAGGGTCAACTTAACCCAGGCCGAACCTTTCAGCGTCAACTTAACCCAGGTTGAACCTTTCTTTCAGCGTCAACTTAACCCAGGTTGAATCTTTCAGCGTCAACTTAACCCAGGTTGAATCTTTCAGGGTCAACTTAACCCAGGTTGAATCTTTCAGCGTCAACTTAACCCAGGTTGAATCTTTCAGGGTCAACTTAACCCAGGCCGAACCTTTCAGGGTCAACTTAACCCAGGCCGAACCTTTCAGCGTCAACTTAACCCAGGTTGAACCTTTCTTTCAGCGTCAACTTAACCCAGGTTGAATCTTTCAGCGTCAACTTAACCCAGGTTGAACCTTTCAGCGTCAACTTAACCCAGGTTGAACCTTTCAGGGTCAACTTAACCCAGGTTGAACCTTTCAGGGTCAACTTAACCCAGGCTGAACCTTTCAGGGTCAACTTAACCCAGGTTGAACCTTTCAGGGTCAACTTAACCCAGGTTGAACCTTTCAGGGTCAACTTAACCCAGGCCGAACCTTTCAGCGTCAACTTAACCCAGGTTGAACCTTTCAGGGTCAACTTAACCCAGGCTGAACCTTTCAGGGTCAACTTAACCTAGGTTGAACCTTTCAGGGTCAACTTAACCCAGGTTGAACCTTTCAGGGTCAACTTAACCCAGGTTAAACCTTTCAGGGTCAACTTAACCAAGGCCGAACCTTTCAGGGTCAACTTAACCCAGGTTGAACCTTTCAGGGTCAACTTAACCCAGGTTAAACCTTTCAGGGTCAACTTAACCAAGGCCGAACCTTTCAGGGTCAACTTAACCCAGGTTGAACCTTTCACTCGGTGCATTGCCTCGAGCTCACTAGTCTGGTTTGAATGAACTGTCACAGTGAACACGGACACAGAAAACAGTGTATACAGCCACACACTGAAGCGGTAAGCTTTACTTGGGCAATGTTTCAAACCCAAATGTTGCTCTTCGTCGGGCAAAGTACACTTTAGTGGCATCAAGATGCAGTGTGTGGTTGTGCTTCTAGTTAATATTAGATCAGTGGAGGGTGGGGGTGCCTGTATGGAGGGTGGGGGGTGCCTGTATGGAGGGTGGGGGGTGCCTGTATGAAGGAGTTTGTGCTCTTTCTTACCCCTGCAGTCAGGTTAGATTAGATATGAAGCTTGTGGGGTGTCCAGGTCCATCTGCGGGTTCGGCTGCGTCTGCCAAGATGTTTGCACCGCTGTCATCGTGGGTTCAAGTGCAGGTCGCATCTCATCTCTCTCTCTCTCTCTCTCTCTCTCTCTCTCTCTCTCTCTCTCTCTCTCTCTCTCTCTCTCTCTCCCATCGTCTCTGCTGTCACTCCAGTGTTATGTCTCAGAAATGAAGAAGAAATGCAATAAAATCATCTCCAGCCTCCATGCTGTTTTGGCTGTGGGACTATTATAGGCATGTGGAAACAGAGCCAACATCTGCGTGGTTTTCCAAAACCGTCGATGTTTGACGCATTTCATGACAGTAAGTGTTAATCCGTGTGTGACGATCCTCTCTGGAAACTGGATCCAGGATGCCGAGTAATTTAGTTGCTTCTGGAAAGAATAAACCCTTTTTTACGTTTGTAAGCAGTGATTTACGTATTTTGTGGGCGGAGCCGAACTGGTTGCATGCAGAAAGTTGCAACTAGCGGTTCAGCTGTCATAGAAATATGGACGATGCCGACGCCTCTTCCACATATTTTAAAGCGTTGCCAGCAACAGACCGTTAGTTACCTGACACAAATAAGCTAACTCTGTCAATGGGGTGAGGTTTCTTGACCCGTACACACTGTCAGGATGGGTCTAGGATCCAAACATCGCCAAAGTTGCAGTGTCGGACATCGTCATATTCCTAGTGGGAATGTCCAGCGTCTATATACGCATCCAGCACAAGACATGAGGGACACACTGCAAAGACTAGGACAACAGACGCTCACCGCCAGCCCAGATGTTTCCCGATAGCCGATAATCAGCGGTGTGTCTGGGCTTTTACACCTTTCAGTGGAAAGGAAAAATCTCCAAAATGATGCATAGTGTAATAATAATAATAATAATAATAATAATAATAATAATAATAACATTTTACTTATTTGTCGGATGCTCTTATCCAGAAGAATGTACCGGGACGCAGGAGGCTCAGTGTTTTGCTCAGTGTAACACTTGGACAGATAGGACATGGCTGTGTGTGCACGTTTGCAGCCATGCACAGGGATCAAACGGACGGTCTCTGTAGCTCCTTCCAGCGTGCAGCGGCACAAAGACATCAGCTGATAAAGAGTCAGAGTGGGTGGTCCAGGGCTGAAGGCTGCTCGCCCTGTGACTCTTCACAGTTTGTGGTTCAACTCCAGCCTCCTGGAGAGAGAGAGAGAGAGAGAGAGAGAGAGAGAGAGAGGGTGGGTGTGTGTGTGTGGGGGGGGGGGGGGGGGGGGAGCTAGATTGGGACAACATTATCTTCTCAGCGTCACCTGGTAATTGTGCCTCATTCTGTCCAATCTAACTGTCCATTCCACTTAGTCTCTCTCTGGCCACACTGACACACACTGCCACACACACACACACACACACACACACACTGGCACGCACACATATGCACACGCACACATGCACACTGATACACACACACACACACACACACACACACACACACACACACACACACACACACACACACACAACACACACACACACACACACACACACTCCT